>NC_060139.1:525586121-525889151 GCF_021461385.2 Schistocerca piceifrons | reverse complement strand
CTTTCGGTTCATTACTAATGTAATATCGGGGACAAATCCATTGTTCGTATAATGAGAAATGTAATTTTTTTTCACATCAGTTCCAGAATAGAGGGTTCTCACTGTATCACTTTCCAGACAATCTTCCAGTAACGGCAGGAACTGCTAATGAAAACCATCCGCATAGGGTACACTGGTATAACAAAAGGAGTGTGACGCTGTTACAGAGAATCGATGTTAAAAATGTGAGCATCTCACATTGACATGCAGCTCTTATTTGGAGGCAGCACTACACGTAGCCTTCAAAATGGCGCCTGTAGCGGAGGTGCGTCCCAGGCAGAGAGCTGTCATTGAGTTTCTTGTGGCAGAAAACCAGAGTACTGCAGATATTCACAGATGCTTGCGGAATTTCTACGGAGACCTGGCAGTGAATAGAAGCATGGTGAGTTGCTGGACGTCACGTCTATTGTCAGAGCACAATTGACTCCTGCAGTGTTGGAACGTGTGTGTTCGTCTCCATGAAAAGCAAGACCTCACTCGAGTCTGCGCACCCGAGAGGAGCTCACTAAACTTCGTCGGACTGTTCTTCCTTATGCACCCTACAGCCCGGATCTCGCACCTTCCGACTTCCATCTGTGTGGCCTAATGAAGGATGCACTCAGCAGGGAGCACTACGTGGATGATGGGGAGGTTATTGTTGCAGGAAGATGTTGGCTCCGACGTCGACCAGGAGAGTGGTATCATGCGGGCATATCAGGCCCTTCCAATAAGGTAAAGTAAGGTCGTCGCGTTGATAACCAAGAGAGTGGTTAATAATATGCTGTATTGGAATTAGGACTGTTGATTTTTATAAAAAATATCGGGAATCCGATGTTTCGATATTTAAATATATATCATTACCCGGTCTAGATATATCTGAAGAAGTTAATCGATATATCGTTGAAGGGATAACGATGTACTGGACAAAGAAATGTCGGCTGCACACTGTAAGTATACTGTCAGCTTTAGAGCTCTATATTTAAATAATAATCTGTTATTAGATATTCTGTACATTAAAAAACTAGCAGCCTGCTTAGTCCCCTTAAAGCAAGAACTGAAATGAAAACAATGCACGTTCATTCTTGACGAAAACCACTTTGCTAACAGTGGCAACTGCATGTAAGTGGCACGATAAAAGGTTTCGATGGATCCGTCACATATCGGATTAGTCAGGAACACTTCATGTCGACTTCCTGTTTTTTTCATTTCTGCGAACGGCATCGAACTAACAATCGAGTGTCAAAATTGCTGGATGAAGTTAAACGTTGTCATTTCTGTTGCTAGCGCAGAGCGCCGACTACATCAGCATTTCCTTCATATGTCACCACCCACCGCAAAGACCAATTTTGTCACTTAGATTTTTGTTCATCAGTTTCAGCAACTGTTTTTGAAGAACGCCCATGTGAAGAACTAGCACACTAGTTGCGTTAAAATTTATTTGTTAACGTAAGTGGTGTGCTATTTCTTCACATCGAATGTCTTGTCATTCCACTCAGCCACACAGTCTAAGCTTTAACACGAATACTTAAAACATATTTACTAAATGTAACTTGGGCAATCTTGCAGAGCGAACCACGAAATTATTCAAATGCCCATTGACTTGTACGACAGACTTTTAGGGCATAGAAAGTTACAACTTTGTACAATCATAAATGTGTAACGACAGGTGCAATGCCAAGCTTGTAAGGCCGAAGTTCAACCACTAACAGTGGAACGGACTGAGGGAAGTAATACTCAACTTCGAACCAAGACGTGGCTCCGATTGCAACCCCACGTCGAGTAGATCAACAAAATATGAACCAAGCAAACGCTACCGAAGAGGAACACACGAGCTCTGGCGAAGTCCAACGACCGTAAGCCAAACTTGTAATCTAAATGGAAGCCCTGCGCTTCGGTTGCCCGCTGCCTCAGCTCACTGAAACACAGACCACACCCGATAACCGGAGGCAGAAAACATTTCTTAACATACATCACACGTCTTGCAACGTCTTACTGTACCAAGAGCGACCACAATCACAGCTAACTAAGTGCTCTTAGTAATTAGCGTACTTAACTAGGTGTCTTGATGCTGGGGCGATTTTGCGAAGATGTAAGACCATCACTTCGCAAGACCATAGCAGCATATCCCTCCAAGGAAGCGGGCACATCCACAGCTCACGAGGTTGCCGAAGAATGCCCCAGCGCCGGTCAACTCCCGCCGAACCAGTACAACCACGTGACAATCGCCGTCCGGCTTCTGTCCGCCAGCCAATCATCGACTCGCGCACCGCCACGTCCCGTTCTCAAGGCGTTGTGTCCTCCCCTTCCTGCTCGCTGTCGGCACTCCCTTATATCCCGAGCCGGCCCAAGCCCAAAGACAAACCTCTGCACTAGGAAATCGATTTTACTCATGTCAGAGATACTACTGGCGCCGGTCCCGCCACGGCTCAGAGACGAATGTGGGATTCACTGTAGCAACGATGCGGTCTGAAAATGGTGAAATCCACCGACGTAAGCGTCTTTGACAAAGGGCAGATTGCTATGCTCCCACGTCTAGGAACGAATGTCCGTCATGAGCATCTGTGGAAAGTGGTTTAAGAACGTTGAAACCACGAGTAAGCGATAAGGTGTTGCACGTCCACGCCTCAACACGGAACGTCGAATCGGGCACTTCCCCGCTCTCTAAAGTAGGATAGGCGGGGATTTATGGAAGATTTAACTACGGATTACAATTGAAGTGCAGGCACAAGTATTTCGGAGCACACTGTTCAGCACACCTTGCTGAACAAGATGTTCCCATACTTGTTCCCGTGTTGGCTAAACGACGTCGTCAGGTACGATTGCAGTGGACGCGGGATCACGAGATGGGAACGTGAAGCAATGGAAACTTGTCGCCTCGTTAAATGAATCATTTTTCTTGTCACACCAGGTCGATGGTCGTTTCCGGTAACACCTTCATCCAGGCGAACGACCGCTCGCAACATGTACCGCGCCAAGGCAGTAGGCCGGTGACGGACAATTATGCTGTGAGGGACATTCCTCTGGGCTTCTATGGCGCCTCTAGTAGTAATACAAGTCACCACGACTGCTGTGGACTACGTGAACATTTTGGTGGACCGCCAGCATCGCTCCATGCTTGGTATCTTTCCCGACGATGCTGATGATCTTCCAGTAGGAAAATTGCCCGCTTCACAGGGGTATAGTGGCTTGAGGTGCATGACAGAAAACTCACTTTGATGTCATGTTTACCTGATTAGCCTGATCTGAATCCGCTAAGCAAACATTTGTGAGACGAGATGAGCTATATAACCTTATATCTCAATTTTATCGCTCGAAAATGATATTTTCTTTCATTTGATGGTATTATCGTGCTATCGTAATTTGATTTTCCACAAACTGCTCTCTTGAGTGTGCATACTGATTATACGTAAGCACCACAGACGACAAAACTTGTTTCGTGAGTGAGTACATTAGTCAACATATCAACGATGGACTGTGCAACACAGGCTTCACTAGATGTGGCCATACTGTAATTGTAGTTTTACTAGGCACAGGCATCATGTAAGTGATATACTCCAGTATTACTTCTTCCGAGATGCCAACCTCGATGGGCCCAGCAAGTCGCGCGGGATTAGCCGAGCGGTCTAGGCGCTGCAGTCATGGACTCTGCGGCTGGTCCCGGCGGAGGGTCGCGTCTTCCCTCGGGCATGGGTGTGTGTGTGTGTTTGTCCGTAGGATAATTTAGGTTAAGTAGTGTGTAAGCTTAGGGACTGGTGACCTTAGCAGTTAAGTCCCATAGGATTTGAACATTTTTTTTTTTTTTTTTTTGGCCCAGTAAGTTTTGAACCAACCCTACAATTCCCTTGGAATTCAAACGAGAGTCAGTTTTGTACGTAAGCACAACACCGCCAGCAATGAGGGCCATGCAAAGTTCTTCATAAACCCTAGACCAAAATGTTAATAGAATGTGCTCTCTTAATTTTTGTAGGCTTACGTCAATCTTCGCTGCTAGTTAAATAAATTGGAGGTAGGTTATTTACTTGAAACTATACAATTAGTCACATAATTTCGGAGCAAAGACAACTGAAATGCGCTGAGGGTTTCTTTAGGAGGAGTGTGCGCCGGTAGTAACACACATACTCTGAGCAGTGAAGTGAAAATCCACACCTAGTTGACCCCAGCTAATCTAATGTGGGTAGACTTACCAGTTTCCCGGTTTTGCCGGGACAGTCTTGATTTTCACGTAAAGGTCCTGATGTCCCGAGAAAATTATTTGGGACACATGATTGTCCCAATTTTCGATAGAGAAACAAAATAGATGCAATAATATTTCTCATTTAATTAAATATGTGTAAAAAACAAGTTTCCTAGAAGAAGAATGTTATATAAATATATATTTTCACAGTATAAAGGCCTGCCGCATTTATTCCAAGTCGCCTTTTGCCTGCAGAAGGATGAGAGATTTGTTAAAAAGAAAAGAAGGTATTACCTAAAAACACCTCTGACTTGCCTATCTTCCACTTTATGACCATCGAGACAAGTAAAACCAAAACGAAAGGAGTTGTAGAAGAGCATCACTTAAACAATTTCTCGTAACTGGAATAATGTGAGTGATGCGTCGTGTGTTAACAGTGCTTATTGAATACTGTTTGGCATGTATCACGCTTGCCCTACCAGTCTACAGTCAAATGGCGTAACAGTCTACAGACAAACGAAATCTTAAATTTTGATATGAAATGTATGATCTGTATCTGATTCCTGATTATATCCAGGCTATCACACTATAAGGTATATATCAGTCTTTTTTATTTCTGAAGAAAATAATCATATTTATTTGTTATGTACCTACATTTTCTTTTCTAATTCATAAAATGGGATATGGGTTTTTCAGCTGCTGCATCGTCATAGGCCGAGTATCGATTTCGAAATATCGCGATAATTCACAAATGTAAGTGTAGTAATGAAATTAGGTATAAACGCAATTGTTTCGGTTTCTTACGTTTGAAATGTAGTCAGCCTAAACGTAGGGGATTACAGAAAGATGCACGCAAACAGTACGCAGGAATGAACTCATTGAAACTTACTGTTACTCATTCGCTGGTTAAGTAGCCCAAGTCTCTGTTTGTGTTAATCTTACCTTCATTTCTCAGGATAAGGGCATATAAGTACACATATAAGTTGACATAGCAACCATATACCACACAAAATCAGTGACAGAGCATTTGAAAATGACTAATGCAACTAGATCGCTGTTTTATGGATATCCTTCTGCTAGTTTTTAATTTGCGTGAACAGAATTTCTTTAGTTCTCTGGACTTCAGACTTGGCACTTCTCTTGTACACTTAATACGAGTACTGGATAGCGATTTTATTTCGTAGGAATCGGCATGCAGATCGCTAAATAAACAACTAATGCTTACGCACTCCTCCAGAGATCCTACGGTCGCCTCCAAGGATTATCTTGTCCTGGCGCACGAGAAACAAATGAATGTTTGTACGCGTGATACAGAGATCGTATTTTACACGTTGTTTCTCCGCGTTCCAGCCCTTCGTTCCTGCGCATGGCGTTTTCTGGTTTGTTTTCAAGATTAGTACTAAATTATCCCCCTAATACAATAGCGTCACTTAAATTGTGGTTACACAAACGTCATGGGATACATGTTTTTTTTAAACAAACATTTAAGGCTTTACTCAAATTAGCCGTGCGATTTCCGGTATATTATGACAATAATCGAATACGAGATTAGCTGTTGACAGGCTTGTGTTCGTTGATAGTCTTTGTATACAATGACAGCAAATTGTATTTGTGCAGGTCATAGAATAAACGTTTTCATGAACTCCATAATTTGTAGTGGTGATGCTACTTGAAAAATTTCAAAGATATTCAGAGCTACGTAAAAGCAGAAAATATTTCACGCTAAGCTGTCACGGTCGTGGAGTCGAGCTACAAAGTAGCATTTACAGCAATATGAAATTATATTCTGGATTTTCAGTGTACTTCAAGCACACAGCTATGACAGAATTTCTCTTTATAATTCGAACAACTTCTTACGTCAGAATTAGCCGAGCGGTCTGAGGCGCTGCAGTCATGGACTGAGCGGCTGATCCCGGCGGAGGTTCGAGTCCTCCCTTGGGCATGGGTGTGTGTGTTTGTGCTTAGGATAATTTAGGTTAAGTAGTATGTAAGCTTAGGGACTCATGACCTTAGCAGTTAAGTCCCATACGATTTCACACACACTTACGTCAGAAACCCTGTGAAACATAGCGCGTATTACAATAAGGAAATAATAATGCGTTGTAGTTACAAACATTACATAAACTGCTTTAAGAAATAAACTTTATTATTTCGGCACTTCTTGACAGTGTAAAACTATGCAGCGAACTGTTAATCGGATCTGGGACCTTCTTTTCTCCAATGATTGCTAGTCTAGCGAGGTACGCTGGAGAGCTAGCGAGTTACTACATAATTTGGAAAGTAGTTGACAGTTCTGGCGTTAAGGCAATGCTGCAGGTGCTTTTCCAGGCCCGTGACACAGTTTTAATCTATCTGTAAATTTCTAACACTAATATGTATCAGAAACTTCTGAATCAGTACACGGCAGCCACTGAAAAAGTGCATAAATTTGTATATACTGGGTTTATAATTGAGTCAGGAACATCATATACCGATTGATACCGCCGTATGAGGTTTTATGGTTTCGTAAGGAATTAAAGTGTTATCGTAGTATGTGGTCCACTGAAAGAAAATTTTACATACAGAGCTAAAATTAAATAGTGTTGCAAATTTTTGTAATATGTGGATTTGCAGATGTTGACAGATTTGGTCGCTTATACAATCCTGGATTTGTCCGGGTATTACTTTTGCCAATTTTCTATTAGTAACGAAAAAAGAATAAAACTGTGTTTGTAATGTAAGATCGAAAACATTTCATTTGCATGTGTTCGTGAAAACACTTAGAAATTGTGAAGCGGCCCTAGAAAGAAATATGTGTAATGTACGAGTTTATAAGTACAGTTACTAAACTAAGAATTGTAGTTTACAAAATACAGATTTTGTGTAATGGGTATTTAACTCAGAACTGATTGTGCAAACGTCTCTATGGCAACATCTCTTCGTAGCTTTATAGACAGCTATTGTTTCCGCCTGCATCCGTTTGCGCTCCGCAGTTGAAAGCTGTCAAAAGCGCTGCCAAATGTCAGGGATTTCTCTGCTTTTACACGAGTGTAGGGGTGTCTATGTAGCAAAGAATAAATGTATTAAAATTTCGTGCATGATACTGCATTTTTTCACGCATCTCAGTGTTTATGACGTCGTTCCTCTTGAACTGTGAATCGCATAATGATATGTTTGTGTAGAGGTACATTCATCGGTACATGTGGATTCTGTCTGCGAAAGGTGTTGCAGACAGCTAGTAGCAAAGAAGCAATAAACTTAAACGTCATGCACTATATGGGAGATTTTCACGCGTCTCAGTGTTTATGACGTCGTATCTCCTAATCTATGTGTCATAAAATGATATAATTTTGTAGGTACGTTCAGCGGCATATGTGGATACTGTCTGCAAAGTGTGTTGCGAATAGAATTAGCAGCACAGAAATGATGAATTTAAACGTCATGCACGATATGGCATTTTTTCATGGATCTGAGTGTTTATGAGGCAATGCCTCCTGAACTATGATAGATAGGTGGTTCTTACCCTTACAGTGATTGTTGCCTGACAGTAAAGCCGTCGGCACACGGACCGTGCATCCGAACGTTGAGCGTTGAGCGTGCCGAGTTTCTGACGTCGTAGCGCGGAATAACACGTTCGGGAGTCTTTCGGAATGTGCAGAGCAATATCTGGCGTGTCAGATATTCTGAGCGTGCGTCTGAGCGTTGACCAATGAGATGGCACAACGCCACCTACGTCACAAGTACGCTGTCTCCCTTCAGTACAGAGTTGTGAGGCGCCATGTTGGCATTCATTTCAAGCCTATAAGTATATATGCTGCTTCTGAGCACCAGCAAATTGAGAATCACTGGAAAACCCGTTGTTAACTGTCTGATTCGTTCCAATAAAATAATGAGAAACAGCATATTCGTGGAAAAAGAATTATTGTAACTTGCGTATTATGAGAGTAGGCTATTTGAGGGCAGCGACACACTGAATATCCACCCAAAACGCATTGTTCGTGGTACAATTTGTTATAATTAAATTTCAATTAGTAACATAATTATCTACGATTGACATTTCTAGTAAGGGGTAACACAGTATGATTAAATATAAGAAGCGTGTCGATTGTTTGGCGTAGTGAGTAGCGACTCTTTCCAGTAATGAGTTTTTGTTGGGGCGGTGGTTCGCGTCGTGACACATCCAATTATTTTTCCTAACATTCGCGTTTTTATTAGGTTCTGGTACTTTATTATTAGTTTAATATAAGTATATGCTATAATATTTGATGTTATGTAAATATAAGTTCACTTTTTTTGAGGGGTGACTTTGTTCGATTGGCTTAATCTACAGGAGAGTTTGCGCTACTTGTATAAAGATATTTTACTTCTTTTTCTTTTACGCTCCGTAATTCACATGTTGCAGAAATTCTGCTACTGGGTAGGACAGACCCTGGGGTTTTACTAAAATGTGGGAATGATGAAATAATGTTTATCTTATGCGGAGAAGTATTCCAAATTTGTACCGCACTGTTTGTAATGGAACTTTAATAAGCCTGTGTCCTTATTGATTGGACATGGTACTTTCCTTTTCGTGGACGATGGAGGAAATGTGCGTTTAAATAGAGCTAACGTGGGAATTTTACGCGCGCCCGCTGAGTGAACAGTGTGATTTACGAACTAGAAACATCCTTCAACTACCGCTGGAGTGCGTTGCGATCGTGTATACCACGTTGGGGCCCATGTACCGTATGCACAAGTCGCATCGTTCCTGAGCGTTCAGCAGCACGTTGAACTTGGCACGCTCAACGTTTAACGTTCGACAGCACGGTCCGTGTTCCGACGGCTTAAGGGATAAGTGTGCCAAGTTTAGTTGTAGTCGATCCAGTAGTTTAGGAGGAGATGCGGAACATACACACATACAAACATCTACATTTATAATGTGTTTGGATATCGTTGTGCTGCCTTCAGAAGATGATTTAATGTTTTTAACACCTTTTTACAGTAACTTGTATTGTAATCCATACTCTGCGGATCACTGTGAAACGCGTTGCACAGGATACTTTTCATTGTGTCATATGTTAAGTATTATCATTCCATTCACTGACGAAAGAACGTTTTGTGAAGCGTTCAACTTCGCATATCTCTACACTAAGTTCTTGTTACCAGTCCTTGCACCAAGATGATATTTTGTCTGGATCTGATCTGATATTACAGCAATTTTTATGGAGTATTGTTTCCTCAGAGGCCACTGTAACATTTTAGAAAATCAAGAGATTGGAAGTAATATTACCCGTTAAGCGATTATGTATAATACGAACAGCAATGGTACTAACACACTTCCCTGGTGCACACCAAATATTACTCAAGTGTCTGTCGATGACTTCGCACCCAGAATAACATGCTACGTCCTGCTTGTCATGAAATTTTGGATTCATACACAATGCACGGCTATACATTATTCCATAGGACGTACTGTCGTTGTGGTACTGACTTAAAAGTTTTTTTGAAAGTGTGGGCACACCGAAACGGCTTGGTTTGTTTCTTCTGTTCATGTCACTGAGGATATCGTGTGATACGGCGACCTGAGTTCGCTAGAGCGATGTTCTCTGTAGGTCGCTGTTTTCCATGGAGAAAATTCTATTATCATAATGATTGCACTCAGCATATATTCTGTAATTCTACTACAAACATATGTGAATGATCTAGTATAGTATTTCTGCAGATCAAGTCTAATTCCTATTTTATAGTTGGGTATGATCTTTGCTCTCTTCCAGCCACGTGGAACATTTTTTTGGTCAGCGCATCTGCGGTAAATTATAGACAAGATTGATGGCATCTTTCAATGTGCTCTAGACAAGTATGTTCCGAGTAAGGTTTTAAGGGATGGGAAAGATCCACCATGGTTTAATAGCCGTGTTAAAAAAGCGCTACGTAAACAAAGAGCACTTCATCTCAGATTCAAGAGAAGTAAAAACCTAGCTGACAAACAAAAGCTGAACGAAGCGAAAATGAGCTTAAGGAGAGACATGAGAGAAGCGTTCAATGATTTAGAAAGTAAGACGTTGTCAACTGACCTGAGTAAAAACCGTAAGAGATTTTGTTCGTATGTAAAATCAGCAAGATGGTCAAAATCATCTATTCATTCTCTCAGCGACCACACCAGCACCGAAACGGAAGTTAACAGAGAGAAGGCCGAAGTACTGAATTCGGTCTTCCGAAGTTGTTTTACCGCGGAAGATCGTAACACTGTCCTCCTTTCAATCGTCGTGCAAAAGTCGAAATGGCAGATATTGAGACAACCGATCGCGGAACTGAAAAGCAACTACAACCAATTAGTAGTGGAAAGGCTTCAGGACCAGATGAGATACCTATAAGATTCTATAAAGATTATGTGAAAGAACTTGCTCCCTTTCGAGCAGTAGTTCATCGTAGATCACTTGAGCAACGAAAGGTACCTAATAATTGGAAAAAGCGCAGGTCATTCCCGTTTCTAAGAAAGGCCGTAAGACAGATCCACACAATTATAGACCTATATCGTTGACGTCAATCTGTTGTAGAATTATGGAACATGTTTTATGCTCAAGAATTATGACGTTTTTGGAAAATGATCATCTCCTCTATAAAAATCAACATGGATTCCGCAAACAGAGATCCTGCGAAACTCAGCTCGCCCTATTCCTCCATGAGATCCACAGCGCAGTGGACAATGGCGCTCAGGTTGATGCTGTGTTCCTTGATTTCAGTAAGGCATTTGACACCGTCTTGCACTGGCGTTTAATGAAAAAAATACGAGCTTACGGAGTATTGGAGCAGACCTACCATTGGATTCAAGACTTTCTTGCAGACAGAACTCAACACGTCGCTCTTAACGGAACTAAATCGACAGAGGTAAAGGTAATATCCGGAGTACTACAGCGAAGTGTGATAGGACCGTTGCTGTTCGCAGTATATATAAATGATGTAGCAGAAAGCGTCGGATGCTCTTTAAGGATATTCGCAGATAATGCAGTTGATTATACCAAAGTAGCAACGCCAGAAGATAGTAAGAATTTGCAGAGCGACCTGCAGAGAATTAATGAATGGTGGAAACTCTGGCAGTTGGCCCTGAACGTAAATAAATGTAACATATTGCGCACACGTCGGAAAAGAAATCCACTACTTTACAGCAACACTGTTGATGAAAAACAGCTGGAGACAGTGTCTGCCGTAAAATATGTAGCCACAACTATCCAGAGCGACCTTAAGCGAAATGACCATATAAAACAGATAGTGGGAAAAGCAAGTAGAAGACCCAGAGTCATCGGAAGAATCTTAAGGAAATATAACTCATCCACGAAAGAAGTGGCTTATAAGGCGCTTGTTCGGCAGATTCTTTAGTATTGTTCATCTATCTGGGATGCCTATCAGGTAGGAGATAGAGAAGATCCAAAGAAGAGCGGCGCGTTTCGCCACTGGATCGTTTAGCTAGCGAGAGAGCGTTACGGAGATGCTAACCAAACTCCACTGGCAGACATTACAAGAGAGACGCTGTGCATCACGGAGAGATTTAATATTGAAATTTCGGGACAGCTCCTTTCAGGAGACAGACAACATATTACTTTCCCCCACGTACATCTCGTGTATTGACCACGAGGAGAAAATTCGAGAAATTAGAGCCAATACAGAGGTTTACCGACAATCGTTCTTCCCACGCACTATTTGCAAGTGGAACGGGGTTGGAGGGATCAGATAGTGGTGCCAAAATTACCCTCTGCCACACACCATTAGGTGGCTCGCAGAGTATGATGTAGATGTAGATGTAATTCTTTCGCTAATTCCGCATAAAACTTAACAGGGATTCTATCGCGGACAGGGGCCGTATCGAGTTTTAGCGATTTCAGTTCGTTTTCGACATTAGTTGTGATTACCACGTCATTTGTCTTAGAAATGTTTCGGGCATTGAATGACTTTTCTTTGAGAAGGAACACTTACTACAGAATCGAACATTTTGGATGTTAATTTGATATTTTATATTTCGGTTCCTGTCTCATCGACAAGGGTCTGAGCATTCATTTCTGTGTCACTATCAAAATTTTCCAGAAAGATGATTGATAATATTTTGTTATGGTAGCTATTGAAGATTTCACGCATTTGCTCTTCTGACAACGGAGCACCTTTTACTTCGCATGTCTCTTTCTATGGATTTATGCAGTGTTTAGGGACTATTTCTTAAAACGTTTCCATGGTATGGTCTATATCCTGAAGAGAGACCTCTGCTGTCTGTAATTATTCTGTTAAGTACATTTTTTCAATACCTATTTCTACTATTCATTTGAATTTTACCCACAGTTCGTCTATGTGTTCGCCACACGAAATAAATGATCGTCGTTCCTGACTGAGAAATGAGATAAACTCCTCCTTATCCATTTTACCGGATATGTAGACCTTTTAGCTTACTTTTCTAGCTCTTTGTACCCTGATGCTAATTTATGATTCAATTGCGTAGTGATCAGTAATCCCACTCGCGATATCGAGCCAGGGGCACATTGCTAAGACACAGATACACAGGGCGAATAACCTAAAACTTGCACCGCAAATATTGCGGAAATGTAAAGTGCTGTTGTCGAGCAGTTTTCACAGATTGGATTGGTACTCAGGGGCACGTATTGTTAGCCAATCAACAGATCGTAATAATACTTAGAAGATGTATTTTTTGTGCAGACACACACATTTTAAATGGATCAATGCCTATTGACATTAACAAATTAAAGTAGGCTAGATTGGAATGTCAGTGGTGTTTGTTGCGGGATTCTAGTGCGAGTCGTTTACGAAATATCGTTTTTAAAAGCTCCCACACCGACACTTGTACAATACCTGTGGTAGCACACACTAAAGGAGAACACAAGTGCATGCACTATAGTTCAATCCACGAACAGTGATTGCGTTGTTGCCGGTTCGAAGCGATAGTTGCGGTACGCGCATATTTGTGCTTTGCGCTTGATTAAAGCGTGTATCCTGCTAATTATGTGTCTCACTTACTTGTGTAGATTTCTCACTTACAACCACCATCAACGAAGACAGCTTGAAGGTTAAAATGGCTCTGAGCACTATGGGGCTTAACATCTGAGGTCATCAGTCCCCTAGAACGTAGAACTACTTAAACCTAACAACCTAAGGACGTCACACACATCCATGCCCGAGGCAGGATTCGAACCTGCGACCGTAGCGGTCACGCGGTTCCAGACTGAAGCGCCTATAACCGCACGGCCACACCGGCCGGTGAAGACAGCTTGCAACGAATGGAATAAACATCCAGAAAATAACTCACTACGATCACGTTTAATTCTCGCACTGCCATGGAACCTACGTCGATGGAGAATGCATAGGACACTTGCCTGACTAAAGCCACATCCTTGTCGGATAGCGCGGGAGCTAACGTGCGAATCAGCTGCAACAAAGTGCATTAATCTCCCGCTCTTTTATCGTCATTTGTTTCTTTTTGTTACGTTGTCTAGGTACATCCTTGTCGGATAGCGCGGGAGCTAACGTGCGAATCAGCTGCAACAAAGTGCATTAATCTCCCGCTCTTTTATCGTCATTTGTTTCTTTTTGTTACGTTGTCTAGGTGTTACACTCCCGTTTTGACCTAACTAGTTGAGGAGGTTGATAAATAATTACCGAGATGGTTGACGTCTGATGGGATATCTTGTCGCATTCATCATATAAGAACAAACTCTATTCTTCCTACGCTCTCCGTACACCATGAGCGTATCGGCTTTCTCTGCATTGGTAAATCCCATCGTCCACTCACGACCTACTGCTTGGATTGTCACACACTGACTAGCAAGTCGCAGTGCACTCGAGGAACACAAAAGTACACTGTCAGTAAACATAACAACATCGTACCTAGCAACAACATAGGCTGAATGGTACAACCAAGTGTCGGCGCGAAACTTTGCAAAATACGATACCTCGTAAATTTCTCACGCCAACGACACTGACATTCTAATTTACCCTACTTTTAGCTTCTTAATATCAACAGGCATTGTTACATTTAGGTGATGTTAGGACAAAAATACACTTTTTAAGTATTTTTGCAATCTGTTTATTGACTAACGATATGAGCCCCTGACTACCAATCCATTCTATGAAAACCGCACATCAGTAGCACTTTCCATTTCTGCAATATATGCAGTGCAAGTTTATGTGATTTACGCTGTATAAACACTGCTCCCCCTGAAATTCGCGCCTGGGCAAAACTCTATGTGAAATTTGTGCCCAATACTGCTGGAAAATGCCTGCTCACTAAGCCACAGCCTCCCTGCACTGTGAGAGTGTTCATACAACGCAAACGCTCAGTATTCTCGCAGTGAGATGGTTTGCCGCCATGTCTGACCTGCGTCGACGCCGCCATGCAAATGACCAGCAACGTAAATATCCTACTGCCTGAGGAAGAGCGCCACCAATAATCGGCATAACATTCTACGATATATCTTCTAACATTTACCCAACTTCTAGTTGTTTTAAAGCTTAAAGTGTCCTTTCCCTTGTGTCATAATATAAAAAATCATATTATGCATTATCATCTTTAATTTTTTTGTTTTCTTTTACATTTTTTTTGCATTATACTAATGTCAAGAAAAGTTTTGCATCACCCAGGTTCCCAGAATTCCTGAAAACAGATGTTGACTGTGGATATTGTATCACAGACACAGTACCTTTGACTGTTCAGAAATGTCACTAAACCCGCCCAAAGATTTAAACAGCCATGCATGAGCAGCGTCTGTTAGACGGAGGGGGTCCAACCGCCGATCAGTTACAGTCATTCCACTAGGAAGGAGGTACACGGCTCGTGTTGTCTGTAGTTCAGCCATGCTTATACGGTCAATACCGCGGTTCGATCGTGTCCGCATCGTTACTTTGTGCCAGGAAAGGCTCTCAACAAGGGAAGTGTCCAGACGTCTCGGAGTGAACTAAAGCGATGTTGGAGGAGATACAGAGAGACAGGAACTGTCGATGACATGTCTCGCTTAGGCCGCCCAAGGGCTACTACTGCAGTGGATGACCGCTACCTACGGATTATGGCTCGAAGGAACCCTGACAGCAACGCCACCCTGTTGAATAACGCTTTTCGTGCAGCCACAGGAGGTCGTGTTACGACTCAAACTGTGCGCAATAGGCTGCTTGATGCGCAACTTCACTCCCGATGCCCATGGAGAGGTCCATATTTGCAACCACGACACCATGCAGCGCGGTACAAATGGGCCCAACAACATGCCGAATTGACCGCTCAGGATTGGCGTCACGTTCTCTTCACCGATGAATGTCGCATATGCCTTCAACCCGACAATCGTCAGAGACATGTTAGACACACAGCCCAGCGAGTGCAGCAAGGTGGAGGTTCCGTGCTGTTTTGGGGTGGCATTATGTGGGGCCGACGTACGCCGCTGGTTGTCATGGAAGGTGCCGTAACGGCTGTACGATACGTGAGTGCCATCCTCCGACCGATAGTGCAACCATATCGGCAGCATATGGGTGAGACATTCGTCTTTATGGACGACAATTCGTGCCCCCATCGTGCACATCTTGTGAATGACTTCCTTCAGGACAATGACATCGCTCGACTAGAATGGCCAGCATGTTCTCCAGTCAAAAACCCTATCGAACATGCCTGGGATAGGCTGAAAAGGGCTGTTTATGGACGACGTGACCCACCAAACACTCCGAGGAATCCACGCCGAATCGCCGTTGAGGAGTGGGACAATCTGAACGAACAGTGCCTTGATGAATTTGTGGTTAGTATGCCACGACGAATACAGGCATCCATCAACGCAAGAGGACGTGCTACTGGGCATTAGAGGTACCGGTGTATACAGCAATATGGACCATCACCTCTGAAGGTCTCGGTGTATAGTGGTACAACATGCACCGTGAGGTTTTCATGAGCAATAAAAAGGGCGGAAATGTTGTTTATGTTTATCTCTATTCCAATTTTTTGCACAGGTTCCGGAAGTCTCGGAACAAAGGTGATGAAAAACTTGTTTGATGTGTGTACATTTTTATTTTATGATGTACACTCCTTGTTCTTAAAGTATGTGTTATGTAATGTCCAATTTTAAAATTCTCATACACGTTACAGTTGGTAAGAATGACAAAGATATACAGAATTGTAATTAGACAGAAATTTGTTTTCATGTTTTGAAGTCACGTATGGAGGTCAAGCGCTGGTAGGGCTAACGCAAGATTGGGAGGGAAACCTGTGTACAGTTCATGCCACCTATATGCTTGCACAGTCCCGGTCTTTTAGTTGGCACGACATGCACCTTGTGTACTTCACATGTACCACATGCTGATCTGAATGTCACATTCTATTTTTTTTTTCTTGTATGCTTCGTCGAGTAGAAGAAAGGCTATTTTTAAATTCCATAGTTGTTATATGTTTTTTTTATGTTTTCCATTGTACTTTCCCAAGATACGGCCATAGTAATAATTTGGTGACTGCTTCCGACAGAAAATAAAATAAGTTATGATCACTTACGATTGTAAAAATTTTGGCATTAGTGACCTTGTTAGAGTATTTCCAGCCCTCTTCATCATTTCGCCACTAAGAACCCTTCGATCGTCTACCTGTCGCGCAAGATGCGCAGCTCGCACGCGGGAATTAGTGGACCTTTCCTCGATCTTTACCGAGCGCAAATTTCCCTGGGCGCAGTTTATAAGGCGCCGCAAGACCCTGTACTTGTAGTCGGATGTACGGCATTTCAAATCCGCATACGACCATTCGTATTTAGCTTTCCGTAATTTTCCTATATCGCACTAGGCAAATGCCTGGATGATCTCTTTGCAAGGACACGCACAGTCTTCCTGTTTATTATTCCCTCATTCGTAACAAGTGCCCCGTCTGTAATGACATCGTCGTCTACGGGGCGCTAAACTCAAATTTTCCTTTCTTTCCCAGTCTCTACGTTAACAACCATTTTTTACAGTCGTTAGCAAAAGTAGGGAATGAACGTATTTCTTCAAAGCTACCTTCTGAACTAACTTTTTCAAAAGCATTTGTCATTTTAAAATATTCGTTTTGGAATAGGGCAGAGTTGTGTACTAATTAAGATATTGCATTATCGCGAGGTAACAACATGACTGTACAAGAATTTCTTTGAAAAATATGCGTACACGAATGTTCTGTGAATATAATTGGAATTGTGTATTGAGCAGCGACACAACGTTTCTAATGTGGGCTACCCACATGTATTTCGAAGTGCTGTCACTACTTATTTGTAGGATTGTTGCACGTGCAGTGTTTGTCGCGAATTTTCAGTGACACTGACCATGCCTACCATATTGTAAATCACGATTAGTAAAATGTGCATGCATTGCATGTCTGCTTAAGATATTTAGTTGATTATTTCCTAATTCTGTCGATACGTTTTGCTATAATTCGCTGTTATTTGGAGTATATCCACTGGTTTACAAAAATTATTTTGTGCGATAGAACGAACTGTCGGACGAACACATTCTCAGTTCGTTTCAAGCTTATTGTTACTGGTAGGCACCTGTAATTCACTGGTAAGATGGTCAAGTGTCTTTATGGTTGATAACTCTGCCTATTTTTGTACAAGAGGCACGTTACGTCGTATTTACTCTGGGTTGTACGTTTATGACAGGCACTGCTATATATTATTGTTGTTGTTCTAGTTATTATTATTCTTACTGATAAATCCAGAACGTTTGTAGCACAGTAGTTGCTGAGACTGTAAACCCATAAGATAAATCCACAAGAATCAAGGTTGTTTAATCATACGCGAAATTAACCATTTCTCTCCAAAGTAACTTATTCAGTAGCTTGTGATGTCATGAACACAATCGTAAAAATGTTAGATGTTATGACGTTACAGAAAGCCAGTGTTTTCCATATTTAAAAATTTGTTCTGAACATTTTGTTTACGCTAAATACCAGTATTTCCACTATTAAAATTCGTTTACTTTATTTTTGTTCCTGCAGGTAAGTGGCCGATGCGGTCGTCCCTGAGAACTTCGCTATAATCACTGTCGTACAGGGGTGAGTATTTATTTCCAGATGATTGATGTTTCCGTTTCTGAACATACAGAAGTCTCTCGTGGAAAATTTCCATTGTTATTCATCGTCCCGCCACTCTTTCGCCTTCAACATACCAGACCCCCGTGCCTCCCACCGCCCCCTCCTCACAACCCCAGAGAAAAATGGACTGAGGCAAAGGATCGGAACGAAAAAAATGGACATGAATCATTGCAGAAAATTGAATCAAGCATTGATTCAGATGTACTTTTCATTCTAAGAATACGAGAAGTCATCTTGATGATGTCGAAGATTGGGTTTATAAGCTGGTTGCTGAGGCTGGAAGCCGGAATGGCAATTAGGAAATTTTCTACTAGCGGAACGTTGTCACGTAAATTTATAGAACTAGTGGTTCAAACAGATTATAAAAAATTTCTCCATACCCTGCAGGGAATTTTTTAAAAAAACTGTCCTTTTATGTGCTTATATTTTTGATTAATACTATCTCCTGTTGGTAGCATTGATTTCTATAACTTTTTATCCGCAAACAATTACTCCTCAGATATTAGCCGTTTCACTTGTGATGAGTGATGTCTATTGTCAGTGGTGTAGGCAGTATTCGCAAGAGATGGAATAGTAAATTACCACAGTACGCACGTATGGGCAGATGTAGATACTCGAGCAATCATAGAGGTGAGGCAGCGCGATCGCTCCAGTTTTAATATGTGAGCAGGAATATTACCGGTGACAGACTCATAGTTCTGTACACTTTACCAAACAGAACCCCTCTTGGAGAACGTTATCGTTATACAAAGACAACGACCCCGGTTTATGCACGACTGGCACCAACCAATTTTCTTCGGATCGCGCGACACTATCTCACCGCAACTTTTTATGGGCGATGAACTGGTTGAGGAGGTCCGGTAGGATGGCCTCCGTTGGATATCTGGCTACGGAGAAGTTGAAGAACTTTGGTCTATGCCTTAACCATCGTGAATGTAAAGGCGTCATGGAGTGTGCGACCAGTGCATCAGAGGCAGTCCAAATGGAGCCAAGTGTACTGAAAGAGTGCGAAGAGGGGCTGAAGAATAAGTTACGATGCGAGCTAACCACGTGCAACTCCGCCTATAGTGTCTACTTCTATGTAACAGGCAGCTATGAATGAGAGGACAGATTGACCAATCGTTAACAGTTATGTTTCCATAAACAACATTATCGGAACTTTTATTCTAATTTTGGACCAATACTACTTCCCGTGGGAATACGTGACACTGTTTTTAAACAGCCTGTATTTCTTGGAACGACGAAAATAGCATGACAACACAGTTTATGTCACATGTGGAAAAATGGTTATCTATACAATTGGTGTTCACACTGGTGCCAAACAGAGAAGACGCTAAGGAAGGTCGTATTACGGTTCCTTCTTTCAGCTGTCGAATGAATGCCAACATAACGGGTTTTGAGATACGTGACCGCGGGATAGAAAATTAATTGAAGCTACTCAACCGAGAACAGGTACCTAGAACCGATTAGGTACTTATAAGACTCTCCACAGATTATCTGAATGAATTTGTTACCTTTTTAGAAACAGTATAGGGGAAGTCACTCGAGTACCTAATGTTCCAAGCAGTTCAAGGCGCTGATTATTCCCTTTCTCACGAAGGGTCACCGGACAGATGTGCGTAATTAAAGACTTACAGTGCTGGCGTCAAATAGTGGTGCTGTTACACAATAATAAAGTTTTATCACTCTTTTTACAGACAGAAAATCTTCTCAATAATGATCTTCATTGATTCAGCAAATCTCGCTGTTGTGAATAAAAAGCCTCTCCAGTTCGTCCTTAAGATAAAGAAGGCAGTAGACTTGTATCGTAATTTTTGCTTCCGAGAGCCGTTCTATACATTCTGTGCTAGCATCTAGTGAACAAAATACAAGATTAAGACAGTCGGCAAGGCAACATGCTTGCCTTCTGAGTTGTTTTGGTTCTGGAAAATTCTGTATTTTGAAACTGCGATCAGTTTGGTTGTTGTCTCTCTAAGATGTCCTAATTCAATTCCTAGCTAACTTGATTAAAAAGTTGCTACTGATTTCTTACCTTGTTCAAAGTAGTCTATTTTTGGAAAAGTTGCACTGCTAGTCATTTGATTACCATATTCGACTTAGATCACCCTTTACTGGTACCCTGTTGTTGCACTATTTAATACAGAATAATTACATTTAGAAACTGCTGTGGGCTGTTTGAAAACTTCTGTAATCTGAACTAGTTTCGGGATGTACCGATAGTCGTGAATCGTGACTGAGTGTAGTATTATAGCAGTTTAACTCCTTCTACATATATCATTTGTGCCAACGGCCTTGCCGCAGTGGTAACACCGGTTCCCGTCACATCGCCGAATTTACACGATGTCGGGTGACAAAAGTCGTGGGATGCATCCTAATATTGTGTTAGACCTCCTTTTGCCCGTCGTAGTGCAGCAACTTGACATAACATGAACTCAACAAGCAGTTGTAAGTCCCTGAAGAAATATTGTGCCATGCTGCCTCTGTAACCGTCCATTATTTTGAAAGTGTTGCCAGAGCAGGATTTTGTGCTC
The DNA here is from genome assembly GCF_021461385.2 of Schistocerca piceifrons. Classification (NCBI taxonomy): domain Eukaryota; kingdom Metazoa; phylum Arthropoda; class Insecta; order Orthoptera; family Acrididae; genus Schistocerca; species Schistocerca piceifrons. The sequence goes on along the minus strand of NC_060139.1, from coordinate 525,868,393 downwards.
GAACTGACCTCTCGATTATGTCCCATAAATATTCGATAGAATTCTTGTCGGACGATCTGTGTGGCCAAATCGTTCGCTCGAGTTGGGCAGGATGTCCTTCAAACCAATCGCGGACGATTGTAGCCCGGTGACATGGTGCATCTCATCCATAAAAATTCGATAGGTGTTCAGGCAGATGAAGTCCATGAATGACTGCAAATAGTTTCCAAGTAGCCGAACATAACCTTTTACAGTCAGTAAACGGTTCGGTCGGTTCGGTTTTATCAGAGGAGCCAGCCCATTCCACGTAAACAAAGCCCGCACCATTATGGAGTCACCACCAGCTTGCACAGTGTCATGTTGACAACTTCGGTCCATGGTCTCGTGGGATGTGCGCCACACTCGAACCCTACGATCAGCTCTTATCAACTGAAATCGGGACTAATTTGACCAAGCTACGGTTCTCCAGTCGGCTATGGTCCAACCGATATGGTTACGAGCCTAGGAGAGGCGCCGCAGATGACGTTCTGTATTAGCAAAGACATTTGCGTCGGTCGTCTACTAATATAGCCCATTAACGCCAAAATTAGTAGTACTGCCCTAATGGATAGGTTAGTCGTTCGTCCCACATTGATTTAGGTTGTTTTTCACGCAGTGTTGCTTGTCTGTTAGCACTGACAACTCTATACAAACGCATCTACTCTCGGTCGTTGAGTGAATGCCTTTGAGCACTGAGATGTCCAAGATGAGAGGTAATGCGTTAAATGTGATATTCTGGGCACAGTCGTGACACTGTGGATCTCCGTATTTGAATCCCCTAATGATTTCGGATATGGAATGTCCCATGCATATGCCTCCAACTACCATTCCGCGAATGCACTGCCCTTTTATACCTTCTGTTCACGATACTGCCGCTGTCTGTAAATGTAAATATCACTATCCCGTGAGCTTTGTCTCCTAACATTTCAGAATGTATGAGGCTCAGAACAGTGAACCCATGTCTGCCATCACTAACTGTACCTTTCTTTTTCATTTCTGTAGAAAGAAACACCCATGTATCATTTAAAAAAACTTAACTTTGTGTTGAAAGTGGTGTTGGCTGATCTTTACAGATTATGCGATCTTGCCCACTGTATGAGTCTCTGACATAGGTGCAACCGTAGCGAATTACACTTTTTCTATGTTGTTTCATTTAGGAAATACATGATGTGACAGAGTTATGTGGGGCACCCTTTCTATTTGGATACTATCTTTTTTCCTGTTAAGTGAAATAATTTAGCGGGATATTCAGTTGTCCGAGGTACCTTCCGTGCGAGCTTTAAAGATGTTTTCCTTTAGAAGATTCCTTATCTCCAATGTGTAATCGCGTAATCGGAAAGTTGATTGTGCCAGTCACTCCGAGAATCATACTGTTTACATCTGCAGCGTTATCTCTCTCCGGACACTCGAAACGGCTAACACGTGCCTAAATTGCAGGATACAAAGCAATTTTGTGAAATTGTGCATTCAAAGAGAAGGGAGGAATTTTAGCAATTATCTTTGTTATTTTTTTGTGCGCATACGAAAAACCTGTCAGGATACGAGAAAAATTATTGTAGCGTTTGTTTTAACTTTGGTAATTTACACCGTTCAACTTTTTACTATAGTATATATATACTGAACGAGACTCATGTACTGCAAAATCAGTTTGATTATAGTATCTCTACTGACAAACAATTTGGATAGTTTTAAACGGTGGTGTATGTCGATTTCATAGTGCTTCTTCCGCGGCACACACATCTTATTTCGGAGTCTTTATTGAATGAGTCTCCTTAACTTGCTATTTTGATTTTGGAATAATGTGTAACTGCAGCAGCAGTAGTAGAAATAGTCGTAGTAGTAGTAGCAGTGGTAATAGTAGTGTTGTTCAACTGTGGGTCACATTCACGAGGATACTGCACATGTCGTGGTGTAGACTTTATGAACATAAAAAGCATTTAAATAGTAACAGGGCTGGTTTGACATGGATACGACAGGTAGTCGGTAATGGCCTTATCCCCGCATTTGCCTTAAGTAATTCAGAAAAACCAAAGAAAACCTAAAACAAGATCATCGGGTGGTACATTTTTACAGTACCTCTGTACATTAGACGATCTAGGCAACCTACAGTATATGATCAAAAGTATCCGGACACCCCCCAAAACACATTTTGCATATTAGGTTTGGATTTTATTTTATTTTTCTAAATTTGCGGTAAGGTCTTATGGGACCAAGCTGCTGAGGTCATCGGTCCCTAAGCTTAGGCACTACTTGATCTAAGTTAAACTAAGGACAACACACACACCCATGTCCGGTGGAGGACTCGGACCTCCGACGGGAGGGGGGGGGGGGAGCCGGCTACCCCGCGAGGCCTCATATTAGGTGCATTGTGCTGCCACCTACTGCCAGGTACTCCATAACAGTGACCTCAGTAGTCATTAGACATCGTGAGAGAGCAGAATCGGGCGTTCCGGGAACTCTCGGACTTCGAACTTGGTAAGGTGATTGGGTGTCACTTGTCTCATACGTCTGTACGCGATATTTCCACACTCCCAAACATCCCTAGGTCCACTGTTTCCGATGTGATAGTGAAGTGGAAACGTGAAGGGACACGTACAGCACAAAAGCGTACAGGCCGACCTCGTCTGTTGAGACAGAGACCACCGACAGTTGAAGAGGGTCGTGATGGGTAATAGGCAGACATCTATCCAGACTATCACACAGGAATTCCAAACTGCATCAGGATCTACTGCAAGTATTATTACAGCTAGGCAGGAGGTGAGAAAACTTGGATTTCATGGTCGAGCGGCTGCTCATAAGCCACACATCACGCCGGTAGGTGTCAAACGACCCCCCCGCTTTTTTGTAAGGAGAGTAAATATTGGATGACTGAACAGTGAAAAAACGTTGTGTGGAGTGACGAATCACGGTACACAATGTGACGATCCGATGGCAGGGTGTGGGTATGGCGAATACCCGGTGAACGTCATCTGCCAGCGCGTGTAGTGACAACAGTAAAATTCGGAGGCGGTGGCGTAATGGTGTGGTCGTGTTTTTCATGGAAAGGACTTGCACCCATTGTTGTTTTGCGTGGCACTATCACAGCACATGCCTACACTGATGTTTTAAGCATCTTCTTGCTTCCAACTGTTGAAGAGTAATACGGGGATGGCGACTGCATCTTTCAACACGATCGAGCACCTATTCAGAATGCACGGCCTGTGGCGGATTGTTTACACGACAACAACATCCTTGTAATGGACTAGCCTGCACATTGTCCTGACCTGAATCCTACGCAACACCTTGTGACTGTTTTGAAACGCCGACTTCGTGGCAGACCTCACCGACCAACATCAGTACCTCTCCTCAGTGCAGCACTTGGTGAAGAATCGGCGGCCATTCCCCAAGAAACCTTCCAGCACCTGATTGAACGTATGCCTGCGAGTGGGGAAGCTGTCGTCAAGGCTAAGGGTGGGCCAACACCGTACTGAATTCCAGTATTACCGACGGAGGGCGCCACGAACTTGTAAGTCATTTTAGCCAGGTGTCCCGATACTTTTGATGTCATACTTTCTGGAAAACGCTACTGCGGATTGCGCAACGCAATAAAGTTACTGAATCTTTTTTATGCTAAAATACACAAATGAATATGCATAGCCATAACGGAGAAAGCTTGTGCTGCTTTCTGTAACTTTATCCTCTACCGAGCAAACACACGACGTGAGAAGACGCATCGCTCGTCTATATTTTTGTAGTGAAGACATGCTCGTGTGATGAGTCATTATTTACTTTATCATCTGATTGGTTAATTAGACCTAACTTCACTTACACTAGTGTCCGTAACCCCCTCCATGAATCGCAACACACTACTTCTTCCCACAAAAACTTAAGCAGGTCATCATGTGCTGTTGTCTGTTAGAGCTGGTTGAGTATACGTAAAATAAAAAAAATGCTAGGTATTGATGGGTGATGCTCCTGGGACAAATAGGAGATGAAATATCTTTCCAGCTTCTCTCCCTCCCCTCTCTCTTAACCTGACATTTTGACACTGGCGTTCCGAATAGATTCTCCCCGTGTTATGAACGCCATAACCTTGAAGCAGAAGTGTTTTATGTCGATTATAAGCTTTTCTTCTTCGTTTAATGTATGTAACACACTGACGGAAAAGTTCGGAACACCAAACAATAATTAAAGTAGGGGAAATTTAGGGAATATATTTCTGTGGGCAGCATTTTTAAATGATTAACATTGAAAGATCACAGGTTAATGTAAACCCTAGATAAGCCATTTCAAATGTGAAACGCTGAAGCATGCAAACGTACATGTTTTGTGTTGTCAAGTTCCGGATGTTAGTTTGTGGGATAACGTTCCATGCCTGTTGCACTCTGTCGGTCAATACAGGGACGGTTAATGCTGTTTGTGATGATGTCCCAGATGTGCTCGATTCGTGAAAGATCAAGCGATCGACCAGGCCAAGGCAACATATCGACACTGTGCAGCATGCTGGGTTACAACTTCAGTATATGGGCGAGCGGTATCCTATTGGAAAACACCCCCTGGAATGCTATTCATGAATGGCAGCACAACAGGTCGATTCACCAGATTGACGTACAAATTTGCGTTCAGAGTGCTGTCATTCGAAACCACAACCCATACCACAACTTCAGGTATAGGTGCAGTGAGCCTAGCATGCAGCATGCTTCAAGGCCCTGAACTGACCTTCTAACCAACACACGGTCATCACTGTCACGGAGGCACAACAAGTATTCATCAGAAAACAGAACAGATTTCCACCCTGCCCTCCAGTGAACTATCGCTTGCACTCCAAAGCAAGTTTTTTGTAGTAATCATCCCTTAGACGAAACAAATACTATATTTATTTGTGGCAGAAATTTGTAATCTGATATTTAACTACGTGTGGTGTCACGAGAACAACGCAGTCGTCTGCGAAACAGGTATTGCACTTCAGTGCAGAAAATGTTTTACTTCTCGTTTATCTTCCAGAATCTTATTTTGAGCAGAAGAGCGTAACTTGAACCCCAGTATTCGTTGCATATCAGCTTTCAAAATGTATTTTACGGACATATTATTGACAGAAATCCGTAGAGTATTGTTCTTTTGTTCTTACTGTAGTAGCATCGATTAACTTTTCAAGCTTTTCGTAGGTACAATCATTTGCAACGTGCGTAAAATATACACAGCTTAACATCAAGAATAACTATTATAGCCGGTAGTATTTCTCTCCCTCCCCCCCTCTCTCTCCCCCCCTCCCCCCCTCCCTCCTTCTTTTTGTGTTGAGAGGGGAGAGAGAGAGAGAGAGAGAGTTGGAGGGCTTGGGTCGCTTCTCCGCACACGGTTGGCAATGTGATGCAGAATCCTTCAGTATTTGAGTCTCTTTCCTGAATGGAGGATGTGCGCGGTGGATCAGCTCTGTTCATCACGAACAGAGTTTCGAGTTCCAGTTGCCGTACGCGGCAGGTAGTGGTAGAGAGCATAGCACTTGGTCGGCGCTCGGCGCTAACAGAACACAAATAAGCGCACTTAGGTTACGCGCAGGTATCGCATGCGGCGAAGTAATAAGGCAGCTGGAGGGCCAGGGGCTGCAGACGGCAGTGAGACACATCCGCCAGCTAACGACGGCCGCCACGTGCGGCGCACGCGTCTCGCGCCCGCCAGGGGGCCACGTCGCTCACTCCGTGGTATTAGCCTCCTCCTTACTCAACACCACTGGCAGGGCCACCAACGTTAATTGAATTACAAGAAATATTCGCTGTACCTTAAGCACTGTACTTCATTTGCTCATATTGAAAGTTCTGGACAGGACTGCTCGTCTGAGGAAGTACTGATATGTCACAGGAAATACGAGACAATTGCACTTCATTAAATGGTTCAAAAAATGGCTCTGAGCACTATGGGACTCAACTTCTGAGGTCATTAGTCTCCTAGAACTTAGAACTACTTAAACCTAAGGACATCACACACATCCATGCCCGAAGCAGGATTCGAACCTGCGACCGTAGCGGTCTCGCGGTTCCAGACTGCAGCGCCTAGAACCGCACGCATTAAATGGTCTTAACTGCTCTGTGTGTTAATCTTCGGCTCACGATTGGCATAGTTGAATAACTATTGCACTACAGATACGTATGGTATTTCAAACTTACACAGAAAAACATAGAGTGGAAGTAGAAGGTGTCTTCATGAACAAAATGAGGATAGGAATCCGTGTCCGGAAACGTAATCCAGCGAGGTTACAGAGCGTCGAAGTTACACGTGCCGGCATGTACACACAAATACACACACACACACACACACACACACATATATATATATATATATATATATATATATATATATATATATATATATATATATATACACCGTATTGATGTTGCAAACTTTCAGGGATGATGGAAGAGGATAAATCTACCAATTAGAGTGTATCAATTACAGATATGGGACCCAGGTCGGGAAAAGAACGAGCCGAAAGTTGTAAGCGAAAATGATTCTGATGCCTCTGACAATGGAACCTATGTACCGACACTGTTGTTAGTAACAAGGGAACCTCCCCATCGCACCCCCCCCCCCCTCCAGATATAAGTTGGCACAGTGGATAGGCCTTGAAAAACTGAACACAGATCAATCGAGAAAACAGGAAGAAGTTGTGTGGAACTATGAAAAAACTAAGCAAAATATACAAACTGAGTAGTCCATGTGCAAGATAGGCAACATCTAGGAGAGTCCGTATTCAGGAGCGCCGTGGTCCCGTGGTTAGCGTGAGCAACCGCGAAACGAGAGGTTCTTGGTTTAAATCTTCCCTAGAGTGAAAAGTTTACTTTATTTTTGCAAATTTATGATCTGTCCGTTCGTTCATTGACGTCTCTGTTCAGTGTAATAAGTTTAGTGTCTGTGTTTTGCGACCGCACCGCAAAACCGTGCGATTAGTAGCCGAAAGGACGTGCCTGTCCAGTGGAAACCGAAAACATTTGATTGCAAGGTCACAGGTCAACCGATTCCTCCACAGGAAAACACGTGTGATATATTCTATACGACACTGGTGACGGCATGTGCGTCACATGACAGGAATATGTTGTCGACCCACCTAACTTGTACACTTGGTGAATGGGTAAATAGACTCTTCTACCTTGTCCAATTTAGGTTTTCTTGTGGATGTGATAATCACTCCCAAAAAAGTGTGAAAACATAAGAGTTTGTCACATAAACTGCAACAAATGAATGCAACAGTTTCACAGTCGCACAGTTGTGTCTGTGCTGTGTCAAAACATACGTTTTTAACGTTTTCAAATTTTTCCGTGTGTAGACCGTCAAATCCTGCATATGTCAAAGCTAATCTGAAAGTGTCTTGGAATTTTGGAGAGCTAAGTTGATTATATGTGAGTGCCTGAACTTTGATAATTGTCTGAAAATAAAAAATTGAAGTTTTCTCCCGAGGGAAGACTTGAACCAAAGACCTATCGTTCCGCAACTGCACACGCTAACCACGGGACCACGGCGCTCATAGTTTTATATCGACCTGGATGTTGCCTATCTTACACATGGACTACTCAGTTTGTATATTTTGCTTATTTTTTCATAGTTCCACACAACTTCTTCCTGTTTTCTCGATTGATCTGTGTTCAGTTTTTCAAGGCCTATCCACTGTGCCAAATTATAACTAATTCTGAGGGGGGTGCGATGGGGAGGTTCCCCTGTAAGATCGTTCAGCAGGCAAAAATGTCTAGTAAACAAGGGCCCAAAGCGCATGTCTTAAGAGATACGAGCACTAGTTCATCTGCGATACTGCGAAACACATCTCTTCTACTGCAAGCTCTTTGTTGTTCATATTTTGGGAGGAGGTAGTATTGACCAAAACACGAAAAAAAATGTGTAGTAAACGTGAGGTCTAAAATGCATACTGTAATGCTATGAGCTCTTGTTCAGTAGAAAAGATGTGTTTCGTAAGAGTGAAGGTTAACAACCGTTCATAGCTCTTACAGTACGCATTCTAGGCCCCATTTTTACTAGTCGTTTCTTACGTACTTCTGTATAAGGAATCTGTCCCAGTAGTTTGTCCCAGAGTTTTGTGACACGCTGTGTGTGTGTGGGGGGGGGGGGGGGGGGCTGTGGGTGTGCGCGTGTGTGTAATTGTGTGAACTTAGCCTGAAATAATGGAGGTAAACCACAAACTTAAATCATAACCAGTTTTTATTCAGAAACTTTTTTTTTACTTTTGCAATTAGTTGGAATACTGCATGCACACCATTATTCATGAAACATAAAAATTATTATTTAATAGCGAAAGAGCAGTTTCGTTAACACGCTGCAACGACGAAATCCCTTCCACTTTAGTTTACTTCATTCTTCCTTTTTTGGGGGGGGGAGGGGGATTAGACAGGAGAAGTAGATGACGTCTGTCATCATAGGTGCATCGTATATTTAAATCGTTACCATCGCCTATGTTGCCGCACGTTAGTTTGTGCTGAAGCGAATATCGTTCAAAGCATGACTGAGAGGTGTTAAGGCATTTCTTTTTGATTGCTAATGTGAGAAATAGGTGATTGTGAGTCACTATTAGGAAGATTTCGAACTTGTTTCCTTACAAAATGCAAACAGAATTATAATCGTAGTCTGAATTGGAAATACGGAATAAACAGTTAATGCCTGGCAAATAATAATTTTATCGTGATTCTTGAGTTTCTCCCGGCGTATTTGATAATCAAAATATCCACGGGTGTACTGCCCGTTGGACACTGTAGACCGGCAGTACACCCGTGGATATTTTGATTAATAATTTTATCGTTGCCTGTCTGTTACTGGCACAAATAATGTTCTGTTTGATAGCCATGGAGTATAGGTACACGATGTAAATAACACGTCGATGGCGTGAACGCTAAGAGACAGAATAATTTGAAATTACCGGAAAACAGAACCATTCGAAAAACGAAGACCGTAGGAGAAGAAACGTGGGCTACGGTAAAAGGCACGGAGAAAACCAATCGTATGCCTTTGGCTTGATTGAACCCCGGGATGGATGTATTTTCGTACTAATCTTTTTTATCTGGATCGTATTTTACACACTATTTGTGTGGAACGAACATCAGATGCATTCGGCAAGTTATGTATGATCCAAGACATCCTATTAAAGTAACTAATAATAATAAAGAGAGTGCCTTACTGGTTTTTAGAGTATTAAAAAAGAAAGGTTGCAGTTAGTCAGTTATCACGCCTCGTCAGTACGTACAGAAATAAGGATCACATTGATTGGTATCATCAGGGGTTAGACATCGAGTGATAGAAACGATATTACCCTGCAATATAACGATACTGAACATTATTTAAAGATCAAAATCTTGTCTAGATTGACGTGACTTAGTAAAGATAAAAATTTGGTCTGTCAACTGCTTGACAAACTTTTTAGCCACGTAAAGGAGCCAATTTTTATTATTGTTATTCTTTAAGAAGAAAGTTAATGTCCGACCACATGGGCATCTCTTGAGGTAAGTCATTGCTGTAAGAATAGCATGCATACTGCTATAGCTGAGAAAAGACACTTCACACTCATGAAGAGGATAAATGTTTCAGAGTCCGTATTCTGCACATGTACCAGACGTCATGCACGCGAACAATTCGTTCGTAAGCCGATACGCTCTCATCACGCACAGCTTTGCTTGTGGATGAAGCAGCTTGCAACATACATACCCCACCATCCAGTGCCCTCTCCACTCAGAACTCCCATAATTTTTTTCCTGACTCAAGCTCTACGATCTCGACTAGACGGTTTGCTAAGCTTAATCATCCTCGGCCGGCTGCTGTGGGCGAGCGGTTCTAGGCGCTTCAGTCCGGAACCGCGCTGCTGCTACGATCGCAGGTTCGAATCCCGCCTCGGGCATGGTTGTGTGTGATGTCCTGAGGTAAGTTAGGTTTAAGTAGTTCTAAGGGACTGATGACCTCAGATGTTAAGTCCCATAGTGCTTAGAGCCATTTGAACCATTTAATCATTTTCACTTCGATCTTGGAGGTAAAAAGCGAGATTGGGAGCTAACGCTTCGACAACTTCTATGTCATTAGAATCAGTTCAGAAGCTCGTATTGGACAAGGATACGGAGGAAATCAACCATGTTATTTCCAAGGAGAAGGTCTCGGCTACGGGTATAAGCGTTTGAAGCAAACCATGTAAAACGTAAATCTGGATGGTCAACGGGGTTTTGACCCACGTATACCGTATTCGAGTCCTGTGTCTCGACACCTCCGTCAGTTTACTTCTTCGATATCCATGTTGCACGATGTTGCAGTACATTCGACACAGTGAAGTGTAAGCCTATTTTCGTAACCCATAACATTATTCCAGTAGTAATATTTTCACTGATAGACCACGGAATATTTCATATCGAAGCATAAAATCCGATTTCTGTTAGCGTACAGCAGTGACAACAATAATCCTAAGTTATTTGCCCAAATGCCTCTTGACATTCTGGATTGTTGGTGTTACCACGCTCTAACATTGCAGTCGCGGCACTCCGTCTTGTTTTTGTTACACAAGGTGATAGCGGCTCGCTAAGCAATCAGCAAGTTGTACTGTTGAGTTCACTGTGAAAGTGAATGTGAATCGTAATTGTTTATATTGGTGTGTAGAATGGTTTTTACAAACGGGAGCGTCTGCGGCTTCAATAAATTATACCAATAAGAAGGATTTGTCTTTATGTAGGTTTCTTAATGACCCTGAGAGTATGGAACGGTACGTTACAGGGCAGTTTATTTACGACTCTCTATTAACCGCCGGCCGCGGTGGTCTCGCGGTTCTAGGCGCGCAGTCTGGAACCGTGCGACTGCTGCGGTCGCAGGTTCGAATCCTGCCTCGGGCATGGATGTGTGTGCTGTCCTTAGGTTAGTTAGGTTTAAGTAGTTCTAAGTTCTAGGGGTCTGATGACCACAGCAGTTGAGTCCCATAGTGCTCAGAGCCATTTGAGCCATTTCTTTTAACCTACAGATATTTACTGAAGAATGTCATCTTGTGTTAATAATGACTAGTAAACAGCAGAAGACCTGACATTTTGGAGACAGACAACGTATATCTACTCAACAACATGAAGTTCTGTACGCTGCTCTTCGAATCAAATCAGTGAGTGTGGAACGTAGAAAGCCTGTATGGAATGCAATACATACAACACTCGTATTTAACGTACCAAATAACCCACCACAGCTGTAGCAAAAGAGGAAACCATACGGACGTGATAATAAAACAACAATAACAATAAATGTTTCCCTACATAGATTATACTAAGTCCACATCTATTGCTATATCTATGCCAAAGAAGGCAAGAGTCTCACCAAAATTCGTTTTTGAGGCAAAAGTAATTACATGTACAAAAATATTCGTGTGTTTGGAAGTTGAATGAAGTGTAAGAATCTGCGAATCATTGGGCACCATACAATATTGTTACGTACCAAATAAAGTATCTCTTATAATACGAACAAGCACAACGGAAATAAATGTTATGTATGAAATATGTGGTTATATTCTCTTGCTTTCAGTGCAATAAGCTGAAACTATACACATATTAGAAAGTATTTGTTCATGAGTAACTGGCTGATTTTAAGTTTAATTCACAATCATTCTTGTCTTCTGATATTACACAAACTCTTCGATGCAAAAAATAAATATTTCATAAATCACGTAAAAAGGGATAAAAACAAACATTTTCCTGAGGATACTAGTGTCACTCCAGCTGTCAAACGGGAACAATTGTTGCTGCAGGGAGTGTTGTGACTGTAGTATAAAGATTGAATGAATACGAAACTATGGTTACTCTGCTATCTCTGACCAGAAATCACAATCACGCATTGTCGGGAAATATAAAATAAGGATCGTAGCTACATTTTTCAGCGGAAGCGATTCGTTTCTTATATCCTGATACTATTACGAAAAATCGCTTGTCGCACAAGATTTGCCCATAGAAAGGGGTTGCAAATGGCACGTCATTAGTATTCTTTTCATTCGTATTTAATTTTCTTTACTACATTAGATCTCACGACACTGTAGCGAAAGGGTGTGTTAAATTTGATATTTCCACCAACGAATTAAGTGTTCGGGAAGAGAATAAAGCAAGTTTTTATCGTAATTGCCCAGCGAATCCTTAACATCCATGATAGGATATGAGCAAAATGCCCATTCCTTTTTTCACTAAGCAGTGGCCTGAGGAGAATGGATACTGACTAGAGAGGAAATTTTCAGTCACTAGCAATCGCATTTCCATGTTTTTGTTGCAGCAGTGAGCCAACGAATTCACGCTTTCAGTGTGATCCGCTTCCTTTTTTTTTTCCTTTTTTTTCTCAGTTTGTCTCTCTATAAAGTATACTCCGCGGGTGAGGTTATGGCAAGAGTGTGGCTTAGGTGGAGGTATATGCTGCTACGACAGCTGACACGCCCTAATAGCCGTGCGTATAAACGCCGCTTCAAGGATGGGGAGGTGCGCCGGCGCCTGATCAAATATACCCGGCGAGTAACGAAGAAGGTCGGTGTGTCGTCCAGCTTAGTTATGTTTTTAGGCGGTTTCCCACATACCACTAGGTGAATACCGGGCTGACACCCGAGTCCAGCCTAGGTTACACAATCCACAGACATTTAGAAAACTTTCCCACTATTCCACAGGAACAGCACCACACATAGACAGTTGGAGTAAACATAAAGTATCCCGAGGGCTAATGGGGTGGCGACAGAAAGGACATCCAACCGCCACTTAAATAAAACAAGCCAAATGCGTTAGTAAGCATGCCGAGCCTGCAGCGATGCGACACAAATGCATAGTAAAAAAACAAGGAGAAGGTACACAGAGGCGACAAAAGTCATGTAATACTTAATAGCTCCTACTATCGTGTTGGATATTCTTTTGCCCAACTTAGTGCATCAAATCGACGTGTCATCAACAAGTCGTTGGCAGTTACATGCCGAAATAATGAGCCATGCTGTCTCTACAGCGGTCCATAATTGCGAAAATGTTACCGGTGCAGGAATTTATGCACGAACTGACCACTCGACTCTGTCTCAGAAATGTTGGATGGGACTGATGTCGGGCGATCTGGGTTGCCACATCATTCGCTCGAAGTGTTCAGAGTGTTTTTCAAACCAATCGCGGACAATTGCGGTCCGGTGACATGGCACGCTGTCATTCATAAAAATTCCATCGTTGTTTCGTAACGTGATGTCCATGAATGTCTGCATATGCTCACTAAGTAGCCGATGATGTTGAGAACCCCGTCCATTCCGTATAAACACAGCCTACACCATTATGGAGCCACAACCAGCTTGTACAGTGCCTTGTTGGCAACTTGGGTCCATGGCTTGGTGAGGTCAGCGTCACACTCGAACCCTACCATCACCTTCTTCCAACTGAAATCAGGACTGATCTGACCATTTTTCGGGTTTCCAGTCGTTTAGAGTCCAATCTATATGGTCATGAGCCCAGGAGAGGTACTGCAGGCGATGTGCTGTTAACGGAGGTACTCACGTCGGTCGTCTGCTGCCATAGTCCATTAACGATAAATTTCGCCACGATGCCCTAATGGATACTTTCGTCGTAAGTCCCACATTGATTTCTGTGGTTATTTCACGCAGTGTTGCTTTTCTGTTAGCACTGACAGCTCTACGCAAACGCCGCTGCTCCGGATCGTTAATTGAGGGCCGTCGGCCGCTGCGTTGTCCGTGGTGGGAGGTAATGGCTACAATTTGGTATTCTGGGCATACTCTACACACTATGGATTTCGGAATATTAAATTTCTTAACGATTTCCTATGTGGTATGTCCCAAGCGTCTCGCTCCAACTACAATTCTGCGTTCAAAGTCTGTTAGTTTCCTTTGTTCGGCGATAATCACGTCGGGAACCTTTTCACATGAATCGCCTGAGTATAAATGAAGATCTGCCGATGCACTGCCCTTTTATACCTGTGTACGCGATGCTATACCCATCAGTATGTGTGCATGTATCTATCTCATGACTGTTGTCACATCAGTGTTTGCTATAGTGAGAGCAGCGTCTATTACTGTTCATGTCCTGCATATCCTACAATTTTGCGTGCATTACAATAACAGTTGCTCTCAACTACAAGAGACAAAATAAGAATTGTAGTAGCTTACTGGCACTTGACGGTGTCACTAATGAGCTGAAGAACAAGCTGGTATCTCTCGTTACAGACCCAAGTATACCTCTTCTCGCTGAGTACTCGACTGCAGAGTCGTTTACGGCCACAAGCGTCTCAAGGGCAGTCCTGCCTCTGCAGACGGAGGACACAGGCCGCGTCTGAGGTAGTGTGTCATGTGTTTGTTATCACAAATGCCCCTCCCCTCATATCGTGGGTATTTCCAACGCTAGGTTAGCAGCAAGTGACAGGTCGACACTGATATAACTCTGAAGGTTATGTGGAAGGCTGGCGTGGAGATTCCAAACGCGTGCCTCAGATTTCAGAGAAGTGTTTAGCAAATGGTAATATTCGAGTGTAGATATCACCGGTTATTTCCAGTGGCAATGTTAAAACTTTCTTCCAGTGTCCGCAGCTCATCTACAAAATACTGTATCACCGGTTATTTCCAGTGGCACTGTTAAAGCTTTCTTCCAGTGCCCCAACTCATTTATAAAATAGTTTTTACGTATTGCAAGTACAACCGCATAAGTGACAACAGCTAAACAGAAAATTTACATTTTTTCGCTGAAAAGGTCAGAACAGTAGTGCGCCTGATTAAATACAAACTGATACAGCAAGTAGATACGAGTGCCGTATCACGGGGATGTTGAACTAGATCTAAAACAATGAACTGCACATTCTGCGGAATCAAGCGGCCTTAGGTTTGCGAGAAGAAACTTGTAATTTTTATTGTTTCACTGTATTGAGCTTCACGTGCACTTTCATGCAGATAAAAACGTCAATTTACGTAACTCATTAAAAAAATTATTTTAGACTGCATTTTACTTTCATGCTAGTGCTACCAGCAGACTTTGTTTCCTGCGCCAGAGCACAGTACTACGCGTCAGGGCAACTTACGAATGCACCATCTGTCTTCAAATAACTCTCACACGTCACAACAGTTTAGTCGCTGGTACGATTTTCCTTTCTTATCATTGTCGTTATCAGGCCACAGTCAGTCAGTAAGCTGTCCTCAACTGGAAGGTTGGCTTGAACAGCGCAGCGTTGTGCTGGTTATGGTCTTACTGGAGATGGAATGCCGTAGCCATCCTTTGAGCTCAGAACTAACTCACCCAGCCAGTTACAGGGGTACACACAAGTTACGGCCTCCGAACGATGGAGCAGGTTGGCGTTTTTGACACTGACAGATCACTGACATAATTAAAAGAGGCGGTATGTGACAGAATGCATCCTAGTACTGTCCGCGGACTGAACAATAGAAACTTACCCAAAAACCACAGAGCCGTATTGGTGTATCAGTGTAATATAATATTTGTATTATCGCGAAATAAGGGAGATAGTGCCACAGACATGGTACGTGAATTGGAGTGGCAATCGTTAAAAGAAAGCGTTTTCGTTGCGACGAGATCTTCTCATGAAACTTCAATCACTAGTTTTCTCATCTGATTGCGAAAACATTCTGTTGGGATCCACCTACATAGGTAGAAATGATCATCGCGATAAAATAAGAGAAATCAGGGCTCGCAGAGAAAAATTTAAGTGCTCGTTTTTCTCGCGCGCCGTTCGAGAACTGAACAATAGAAAGACAGCTTGAAGGTGGTTCGTTGAACCATCTGCCAGGCATATTATTGGGAATAGCAGAGTAATCACGTAGATGTAGATGTAGAAGTAATATATACCGTTGCCTTAGGTACTCTGACAGCGATGATAAGCGATATACTGCATCAGTTTTCACGTGTCAGTTTCCACAATAGTCCTTTCACGTTTTCAGGAAGAGCGCATTTCCCACCCAGATTTAATTTTTCGTATTTCTCGTAAATCACTCGAGTCAAATGTCGATATGGTTCCTTAGTAAAGAACACGACCTATTTCCTGTTACATCCTCCCCCAATCCGAACCTGTGTCCAGTGACCTTTTCAATGGGACGACACACCCAACTATAAATTTTAAAGGCAGTGTTACCGCAGTGCGAAGATTACTGAAAAACATTGGGTTCAAATATGTACACTCAAATGACAAAAGAAAGTGTTTGATGGAACGTTGTGATATCGCTTCTTCAGGGGCGGAATTCTTAAGAAGTATTCCTGAAATAAGAAAATCTGGCAGGTCACAATATTTATTTCTTGGACAAAACATGGGTAAGCTAGAATCATACGAAGAAAACGTCTTGGAAACTTAGTGATCGCTCGGGTTACTTAAAGTACCAATTTGTGAAGGTGGACAGTAACTGTGCTTCACGGAGGTTCTGTTTCCGGATTCATTTCAGAAGGAAAATTAGTGTTCCGGGAAAAAAAGAGGCATTCTGGGGATTACCATTCTGAAATGAACTCAGAGACATTTAAATTATGATTTACAAAACAATTTCTCTCGTATCATTTGCAAGCTCAGTGATTATTATGCACATTGCGAGAAAGTGAAAAAATATCGCACACTGCCAACCAGTGTAGGGTTGCTTAAACCTCGTGTAGAAGTTTATGAAATCGATTGTATTGCACAGCTACATGGACATACAGTTTTGCGCTTGCCATATCATTGTTAGTATAATCGGAAAGAGCTCATACGGGTACAAATGGAAGAGTATGTCGTTGAACGAAAGACGACATTTTAAACGGCTGATACAGAAAGGCCTTTACACGAAGCGCTTGACAGCTTAACTCCTTCAGCATGGTTTGAATGTGTTCGGCACGCAGAAAGGCTACAGGAGGAGGACATGAATAGGGAAATTTTAATTGACAATCTGCTTGATCCTGTCGTCATCACGCTAGGACCACATGAGTCAGAGGCCGACACGGACTGCAGCAATAATCGATGGTCGAGGCGACTGAAAAACGAAAGGTGAAGCTCGCATACAGTATTCGTACTGTCTTTTCCTTCACCTCTTCTTCTGCAGTCACAATTCTACGAGTAATTCTGGGATATATACCACCTTTTGTAATTGTCATAAAACTCTTATTTAGACCAGATGAGTTTTGCTTTATTGTGAATCATCTTCAGTATTTTGGCTTCTGCATCGCCGAGTTACTTGATTATCTATCGTAGTTTTGTTCACCGCTGTGGTGTTAAGATTATACTCACCGTTTGTCTCGACTGAGCTGTACTTTAGCAAGTAACTGCTGTTTGCGTATGACAGGCACAATCAAAGACATTCTTTTTTTAGCACACTGCACTTCATTGATACACAATATGTTTTAGTGTTTATGAGTCCACAATTCGCTTTGTGTACTTTACCAACTTTGTTTTGATCGACGTGCTTTAAAATAAAGCGAAATGCGCCGGTCTAATTCAGACTGTCTAAATAAAACTTTTACCACATGCGCATAAGACGGAATACAGAACGTAATCAACTGCAACATGCATAACGGTAGAAAACAATGTTCTTCGCTTTTTTTCCAACTTAACCGATTTGCATACACATACCGACAACTGGTTAATGTGCTCAGTAACGGGTGAGACCACCTCTGGCAGCAGTACAGGCCTGACAAGACGGGGCATGCTGTGAATGATGTCATCAGTCTCAAGTTGAGGCAGTAAAGCCCATTTTCCTGCAGAGCTGCTCACAGTTTTGGAGAGTGGTTCGTGGATGTTGACGTGATGCAAGCCGTCTCCATAATGCATCCCAGACATGCTCTATGGGATTCAAGTCGGGAGACCCAGAAGGACACGCTATGCAAGCAATATCTTCCGTTTCCAAGAAAACATCAACTACCCTTGTTCTATGAGATCCAGCATTATCATCCATCAGTACAACATTTGACCCCACAGCACCTCGCAACAACCGGTGATGAGGTCCCAAGATCTCGTCACGATACCTGACAACAGTTAAACCTTGCCGATTAATCCATACAATTTCATAAAGAGGGGTTCGAGACGTAAACACATTCCCAGCACATACCATTTGATCCTCCTCGATCTCGGTCTCTTTCCACAATGTTTGGGTTTCGAAATCGTGTTCCACGTTCCCTCCAGATGTGAAACCGTTGAGAATTACTCTGCATACTAAATCACGACTCATCTATGAAAACAACATTGGCCCATTGTTCGGCCGTCCAGGTGGCATGTTGATGACTCCACTCTAGATGTCCCCTTCTATGAAGACGCATCAGAGGTAGACATACATCATCTCTCTGACAATAAAGGCCACTCTGCCGAAGACTTCTGCACATCGTTTGCCCCGATACAACGCGCCGAATCGATGCTGAGAGTTAAATTGCCAGTTGCCGTGCAGTACAAAGACGGTAATGTCGTGCCTTTACAATCGCCACATCCGAGAAACAACAGAACGATTCACATTAAGCCATCGGGCCAACTCAGTTTGCGATTGTCCTGCTTCCTTTCTTTCTATGGCCCTCCACTGCAGAGACTATGGTTGGTTATCTTCCCTGTGCCTGGTTGGTTATCTTCCCTGTGCCATACTGCAGCGTCTGTGACTGTGTACACGGCGATTGTGAATGTGGGGCTACACGGCAAACACTACCTCGTTCAAAAAATGGTTCAAATGGCTCTGAGCACTATGGGACTTAACTTCTAAGGTCATCAGTCCCCTACAACTTAGAACTACTTAAACCTAATTAAACTAAGGACATCACACATATCCATGCCCGAGGCAGGATTCGAACCTGCGACCGTAGCGATCGCGCGGTTTCAGACTGTAGCACCTACTACCACTCGGCCATCTCGGCCGGCCTACCTCGTTCCATAGGCCCCCTGACATCATCGTTGGCATGGTTGTCCGTTGGCCAGAATGCCGTCTTGTGTGCAGAACACGATCGTACGGACATCTGGTTGACGGTTGTATGATTATATCGCGAATTAGACACAGGATGGGTACATGGCAGTTTGTTGCTTTAATTTCGGACACCAGTGTAACACGTGATGTGCGGTAGACTATGTCCATGTTGGCTGTAGTTACATTCTGCATAAAGGATGCGCAGCATTCTTAAATCACGGGACTCTTCCAGACAGGCCGTACGAACCCAAGTGAGAATGACACATGTAATCCATTGAGGCGTTGTAAGAGCGTTACATGTCTTCAGTAGTTCTATATTTTTTGGTGTTTTGTGAAAATAATTAATTGCAACTTTAGTTTTGCCATTGGACATACTCATTTGTGCTTCCATGTACGTAGATCCGACGAAACACGTAATGCAATTTACTGTGCCAGCCCACATTGCATATCTAACTCCTTTCGATCTGGCCATCTCACAGCGGTATTTATGTGGTCGTGGTGGTTGGGGCTTAACTTCTTCGCTGCCCGCCACCCCTAAATACAAACTTACGAACTGTTTTCTTCTGCATCTCTATGCGCGTGCCGCATCTGTCGTTTGCAAGCGGCAACGCTGCAATTTCCGTCTGTGCCTCTACATAGCGTGAATCTGCGCGTCCCGCCATCGTTCATGGATTCAGCTATAGATTACTGCCGATAACGAATGCGCTATTAGTGCCTCGAGGTATCAAATTAGAACTCTTAGTTTTTACTCAACTTCGTTTCCGTTGTACCACAGCAACACACACAATGGAAAATAGAAGAGACTGCAATAATCTGCTCGCGATATTTCGTAGTGGTTGTGTAATGAATAAAAACAAGCTATACTTTAAAAATGAGCTCCTGCTTTGAATGTTTATTTCACCATAAATTGTGCTTTATATCAAAATAACACTGTAGGTACAAACTTCAGTGAGATGAAACAAACATTCTTTCCTATTTGCAGGCACCAGCAAGATTTGTTAATACTGGAGTCTTCAAGAAGTTGCATGTTTAGAAAGAATGATATCTACAGTACATTTTATACTGTACAGAAATCGTACTTCATCTTAATCTTCTGATTATAAACATCTACATGACTACTCAGCAGTTCATACTTGAGTGCATGGCAGAGGGTTTATCGAACCATTTTCGTACTTTTTACCGTTCCACTATCGAACATCGAGCGCGATAAACGAGCACCTGAAACTTAGCGTGCGAACTGTTATGTCTCTAATTTTTCTTCGCCGATCTTTTCTCCCTACGTAGCGGGTGTAAAAAAATATTTTCCCAGTCGGAGCTGAACGTTGGCGATCGAAATTTCATGAAAAGATCTCGTCGCAACGAAAACCGCCTTTGTTCTAACGATTGCCATACCAAACCTCACATCATATCCGTGACACTCTCTCCCCTGTTTTGCCATAATACAAAACGAGTTGCCCCTTCTTTGAACGTTACCGATGTCCTCCGTCAATCCTGCCTCGTAAAGTATCCCATTCCGCATACCAATACTCTATCAGAGAACAGAGAAGCGTAATGTAGGCATGCCCTTTAGTGCATTTGTTGCATCTCCTAAGTGTTCTGCCAATGAAACGCAGTCTTTGGCTCGCCTTCTCCAGAATATTATTTATGTGATAGTTCCATTTTAAGTTATTAGTAATTGCTCTCCCCAGGTACTTAGCAGAATTGTATGCTTTATCTTGTAATCGAAATTCAAACGATTTTTGTGAGTAATCATGTAGATAAAGTCACACTTTTCATTTTTTAGAGTCAACTGCCACTTTTAGCACCATATAGATATTTAATCTGAATCATTAAGTAATTGGTTTTGATCTTCTGATGATTTCACTACACGATAAACGACACGTCATCTGCAAACTAAGAGCGATGCTCAGATTGTCTTCTTACATAGATTAGGAACGGCAGAGGAACTATGACACTTCCTTGAGAAACGAAAGTTATCACTTCAGTTTTACTCGATGATTCCACCAGTTACGTTTCTTGCAGGAATTCACGAATCCTGTCGCACAACTGAGACAGATACTCCGTTGTCACGCGATTTGATTAGATTCCGCTTACCAGCAAGGGCATCAAAAGTCTCCTGGAAATCTGATGGCTGGCTATCATAATGAGAAGACTCTCCAGTCAGACATGAACGTTAATAATTAGTCTCTTTGTTTTTCGAAGGTCAATTAGATATTGCATCAGCCCGTTCAGATCTCAGATCCGTCAAGCCTAAAGAAAGATGGTGATAAA
The DNA here is from genome assembly GCF_021461385.2 of Schistocerca piceifrons. Classification (NCBI taxonomy): domain Eukaryota; kingdom Metazoa; phylum Arthropoda; class Insecta; order Orthoptera; family Acrididae; genus Schistocerca; species Schistocerca piceifrons. The sequence continues at coordinate 525,847,266 of NC_060139.1, read as the reverse complement.
CTTCATCATATCGGCTCAAGTGACTGTGATGCAAGAAGCGACACATCTTCATAAGCAGGTGTCTTGTACACAAAACTTTCGATATCTACTTGGGCAGTGTACAAGAACAGATGACACAAAAGTTGTTTTGCAATAATTATTTCCACACGATAAACTCTTCGTTTCGTTACTTAGTGTGGCCACCTACCACTTGATATATTACTATACCTTTCTGTTTCAGGTATCATGTTTTTCATTCCTCTGTCACTGCCCTTCTACATACACTCCTGGAAATTGAAATAAGAACACCGTGAATTCATTGTCCCAGGAAGGGGAAACTTTATTGACACATTCCTGGGGTCAGATACATCACATGATCACACTGACAGAACCACAGGCACATAGACACAGGCAACAGAGCATGCACAATGTCGGCACTAGTACAGTGTATATCCACCTTTCGCAGCAATGCAGGCTGCTATTCTCCCATGGAGACGATCGTAGAGATGCTGGATGTAGTCCTGTGGAACGGCTTGCCATGCCATTTCCACCTGGCGCCTCAGTTGGACCAGCGTTCGTGCTGGACGTGCAGACCGCGTGAGACGACGCTTCATCCAGTCCCAAACATGCTCAATGGGGGACAGATCCGGAGATCTTGCTGGCCAGGGTAGTTGACTTACACCTTCTAGAGCACGTTGGGTGGCACGGGATACATGCGGACGTGCATTGTCCTGTTGGAACAGCAAGTTCCCTTGCCGGTCTAGGAATGGTAGAACGATGGGTTCGATGACGGTTTGGATGTACCGTGCACTATTCAGTGTCCCCTCAACGATCACCAGTGGTGTACGGCCAGTGTAGGAGATCGCTCCCCACACCATGATGCCGGGTGTTGGCCCTGTATGCCTCGGTCGTATGCAGTCCTGATTGTGGCGCTCACCTGCACGGCGCCAAACACGCATACGACCATCATTGGCACCAAGGCAGAAGCGACTCTCATCGCTGAAGACGACACGTCTCCATTCGTCCCTCCATTCACGCCTGTCGCGACACCACTGGAGGCGGGCTGCACGATGTTGGGGCGTGAGCGGAAGACGGCCTAACGGTGTGCGGGACCGTAGCCCAGCTTCATGGAGACGGTTGCGAATGGTCCTCGCCGATACCCCAGGAGCAACACTGTCCCTAATTTGCTGGGAAGTGGCGGTGCGGTCCCCTACGGCACTGCGTAGGATCCTACGGTCTTGGCGTGCATCCGTGCGTCGCTGAGGTCCGGTCCCAGGTCGACGGGCACGTACACCTTCCGCCGACCACTGGCGACAACATCGATGTACTGTGGAGACCTCACGCCCCACGTGTTGAGCAATTCGGCGGTACGTCCACCCGACCTCCCGCATGCCCACTATACGCCCTCGCTCAAAGTCCGTCAACTGCACATACGGTTCACGTCCACGCTGTCGCGGCATGCTACCAGTGTTAAAGACTGCGATGGAGCTCCGTATGCCACTGACGGCAGCGGTGCACAAATGCTGCGCAGCTAGCGCCATTCGACGGCCAACACCGCGGTTCCTGGTGTGTCCGCTGTGCCGTGCGTGTGATCATTGCTTGTACAGCCCTCTCGCAGTGTCCGGAGCAAGTATGGTGGGTCTGACACACCGGTGTCAATGTGTTCTTTTTTCCATTTCCAGGAGTGTATTTTATTTTTCTGCGCTTTTCTTGTGTAATAAGTGACGGACGAATGGCGGTACTGCAGCTGTGGATTACATGACACACCACCAAACAAACTCGTGTCTGTTACTTCAACAGCATGCTAGTGTCGTAGTTACTGCTGAATCCTTCGGTTGCACATCTTGTAGTTCATCTCTGGCAAAACTGTTCACCTGGAGATCGTGAGACGTTAGTTGTGGACCGAGCGAGGTGGCGCAGTGGTTAGACACTGGACTCGCATTCGGGAGGACGACGGTTCAATCCCGCGTCCGGCCATCCTGATTTCGGTTTTCCGTGATTTCCCTAAATCACTCCAGGCAAATGCCGGGATGGTTCCTCTGAAAGGGCACGGCCGACGTCCTTCCACATCCTTCCCTAATCCGGTGAGACCGATGACCACGCTGTCTGGTCTCCTTCCCCAAACAACCAACCAACGTTAGTTGTGGGTAAAAGAACTAAGTACACCATAATGACAATGTCGTTGCAATCCGAGAAGTTCTGCCTTTACTGAGAGATATTCTGCCTTTACTGAGAAATACCGACAGATACTGAGAGATACCGACCTCTAAATGTGTAGATTTAGACGACGCTGGTTACCTGAATTGCTGGTACATTGCCCGATGAGGCTAAACAACTGTATCCTCTCAGTTCTCCGCTGCGTTTCCCCCTTCAGCATCGCTAGCTCTCATCTCACACTTCCTTCATTCCAAATACCTCCAAACTTACCATTCTGTTGTTACAAACAACACTTAAGTGGTCTACAGAACGTCACAAAAATCGGTCACTATCTTCGAAAGGATGACAAATTATAGGCCATACGAAGGCATATTGTCATCTGTTTATTTTTTATTTAATTTTATTTCTTAATTATTGGCTTTCGGTACGTGTTCATGAAGCCATCTCAGCGCTGGAAATGTGATCCTACAGTTTGTTTTGTCAGATTCTACAGTTTATTTTGACTATGCAGAGTGTACAATAATTTAAGTCGTACCCTCGTATCGAAGTTTCATAGGCTAAACAAAGGACAGACTGGACGTACAACAAATTTTACTTCCTTATTGTGCTGAAACGAGTAAACAAGACGAAAATGTGACATAGGCTACGCAGAGGTAGTATTCTATGAAAATTCTACTGGTAACGCTACAAAAAATGGTAAAACGCCGTTGGTATACATTTGATATATTCCTGATTCAATCCATATTAATGACTAGGTTTCTAAATTAACAGCAAAATGTTCTTTTGTGTGTTCTGTAAGAACTGTTTCGAAAGCTGCAGTTGTAGAACTCAGTATCTGTGCAGGTGTGTGAACTCCATCATATTCACAGAATGAGAACATTATAAAATAGCCAGATTTTGGTATTACAATCATATGTACAGATACACCAGTATTCAGACACATGAAGGAGGAATATAGTGACAAACATTTATACGCTGAGCGTTCCACATCCTGCTGAGTAGCACACGGGAATATTGTCACTTAATTGTGCTTCGATTTTCTCCTGGCATAGTTATTACCAAGAGCACTACATTAGCAGTGCAGGGAGCTATTTCTGGATGTTGGCACTGTTAATGAACTCTTGCAGTATGTTACACGTTATTATATCGTTGGAGGCGAACAAGATTTGGAGTCTACTTGGGAACTGATGACCAAGCGCCCGAAGATAACTCGTACTGACGTTGATGTGATACTATGTTTCGAGGTCGCTGTAGGAATATATGGTTTGGAGCGTCTTCCTCTCCGCAAACACATAGAGGCATGACGCCTACGTTGAGCAGATAGCGGTGCTCGTTGAACTTCCGACGATTAAATTTCAGCCGTGCTATAACTATCGTGAAGCTCCTCGATGATTGTAACTTCTTATATAATGGTACTCTTGGAATCGTGAGACGAATTAGTGCCTAGTGAATGCCTTGGATTTTAGACGTCCTCGCCCATTCCTCTTACTAGTCCGATGACGACTGCTTTCTGAGCATTGGTATCTCATCTGTGAGAGGGAGTTTACACATTCAGTAGCTTCATGTAGAGATGCTGTTTGTTCATTTCTAGGTGTCCCAAAGTGGCCTTTCATCCATACCATCACGATGTTGCGGTGGTTCCTCTGCACCCGAAACAGAACTTCGATAATTGCAGCAACTAAGCGGTTGGTACAATTATTATTATGGTTTCTAATCAGTTTTAGGGCTGATATACTCTCAGACATTATGACTGTTGTGGTTATCTGAGTGGAAATCATGGCTTCCAGAATGGTAATCAGTTCGGCTGACATAACAGAGGAGTGACAGCTATTCTGCAACATTCGCTCAAGGGTCGGGAAACGCGGCTAATAATGGTGATACCCTCTGCTAGATACCGTTAGTGGCGCATTTAGATATTATATGATGGACAAACTAAGTTTCCCATACTCTCCAGCTTTGAAATCACTATACAATGGATCGGATCGCTCAGAAATCTCGAAAGACAAGAAGGGAAGTACATTACATCACGTGCAGTTTTATGAGAATCTGTAATCTCCAGACGTTCAGACTCAACGTTTTCTGTTTCCAAGCAGTTATAGAAGACATTTATATTTAATTTAGTATTAGGAGGATGATGTTGAGGTTTCTTACTGTAAATAGCATGTTACACTAGCTCATGTTGGTTTAATAACGTTGTAATGGAAAATTTTGGGTAAAGGGGGACTACAATTTTTAATACAAAAAAACCTGTGGAATCCACTTCTACATCTACTGTCCCTTCCTAGCCCACTTTATGGTGTGTGGCATAGGGTACTTTACGTACAACTGTCAATTCCTCCTTTGGTTGCTCCTCGAGGAACGTACGCTCTCGGAATTTTTACCTCGAACCACTCCGTGATGCACAACGCCCCTCTTGTAAACTGGGCAGATGGAGTTGGATGAATCTCCGTGACGCTTTCGCACGGTCTGAGCGAATCAGTGACGAAATCATGGACTAATTCTGTATATCAAAGGCTGCACAGCGATACTGCACCATAAGAAATAATAATCTTGGTGGATGGGAATGCCCAACATATACGAGGGGTACTGAGGAAATAAAATGCTAAGGGTGGACCCAAACCAGCACTGCTGCTTTGTGGTGGGTAGTACCAACTACTAAGGCTAAAGGAGGAAGACCCCTAACAGATAAAACACCAGGTCCTCCAGGTTGGGCCGGCCGGAGTGGCCGTGCGGTTCTAGGCGCTACAGTCTGGAACCGCGTGACCGCTGCGGTCGCAGGTTCGAATCCTGCCTCGGGCATGGAGGTGTGTATTGTCCTTAGGTTAGTTAGGTTTAAGTTGTTCTAAGTTCTAGGGGACTTATGCCCTCAGCAGTTGAGTCCCATAGTGCTCAGAGCCATTTGAGCCTCCAGGTTGGAGTTGTACACGGAGCCAATAAGCCGGCTACGGAAAACTCCAGGATTACGAATATCTCACTTGTGGCTGGAAGAGAACTTATAACACATAAATTCGCGTGCTGTCGCGACAAGTAACAGTAATGAACATAAAAAATTCCAGAAGACTTCAGTGGGCAGCCCATCTGATGAGAATGAAAGAAGAACAAGTGTTTTCAAGAATATTCAAGGAGAAGTCTTTTGGTAAGGAACCAAGCAAGATACCCTGCAGTACATGGCGAAATGAAATTAAAATAATATCCAACAGGATGAAGGTAAATAATTGGCAAGAAGTAACATCTACATCTAAGTCTAATGGATACTATGCAAATCACATTGAAGTGCGTGGCAGAGGGTTTATCGAGCCACCTTCACAATTCTCTATTATTCCAATCTCGTATAGCGCGCGGAAAGAACCAACATCTATAATTTTCCGTGCGAGCTCTGATTTCCCTTATTTTATCGTGATGGTCGTTCCTCCCTATGTAGATCAGCGTCAAGAAAATATTTTCGCATTCGGAGGAGAAAGTTTGTGACTGGAATTTTGTGAGAAGACTCCTTCGCAACGAAAAACGCCCTAGTTTTAATGATGTCCATCCCAAATCTGTGCCGGCCGTTGTGGCCGAGCGGTTCTAGGCACTTCAGTCCGGAACCGCGCTGCTGCTACGGTCGTGGGTTCGAATCCTGCCTCGGGCATGGATGTGTGTGATGTCCTTAGGTTAGTTAGGTTTAAGTAGTCTGGGGGACTAATGACCTCAGATGTTAAGTCACATAGTGCCCAGAGCCATTTGGACCATTTTGAACCAAATCCTGTATAATTTCAGTGACACTCTCTCCCCTATTTCGCGATAATACAAAACGTGCTGCCCTTCTATGAATTTTTTCGGTGTACTCCGTCAGTCCTATCTGATAAAGATCACACACCGCGCAGCAGTATTCTAAAAGGGAAGGGACGAGCGTAGTGTAGGCAGTCTCTTTAGTAGATCTGTTACGTTTTCTAAGTGTCCTGCCGATAAAACGCTGTCTTTGGTTTGCCTTCCCCACAACATTTTCTGAGTGTTCCTTCCAATTTAAGTCGCTCGTAATTGTAATTCCTAGGTATTTAGTTAAATTTACGGCCTTTACGTATGACTGATTTATCGTGTAAACGAAGTTTAACGGATTCCTTTTAGCAGTCATGTTGGTGATCTTACACTTCTAGATATTTAGTGTCAATTGCCAATTTTCGCACTATACAGGCATCTTTCCTAAACCGTTTTGCTATTTGTTTTTGATCTTCTGATGACTTTACTAGTCGATAAACGACAGCGTCATCTGCAAACAATCTAAGACTGCTGCTCAGATTGTCTCCAATTCGTTTATATAGATAAGGAACAGCAAAGAGCCTGTATCACTATTTGGGGAACGCCAGAAATCATCTTTGGTTTACTCGATGACTTTCCGTCATTTACTACGGACTGTGACCTGTCTGACTGGAAATGACCAATCGAGTCACGTAACTGAGACGACATTCCAGAAGCACACAATTTGACTACAAACCGTTTGTGTGGTACAGTGTCAAAAGCCTTCCGGAAATCTAGAATATCGGAATAGATTTGAAATTGAAATCTGTTGTCGGTAGCACTCAATACTTAATGTGAGTAAAGAGCTAGTTGTGTTTCACTAGAACGATGCTTTGTAAATCCGTGTTGACTGTGTCTCAATAGACGGTTTTCTTCGAGATAATTCATAATGTTCTAACACAATAGATGTTCCAAAATGCTGCTGCATATCGACGTTAATACTATGGGCCTATAATCTATCGGATTACTTCTACTACTTTTCTTGAATATTGATGTTACCTGTGCAGCTTTCCAGTCTTTGGCTACGGATCATTCGTCGGGCGAACGGTTGTTATGATTGTTAAGTGTGGACCTATTGCATCAACATACTCTGAAAGGTAACTGGTATACAGTCTGGACCAGAAGACTTGCTTTTATTAAGTGATTTAAATTGCTTACTATTCCAAGGTTAAATACTTCTATGTTACTGATGTTGGCAGCTGTTCTTGATTCAAATTCTGGAATATTTTCTTATTGTTAGTCTACTTTGTGAAAGAATTTCGGTAGGCTGTGTTTAATAACTCTGGTTTGGCAGCACTGCCTCACGAGACAAAAGCATTTGGAGGCAAGTCTTTTAGAAGGCGAGAAGAAGAAGAAGAAGAAGAAGAAGAAGAAAATGTTTGTGACCCCGAGAGTGAAATATATGTTACAAAGATAGCGGATGCGAAGACAGTTCGTCACTGCTAAAATTAGAAAATTAGAAACAAGTTGCTAAGCAGTTGCATTGAATTGTACCGAACTGACCAATAGACAGACAAGAAAGAGAGTTAGTATTGCCTTGTCATCAAGTTCGATGTTTACAGTTTCAAATCTCCAGCTTATCTGGTAGTTAGTTTAAAATCAGTTGCAAAATTTATACCGAACTGTGGTGTCACCGCCAGACACCACACTTGCTAGGTGGTAGCCTTTAAACCGGCCGCGGTCCGCTAGTGTACGTCGGACCCGCGTGTCGCCACTGTCAGTGATTGCAGACCGAGCGCCGCCACAAGACAGGTCTCGTCTAGACTCCCTAGCAATCGCCCCAGTTGTACAGCAGACTTTGCTAGCGATGGTTCACTGTCTACTTACGCTCTCATTTGCCGAGACGACAGTTTAGCATAGCCTTCAGCTACGTCATTTCCTACGACCTAGCAAGGCGCCATATTCAGTTACTCTGTATCCTGAACAGATAATATTGTGAATCATGTACCGTCAAGAGCGACGTTCATCATTAATGGATTAAAGTTAAGTATCAAACTAATTACGTCCGCTTTCTGAATTCTAATTCCTTGTCATGTTCCAGACCTCGCGTCAGTATAGTTCTTCCCTCCTCGCGGTAGCCTGCGTGAGCTACAACGCGTGCATTTCGGCCTCCAGTTGTAACACGGTGTTGGCTCTTCTGCCAACACATCACGAACAAAAAGAGACGGACAAGGAAGGGCGTAATAAAAATGTGGTATAAAGACGCCGATGCTGCAGCTGAAGATAAAATGTCATTGACGTTATCGGATATTGATGCAGCCTTTGCCCTGTTAAGGGCGTCGACCACGAGGCGCTACGTTGCGAGCGTCTGCCAGTCAGTGGCGCTGTTGACGTGCGCCAGCTGCCAATCACTTGTCGCGCGAGGAGACGGCGGCGCGGACGTGAAGGGCAGTGCAGAGCAGGAGCGGCTGCGGGCGCTTCCCGGCCGGCGTTATCTCCTGGCACGGGCTGATACTGGCTGCGCCGTTCACCTGGCAGGCCAATTTCCGACCGCGTCAGCCGCCGCCGCTGATTAACGGCGAGCGGGCCCAGACAATGCGGTCGTCTGCCGCCGGATGCCTCCCGCTCGGCGACACGCTATCCCGTCATTCGCTGCTGTGCGAGACGAGCCGCGAGCTCTGCCTTCCGGGAGACCACCACTGAAAGATAATTCCCTCATCATCTGTCCTGCCATCTTGGTAATGGAACCGGCGTAAACGAACTTCTACTACCTAACTCCTTATGACAACGTTTACATTTCCAGTACACAGGACAACGCACTGTATGTGGCGACGAGTACATAGTGCGTTTGCCGGCCGTTGTGGCCGAGCGGTTCTAGGCGCTTCAGTCTGGAACCGCGCAACCCGTACGGTCGCAGGTTCGAATCCTGCCTCGGGCATGGATGTGTCTGCTGTCCTTTGGTTAGTTAGGTTTAAGTAGTTCTCAGTTCTAGGGGACTGATGACCTCAGCAGTTAAATCCCATGGTGCTCAGAGCCATTTGAACCAACATAGTGCGTTGTTGTCGATGGTTCGAAGACTGGATTGACGCAGCTCTCCACACAAGTCTACTCCGTATAAGCCTCCTCATCTCTGTATAATTACTGCAGTCTACATCGATACGACCCTGCCTACTGCAATCACTTCTTTGTTTCACTGTAGAACTTTTACTCCTCATCCATTTCCAAACTGACGATTCTTTGACACTTTAGGATCTTTCACACTTGAGGATCAACCAGTCCCATCTTTTAATCAAGTTGTGTCATGAAGCCGGCCGCGGTGGTCTCGCGGTTCTAGGCGCGCAGTCCGGAACCGTGCGACCGCTACGGTCGCAAGTTCGAATCCTGCCTCGGGCATGGATGTGTGTGATGTCCTTAGGTTAGTTAGGTTTAAGTAGTTCTAAGTTCTAGGGGACTGATGACCACAGCAGTTGAGTCCCATAGTGCTCAGAGCCATTTGAACCATTTTGTGTCATGAATTCCTTTTCTCCAACATTTCGATTCAGCACCTCTTCATTAATTATCAGGCCTAATCATCTAATCTTCAGCATTGTTCTGTAGCATCACATTTCAAAAGTTGCTCTTCTTGAAATGTATTTGCAGTTGCGAATACAGACAGCCATCAGCTGCGTAATGGAATGACGACAATGAGAATATGTGGCGGACCGGAGCTCGAACCCTGTTTTTCCACCGCGCGGGGTAACCGTGCGGTCTAGGGGGGCTTGCCACCGTTCGCACGGCTTCCCCGTCAGAAGTTTGAGTCCTCCCTTGGGCATGGGTTTGTGTGTTGTCTTAGTGTAAAAGTTAGATTAAGTAGTGTGTAAGCCTAGGGACCGATGACCTCAGCTGTTTGGTCCCAAAGAACTTACCACAAATTTCCAAAATTTTCCGAATTTTTGCGAGCGGTCGTCTTAACTGCGTTGGTTCTCCTTACAAGACTCTGGCCCAGAGCCAAACTTCCACATGTCGTCGTTCATGTGTCACAACTTACAGTCTTACATATTATGTAATTCTCGTACGGTCGGGGGAGACATTTTAACTGAAAGCCGCAGGCCCGGTATCGACCGATAAATACAATATTGCAAAAATGGTTCAGATGGCTCTGAACACTATGGGACTTAACAGCTGAGGACATCAGTCCCCTAGTACTTAGAACTACTTAAACCTAACTAACCTAAGGACATCACACACATCCATGCCTGAGGCAGGATTCGAAACTGCTACCGTAGCAACTGCTTGGTTCCGGACTGCAGCGCCTAGAACCCCTCGGCCACCGCGGTCGGCCGGTATTGCAGTGCCTGCGTTCTTAAGAAGAACAATGCAGTGTCCTTTCTGACATACATTCATATCGTATATATCGGTCGATAACGTGCCTGCGAATTTTGATTAAAATCTATCTCCCCCCTCTGTACGGGAATTACATAACGTGTACAAGTGCAGGTTGTGACGCATGAATAACGACATTTGGAAATTTTGCTGTGGCTCTAAGTCGCGCACGGATAGCCAAAGTGGTCATATTTCTCAAATTTTCTCAGGAGCGCATTCCATAACCCACCTCGCAGATGGGTTATCCATGACAGGAGAATCTGAACCACAAACCCATTTTATTAGAACTGAACTTAGAATGGCGACCACATTCTCACGACAAGACGTGCACCATTAATCCCGTATCGAGTAGCACCGTGGAGCGTCCTCAGGTGCTAACGAGACGATATCTTTTGTTTTTCTCTCTGTTCGGTAGCCGAGGAGGACCGGCTTTCTCTTCGGTATTATGAGGCATGCCAAAGCACGAACTGTTGCAACACGCTGGTGATGGTAAAAAATTAAGGTGAATTAAAAAAGACTTTCTTCTCCCTTTCCTTGATGCATTTTGGCGCTCTTGGTGGATCTTGTGCCTTCCATCATTCGTAGCTCTTAAGTGGGGGAGGGGGGGGGGGGAGACATAGCGGATAGCCCTCGGAGTGCGACCCTTGCCCACTTTTCCCCCGACCCCCACAACCTTCTTTCGGCCTAAACAAAGAAAAAAAAGAAAAAAATAGTGGACAGGGCATTAGAATACGAAACTGCTAGTCCGTGTTCGATTCTGGGTCTTGGATTTTTTTCATCTGATACTTTTTTGGTGTCTCAAAGAACAAATTTAAAAAAAAATGGGTTAAGAGGTAAAGCGGGAAACCCGGGTTCGATTCCCGGTCCGGCGCCAATTTTCATTGTTCTCATTCCACTACGAGCTGAAGGCTGTCCATATTCGCAACTACGAATACATATCATGACGGCTGCAGGCCAGCCGGAGTGGCCGAGCGGTTCTAGGCGCTTCAGTCAGAAACCGCGCGACCGCTAAGGTCGCAGGTTCGAATCCTGCCTCGGGCGTGGATGTGTGTGATGTCCTTAGGTTAGTTAGGTTTAAGTAGTTCTAAGTTCTAGGGGACTGATGACCTCTGAAGTTAAGTCCCATAGTGCTCAGAGCCATTTGAACGGCTGCAGTCATCACAGTGCCTGTGGCTAGTGATATACACTCCTGGAAATGGAAAAAAGAACACATTGACACCGGTGTGCCAGACCCACCATACTTGCTCCGGACACTGCGAGAGGGCTGTACAAGCAATGATCACACGCACGGCACAGCGGACACACCGGGAACCGCGGTGTTGGCCGTCGAATGGCGCTAGCTGCGCAGCATTTGTGCACCGCCGCCGTCAGTGTCAGCCAGTTTGCCGTGGCATACGGAGCTCCATCGCAGTCTTTAACACTGGTAGCATGCCGCGACAGCGTGGACGTGAACCGTATGTGCAGTTGACGGACTTTGAGCGAGGGCGTATAGTGGGCATGCGGGAGGCCGGGTGGACGTACCGCCGAATTGCTCAACACGTGGGGCGTGAGGTCTCCACAGTACATCGATGTTGTCGCCAGTGGTCGGCGGAAGGTGCACGTGCCCGTCGACCTGGGACCGGACCGCAGCGACGCACGGATGCACGCCAAGACCGTAGGATCCTACGCAGTGCCGTAGGGGACCGCACCGCCACTTCCCAGCAAATTAGGGACACTGTTGCTCCTGGGGTATCGGCGAGGACCATTCGCAACCGTCTCCATGAAGCTGGGCTACGGTCCCGCACACCGTTAGGCGGGCTGCACGATGTTGGGGCGTGAGCGGAAGACGTTCCGCTCACGCCCCAACATCGTGCAGCCCGCCTCCAGTGGTGTCGCGACAGGCGTGAATGGAGGGAGGAATTGAGACGTGTCGTCTTCAGCGATGAGAGTCGCTTCTGCCTTGGTGCCAATGATGGCCGTATGCGTGTTTGGCGCCGTGCAGGTGAGCGCCACAATCAGGACTGCATACGACCGAGGCACACAGGGCCAACACCCGGCATCATGGTGTGGGGAGCGATCTCCTACACTGGCCGTACACCACTGGTGATCGTCGAGGGGACACTGAATTGTGCACGGTACATCCAAACCGTCATCGAACCCATCGTTCTACCATTCCTAGACCGGCAAGGGAACTTGCTGTTCCAACAGGACAATGCACGTCCGCATGTATCCCGTGCCACCCAACGTGCTCTAGAAGGTGTAAGTCAACTACCCTGGCCAGCAAGATCTCCGGATCTGTCCCCCATTGAGCATGTTTGGGACTGGATGAAGCGTCGTCTCACGCGGCCTGCACGTCCAGCACGAACGCTGGTCCAACTGAGGCGCCAGGTGGAAATGGCATGGCAAGCCGTTCCACAGGACTACATCCAGCATCTCTACGATCGTCTCCATGGGAGAATAGCAGCCTGCATTGCTGCGAAAGGTGGATATACACTGTACTAGTGCCGACATTGTGCATGCTCTGTTGCCTGTGTCTATGTGCCTGTGGTTCTGTCAGTGTGATCATGTGATGTATCTGACCCCAGGAATGTGTCAATAAAGTTTCCCCTTCCTGGGACAATGAATTCACGGTGTTATTATTTCAATTTCCAGCTGTGTACATGCATGTTCAAAGGAACATTGCATCATAGTTCGTAACAACACAGACACTGCAGTATCTCCTTTTCTTCTTCATTATTTTAAGGAGGCAGTGATTTACAGCTTCTAATTATTACAAAAAATCACAATAGCATCATGTCATTATGTATAACTGGTTATTGTCAGGCAACAGAGACCATCCTCAACAATATCAGTTACAGGTCATATGTAAAACTGTGACAACTTGTATTTGGATCAACGCTAAATACCGGCAGCATCAAAACGATAGAATGCAGGAAGGCACCCAACTAATACATAAATTAATAAAGTAAAGCAGCGAAATGAGTTTCCATCATTGGTATTCCAACCACAGACTGTACGCAGAAGTACCACTCAGTATAAGCCTGATTTTCTCAAATAATACTCGAGATCTGTGTTGGTTGAAGTAGTGTGTTTTTTAGACTCGTTTTGGATAATGGGTTTTCAAACTTTTGTGGTAATATTCTCCGTGATAATTCCATTACGTTCTTTCAGCATCTAGCAGTGGCAACTGTTGAGCATTTCTGAAACACACTCATGGTAACTAAACAAAATCAAGGCAGCTTTTTCATGTATGTTTCTTTCTTTCTATCGATATCCAACCCTACATGTTTCCTATGAACTGGCCGAGCGGTTCTAGGCGTTTCAGTCTGGAACCACGCGACCGCTACGGTCACAGGTTCGAATCCTACCTCGGGCACGGATGTGTGTGATGTCCTTAGGTTAGTTAGGTTTAAGTAGTTCTAAGTTCTAGGGGACTGATGACCTCAGATGTTAAGTCCCATAGTGCTCAGAGCCATTTGAACCATTTCCTATGAACTATAATTCAACAACAGTTGGTCAAACGAGCTTTTCCTAACCGACATTCTTTCTGGGAGAACTGCACTTCTCGGAATTTTTCTCTCTAATATGTGTATGATGTGTCTATTCCCGGCATCTGCCTTTATCTTGACGGTAGGCATAGGCGAATGGCAAAGAAATCTTTTCGTTAGCGAAATTATTTGCTGTTAGTTTATCTAATTGGTGTATTACAGGTTGTCATCCAGACAGGAAACCTTCTGATGGGCTTCTTGTTCTCTGCAGCTGCCTACTTGTTGGAGGTTTTTTGCTGCCAAATTTCTCTCAAAAATTCATTTATGCGATCATTGAGTATGACGTTACGACCCCTTTGTAATATATCGTACTCCTGACAACATGTTAGTTTCAGTCAATGTCCGTAATACTGTCGGGAGTAATGTTGTTGGATAATAGTTACAGAGACGAGAGACCATAGTCACACGTGTAAAACTGTTAATTCCCCGCCGCCCAAAAAAGAAAAATCAAAACAATTTATTGTCAGTTTCATGAAATGGCTGCTGATAAAACGTACTACCCTTCTAGCTAAACATAATTGACAGTCTGTCATCTCTCTCGCAGACGACCCATCTCCCATCTCATCTTCATGTAACTCGACGCTCCATTCTCCGACTTCTTCGGTCCAGAAAATTTTCTAAAACCTATCGAAATTCTGCATTTCTTAGAAACAGCATGGCATTTCTCGAGTGACTGCGTTGTGACTTCGTAAAAACATTCCGCAACAACTGTATTTTGGCGGGACAGTCAATGGCTCTGAGCACTATGGGACATAACTTCTGAGGTCATCAGTCCCGTAGATTTTAGAACTACTTAAACCTAAATAACCTAAGGACATCATACACATCCATGCCCGAGGCAGGATTAGAACCTGCGACCGTAGCGGTCGCGCGGTTCCAGATTGTAGCGCCTGGGGGCAGTCAATACTGTCGCTTAGTCCTATCAAGAATCTTCTACAACAGCATTTGGCATGCGCTGGGAACTATTAAAGCCAAATAATATTCGCCTCAGGCAAGCCCACTCTTTGTCATTGTCGACGGAAGAGGCACTGCTGTCTGCGAGCGGACCGAATGCTTATTGTTGGAATATATCACTGAACGTCAAAAGAATAAACTGTGTCCTTATTATGACAGTATCACCCGCATGCATGTGGAACAACTCAATTAAATGCTACGGAAACTTGTTCCCACAAAACTCGGAATTGTGTTACAATGGCAGTAACAGGTCGCACAAAATCCTGTTTCTTGCTTCACTAGGAACACTTTCGAACTACTCTCGTGATCCCCAGTGACCTGAAACAAAGTGCTAAAAGCATATTTAGTGTATCCAGTCAGTGAAGTAATACACCAGCAAGGTACCCTTACGTTTTCCCGTCCTGTCTTAAACAGTCTCGAAAGAAGATTATCCAGCGACATCAGTCAAATCATATGCTAATCCAGGAATCGGTTCTGGAAGGGAGGGGGGAGTCATATTTTTTTATTGTCTTCTTCCACCCTCCTACCCACCCACTTCTCCCCCAATACAACTTGCCGTCACGTCCAGTTCTAGCGTGGCAGATAAGCAGACGGTTTCAATAATAAAAACAATACGATACTTAATATGTTTTAATACAGTCAGCGAGTACATCGCTGTAGCATAGTTTCTAAGAAATTGCGATTAAGAGGAATACAGCTTTTGAAAACCATTCGGCGAAAATTTGAGAAGCTGATGTGCCTTGTAATTTATTTAAAAAAATGTAACGGCTACAAATTGGTAATACTTTGATAAACTGATAATTTATCCATGCATTTTATAGAAGTGAATTAATGTGTGTGTTTGCATTTATATAGATTACATTTATGTCCCACATCTTCTGCTAAATCAGTGGACCGATTTCCAGCGAACTTGATACACATATCTCTTTCTTTCTTTCTTTCTTTCTTTCTTTACTGTCAGGCAAAATCTCTGCAGCGGTAAGGAGCACTTACCTATCATATCGAAGAGATATGACACCATAAACAATGAAATGCGCGGAAAAAACTTCCGCATCATGCATGACGTTTAAATGCATTACTTCTGTGCTACTAACTACATTCACAATGTACAACACAGAGTGCAGTAGAAATAACGTCGTAAACATTGAGACGTGTGAAAAACTACCGCACTGGGCATGACGTTTCAATTTATTACTTATTTTCTTTTAACTCTATTCGCAACATTTTCTGCATATAGTATCCACATATGCCGCGGAATGCACCTACAAAATTAAATGATTGTATGACTCATAGATCAGGAGATCTGACGTCATAAACCCCTGCAGTCGAATCAACTTAAGGAAATCTCTGACATCGGGCAGCGCTTTTGTCAGCTTTCAGCTGCGAAGAGAGAACAGTGCACCCAGCATGCAGAAGCTGTCCGGTACCATGTTTCTTGATTTTGATACTATACTTACACATTTGAACATTATGCATCTTTCTTAGCAGGGCTGTTTCATAATTTCTAAGGTGTTTTCAGGAATACTTGGAAATAAAATTTTTTCAATACTTCACTACAAACCCAGTTAATTTTCTGTTTTCGTTTTTAATAGAAAACTAGTAAAATGAATACCCGGATAACGTCGGGTTTGTCAGCTAGTACATTATAAAATCATAGTGCGCACCAACTATTATCAGTGTTTCACCTAAATTTAGAGCTGTGAAAACAGATCAGGCTGGCTACGCGAGTGTGTTAGTGAAGGATATTCTGTTTTTGTCATTGGTTTCCCCTTACCTTTGGAAGTAGGTCTTTCTGTTATTTTCTTCTTAGTTGACATCTTTACATTCATGTTTTGCCTTACTCGACTTCTGCGGTTTGCCGTTTCTAGCTGTGCCCTAACGAACAGTGTAGGATTTGCTGCGTGTGAATGTGCGCTTTTTTCTGGCTGGAATTTCCTCTGCAGACGGCAAGGCCCCAAGCCCAGCCACGTTGGCAAGAACTCATGCAAACCAATGAAAAGTATCCTGTGGTTAGACATAGCTTGCAATTTCTAGAATTCCCAGCAATTTTCGAGAATCTAGTGGGACACCTACGTAAAGGCCCGTAGGGTGTATGCATTCTTCCTCTACTCCAGGTTGGTGTTGTGGATAAAACATGTCATTCCCAGCCGGGCCATGGTTCATTTACACACCGGCTACGGGCCACAGCCAACGCATTTACTGCGTGTAAACTTCCGTCAGAAGGCTGATCGCACTTGTCGACGCAGAACGACCCCAGAATACATAATCCGTACTGTGACAGTTGGCCGCAGAAAAGACGGGCAAGACACTCACACGACGACATAACACGGTCACTCAGAGACCAGACCTTGTGGAACGATCTCATCGACTGTGCATATAGAATATCCAGAGTGCTGCACAAAAAAGTACTTGAGCGACGAGAGCAAACGTGGCAGTGGGCACAGGGACGAATAACTGTACAGAAGATGAGACACAAGTCAGGAATCACGAAAGCAGATCAGACGACAGCGGCGCAGGCGTGACGAGCAAACACAGAATAAGGACTAAATGTAGAAACACCGCCAAGACTTTTGCGGTTAAGGAGGCTATAGAGGCATCGTGTTTCAATATTTTTGCACGGGATTTCCAACGACTTGTTGAGTCCATGCCATGTCGATTTGCTGCACTACACTGGGCAAAAGAAGGTATCACACTGTAGGACGTATCCCATGGCTTTTGTCACGTCAGTGTATTACTTTTAATAAGTACTAATAATGAGTAAAAAAGCACGAGTACGTCAAGACCTTTTTTGTCTAAATGTCCTTGAAGCTGCCAGATAAGCCGAAAAGCTACTTCCCTTGTTTTACATTCCTAACTCTGCCCCGGACGTATTCGCCTTTATTGTGCTACGATAAGAGCATTTTTTATTCTGTGTATATGTACAATTTAATATTGTGAAAACAAGCCCCGTCTCAGTCGCTAGGAGGCAGGTCATTCATAAACAGCAGCAAATAAAATATAATAAATTGTCACGATTATTATCCGAATGTGGGTGTGTAAAAAATATTAACGCTTTTATCAAAGTTTTTTTGAAGTGTAGCAGCCTTGAGACGCCTCCGCCCTCGCTCCTGACCACGCGTCTGGGTCAGAGCACACAGGTAGTTGCCCGCCAAACAAGATGAGCCTAGCGGGGGCAGTAGGGCAGGGGCTGGCCCGCGTTCACTTGATTCATTCCCGATCGGAGACACGCACGCCATCCGCGCCGGGCGGCGCGTGCGGCTTCGCGCATTATTCACACAGCTCTTTGTAAACACGGCAGCTAATTGCCGTGAGTCAGCGCGGACGCGAGCCGAGCCGAGGGTGGCGGCAGCACGCCGCGCCGCGCTGCCGCACTTTCCCTCGCCGCAGCCGCACTGCTGGTCATCCCGTAGCACGCTGAACCTCGTTTCTTGTTACAAGAACTGTGGATTCTGTCCGCAAATTAAGTACCACTACGATCTCCAGTAAACGAATCGATTCACGCAGCATAGTCCGGGCCGACCAGTGTGGCCGAGCGGTTCTAGGCGCTTCAGTTCGGAACCGCGCTGCTGCTACGGTCGCAGGTTCGAATCCTGCCTCGAGCATGCGTGTGTGTGTTGTCCTTAGGTTGGTTAGGTTTAAGTAGTTCTAAGTTCTAGGGGACTGATGACCTGAGAAGTGAAGTCCCATAGTGCTCAGAGCCATTTGAACCAAGTATTTTGAGAGAAAAATTAGCAGTGACGTTGGAATATAATTGTGAGCGGTACCAGCGATCGAAGAAACACGGTACATTTATTCGTCAGAGCTGTTTTGCATTATTCCAAAACTATGAAAACGTTTCACAGCTAGATGCAAGAATTTAGTGCTTTAAGCTTCAATTTTTCTTATTTTGCTGTTGTTGTTGTTGTTTGGTCCTTAGTCCGAAGACTGATTTGATGTACTCTCCACCTAAATCTATCTCTGCAAGCGTCTTCTTCTCTGCACATCTAGTGCAAGCAACATACATTTGGACCTGCTTACCTGTCTCACACCTTGGTCTACCCGTACAACTTCGCTCTATTACAGAAACTGACGACTTCTCAACCGATTTTTTCTTACACTCAAGTTTTTTCATAATTTTTTTTGCCCCCAGTTCGGTACATTATCACTTCATTACAAGGGACACTCAATAAGTTATGCAACTAATTTTTTTCTCAGCCAATTCACGTAAAAAAGCCGGAATTGTTGTGCAACATCGTGGAATATTCCCGATTCGGGCCCTATAGCTCCATGAAGTTCCTGTAGGTGGCGGGGCTGTACGTAGCCTTCAAAAAAGCGTCTGCAATGGTTCGTTCCCAGAGATTCGTCATTGAGGTTTTATTTATTTGGTGATGAACCAGTTTGCAGATTGTCTGGCAGTGAACAGAAACGCGTCCGTCATCCTCGCAACGAAGTGGTATTGAGTTTGTAATCAGTGTTAAAAATAACGATTATGCAATTTCTACCTAACGTATTTCATGTTGCAGCCTGCGAAGTCCACGCGGTGTGTAATATACTAATCCAGACCAGATTTCTAAATCTTCTTTTGAAATCTAGTTTTTTAATGCTTTATTATCTCTTCGGATGAGAAATGAAATGGCTTTTTCACTTATTTGCGTTCTTAAGTCAAGTTACAGGTTGTGATAATTAAAATTTCTTCTGGCTTAGTAATGACCGACAATGTGCTTAATTTAAATTGAATAGATACTAAATTTCCCCAAAGAAAACGTAATCCACAACTACAGCTTAACAGTACGTGTTAATTTTTTATTAATGATCACGGAAACATGTAATAATGGTTCCAGTGGCATATGTCTCAGTACTACCAAAGAGAGACCCACTAGACGCAGCCGGCCAGGGTGGTCAAGCGGTTCTAGGCGCTACAGTCTGGAACCGCGCGACCGCTACGGTCGCAGGTTCGAATCCTGCCTCGGGCATGGATGTGTGTGATGTTCTTAGGTTAGTTAGGTTTAAGTAGTTCTAAGTTCTAGGGGACTGATGACCTCAGAAGTTAAGTCCCGTAGTGCTCAGAGCCACTAGACGCATATACATATCTCGTACATATCAGCGACCCACTCATAGCCGTTCCCGAGGTGAAAATTAACTGACAATAATGAGGTCAAAGTGTGTTATTGGATTAAAGCGGTAAGATAACGTGGCCACATTGAAGAAAGAGACGTTTTTCCACCGTCTGCTGGTCCACTTATTCTCAAAATGCCACTTCACTTAGTCTTTTAGTCAGAAGCTAACGAGCTCGATATCGTCGTGGAAGGCATCTCTCCTTTCCTGTCGGTACAGCCTTTGTTTCCTAGTCTTACATACAATTGATATCAGAACATTTCTTTACTATAAAAGCCAGCCTACGATTGTGTACTCCGTTACGGGAAAGATAGCGAATATGTACCAGGACGGTGTCGTTGATGACATGCTCACGTGATCTCTTAGGGAAATGTCCAACAACCAGCTTCTGTTGCAAGGAGATATTTTTCAGTGGTCACTGGTACTGTCCATCAATCGAAAAATCTTGCGCCTGTGTAAAAGAGGAAGCTGTAGTTCCACTATCCCACTTAGAAGCTAACACTGTGACCGGACAGTGTCTGTGTAATAAAGAGATTGAAACAATTAAAATCCAAGTTTTCCTGAGACGCTTTTCACTCAGTATTTTGTATCTAGGGACCAGGTATGAGCCGTTAAGAGTTACGAGTAACCCCGAAACATCCGCTCCTTTTCTAAGGAATGGAGCCTTTGAAAATTTGGCGGCAGCGATCCGTATCCCACAGCAGCTGTCGCGTCCGCATCAGATGACAGGCGAGAGAGACATTTTGACCTTTCCGGCCCGCCTGGTCTCGAGTATATTGCAGCACACTCCCCTCGCGCCCCGCCTAATCCCCTAATAGCTGCCGCAGCCCTCGTCTCATTGTGTCGGGCCTTCCTCTACCGAACCTGGCCGCGCACTTCCACTGGATCCTTGTGTACGGGTAAAAAAAGGGTAGCAGTTGCACACACGCCGGGTTTGATGCGAAACTCTCCTCTCAAAAAAGTCCGGACGCATCGCAGCTGTAAATTACTATGGGAAATATTGTTTAGCACTATTTTTGTAAGAGGCGCAGTTAATGGTACATCGCATGCTTTTAAGACTGTCAGTTGTTAGACGCTCGCCGACCGCTGTGGCCGAGAGGTTCTAAGCGCCTCAGTCCGGAAGCACGCTGCTGCTACGGTCGCAGGGTCGAATCCTTCCTCGGGCATAGATGTGTGTGATGTCCTCAGGTTAGTTAGGTTTATGTAGTTCTAAGTTCTAGGGGACTGATGACCACAGCTGTTAAGTCCCATAGTGCTCAGAGCCATTTGAACCATTTTTTGTCTGAGGACGACAAAGGAGGGCTAGAGCCTCCATGCGATTGCACCGTTGAAGTTAAAGGGGTGGAAGGAAGTGTGAACTTGGATTGCCACAGTAGCGACTTAGAACAATCTAGGAACGAACATTCCAATCCCTTAGATGATATTCAAGGCATCGATTACAATTTATATTTCGAAAACGATGGGAAATATTTTATATAAGCAATTCCTTATCTCTGTCAAATAAAACGAAAACTAAATTATAAAAGCATTGCCAATTACTCGGAATTGGACGCGTTTATTAGACCCATTCCTACAAATAAGATTAACAAAATTGTTGGTTACGCAAACCTGTATATTTCATAAAGGAGATGTACAATTCAACTTAGGAGAGAAAGAGATTCTAGGTTCATTTCTTCTTTGGAAATGAAAGCTCTTAGTGGTGTTCTATTGTTGATCGATCTCGAAAAGAGTAGCCACGCCAATGCCCGAAGAGATTGGAAACGTAATGGTACAGGGATGGAGCTGCGTTTTCCTATAAAAGATTTATGTTTCCACTGAGCAACATCGGGTTTCATGACGGGCGACCAATGGAATAGGAGAAATGTATGGTATATTAGGAGCCATTAGGGAGGTGTACAGGAACTTTGAAACTGACTGTATTCCCTGTCAGGATTTGTGGCCACTGATGAAATGCTTCTTCTCTTTCGAGGTCGGTGAAGATTCGTCCAATAAATGCCTGCAAGGCCGGCAAAGTACGACGTGAAATTGTATGGCGTGTGCGATAGTAGAACAATTTATGTGCTCAGCTTTGATATATACTGCAGCAGACAAAGAGAAAGTGCTGACCTTACATCGAGTAAACCATTCGACAGAGTCAAGCGACTGGTTCAGCCAATCTTTAGGTTCTCACTAGCTTAGCTATCCACTGGCGCAGAATGGTATAAAATTTCCTGTTACAATAAAAAAATAAAAAATAAATCCTCTCAGACTTTCTGGATCTGAATTCACGAGAAAGGGGCTCTTCGCTATTTGGACTCCAGGACGACTGCACCCTGGTATCCTACATGCCAAAAATAAAATATGTGTCCTCTTGTTATCTATAATGCATGATTGTTAGGAAATAGACACAGAAACGGGAAAACTGTCCACGTAACGGACTATAACCATACCAAAGGGGGTGTGTTAATAGCTGACCAAAAACTGTTCGCTTTGTTCACCTGAATAAAAACGAATAAGTGGGCGCTGGCAATATTTTTCAGATTTTTGGACATGGCAGGAATAAATGCACACATATTGTGGATGTGGACTAATATAGACCAAACATGTAGTGGACAGGACTTCCTGGAAACTATGGCTTTCGGACTTCTCGAAGAACAGCACGAAGTCGGTGCAAAACTTAAGAATTTACCAAATGGACGAAAACAGTCGAATGAAAAAAGAGTAGTTCCGTGCCAGGAATGTGGCCAACACAAGAATAACAAGACTACTGTACGTTGTTCGACATGCAAACATTCTGTATGCAATAATCACTCAACACGCCAGGTAGTTTTCGACTGCTGTCTTCGAAGAGAAGATAGGGAATTGGAAGTGCAGAGCAACTGATATTTAATGTTTTCATATTCATATACGTTATAATTTGTAGTATCATTAGTTTCAGTTAATATGAGAAATATGTGTATGTGATGTATACTGTAATTATTCAATGTTGTGGGAGGAAGAATGGCTGGCGATGACGGCCAATAAACTGCGGTTGGTGAAGTCAACAACTCGGCCGTAGCGCACCTCCTGCCGGGAGCTCAGGCGGGAAGAAATGACCCTCACGCGTCTTCGGATTGGGCACTGTCCTCGCACACATAGCTTTCGATTACGGCGGAAGCATCCCCCGTTTTGTGATGCTTGTGGTGTGCACATCTCTGTCCGGCACATTTTAACAGACAGCATTTTATACCGTGATGCAAGGGCAGAAGCACAAGTTGCTGGGGATCTGCCTTGTGTTTTAGCTAATGATGAGACGGGTGTGTCTAGGGTTTTAAAGTTTTGTGATGTGTCTGGACTCTGGCCTAAACTTTTAGGCTGGAGGTTTTTGTGTATTGCAGAGTGGCTGGCTCCTCCCTTTTTTCCTTGCGGCCAGCCAGCCACTTCCATCTGCTATACTGTTTTAGATCCCTCTACCACCTTCTTCCTGTGATGTCCATGTTTTACTGCTGGCTGGCGGCGTGCTTCGTCCCACACTTCGGTGTGGATAGGCACATCTTTTCCCAAGCTTGTTTCCTGTGTCTTACGTTCTGTTTGATCTTATTGTTCTGAGTCTTTTCTTGACACCCGTCTCTATCCGTTACTGAGCGGGCGCTGAAGACCTTGCCGTCGTTCGCCCATAAAACCCTCTCCATCCATCCATCTATTCAATGTTATATATTATTGAAAGCGAAAGTATTTCTATTATAATATAAAGCACAGTTACGTATTTATTTATATTTATGCCCTAAATTGGTACTGAAGTTAACATAAATATTACTTTTCTGTGAAGTTTAATGTCCTTGCAGTGTACTAACGTTATACAAGTAATAATACTTGCAAAAATGTAAGGATTGTACCATTTTGGAAACGCAGCACCCAGGTCCGTGCGAGGTATCTCTTGAGACTGTGACCCACGTGGTGTTTAGAGGGTTAAATATGGACTAGCTATCAGACAAGTGCTCGTCGAGTCACCATTTGGCAATGACCGAGGAGCACTCGTCCATGAGCTCGTGGAATTTTTAACTGTTTGACACGGCTGGATGCTCGAGAAAATTTTATTACGTTTACTGCGTTATTCACTGCGTCGCACATAGCAACCGTATGAGATTAAAAGAAAGCACGAACATACATAGCTGACGGAATCCGGCTATGCCTAAATCACCTCCGATGCAATGTTGAACGACAGTGCTTCTTTTCATCATAGACATAAGTATTATATATTAATTGCACTGTTGAAAGATTCTGTATTATTTGACAACATGTTCTGTTATTTTGTGCGGGACGGATAGCAAAGGTCGCGAAAATTTTTGCAGGCAAGACCGTGACTCTTACTGAAGAACAGAAGACTTTGGGGAGGCTATCCGTTAGAATGAGATAAGAGATTTTCAACATGAGAACTGTTTGGTAGCCGTGCAGGAGAGAATCATCCTGTGCAGTGAGACACACGAACGGTGAAAGTGACGAAATAAGGATCCCTCTCTCTTAAAAACGTTCGAATTATATTAACAGTTTTAGGAAACTAACAAAAATAATAGAATTTATACATGACCAAAGGAAAATTGATAGTAGAAGATCTTGACAAAAGTCGCATGGTAAATTCTCTACAACGCTAATAACTGAAAGAGTAAGGAACATTTTTCAGACATTAACATTTTATTGCTCTAGAGAAAATAAGCATGCGAATACACCAAACATTTAAAATGCATCTTGAGGTTTCGGGCATTCTGTCAGATAGCAGCGTCGTTGATGAACGATATTTCGACAGTGTGACTCGTTATCTTCATCAGGTGCTACTTGTGACTGAAAGCTGGGAAAGTCTGAAGTATTATATTTAGCATTCAGGAAAGGGTGCCTTTTTACTTTGGGTCTTTATGCCTTTCTAAGTGACAGATAACATGAGAAACTATTTTTCTCGTTCAGTAGTTCTGACTTTTACACTGGTGAAATAATTTTCACTAAGAAATATTTATAATTTATTTGCATTTGTATTCATGCTCAGTGTAGGCGCTTTATTTATCCAGGTATTGTAAAAACAAAATATCTTCTTGTCTTCAGGTATTTTGTCTGTTTTGTGCGAGAAAAATAGTAGGAAAAATTTCGAGTCCTTGTGCAAGCTTTGCAGTCTCGAATCGCGACTAGCAGGGAACTTGGTGCACCATTCGACAGTGGTGGTTTTCGAGATACTTGCCGCCCCACAAACATTTTTCATTCCCCGATGGATGTCTATCGGTGTTTGCATTTTGGCAGCCAAGAAAACAATAACAGAACTATGGTCCTGTAATTTTTGGAAATTTGTGGTATGTACCTGTGGGACCAAACTGCTAAGGTCACCGTTCCTTAGGCTTACACACTACTTAATAACTTAAACTAAGGACAGCACACACATCCATGCCCGAGGGAGGACTCGAACCTCTGACGGGAGTAGCCGCGCAGACCGTGGCAAGGCGCCTAAGACCGCACGGCTACCCCGCGCGGCTTTGGTCCTGTTTGGAAGCATTTGTTGATAGCGTCTCCATAGTTCACGTTTCTGCATTTACAGCACGAATGCCACGCTGATCCCCTGCCTACATGCGGATGCTTATATACCCGTGTCGGAGTCGCGTTACATCTTTTATACGCTGCAGTAACGCTCTCAAACGGAAGCTTTTTGATCAGTCTTCACATACATGAATGAGTGTGGCGATAATAGGTTATCTTTATATGTTAACAGACGACGCCACAGTCTCATGTTCCTGCAGGTGCACAGTATTCAGTACACCCAGGATTTAAGAACAGACACTTGGCAGTGTCAGTTGATTAGTGACGTCACTGACCCACTTGCGACGTGGTTGGAGGCAGATTCAAACGCATTCAGGTGATAAAAACTTAGCACGAGTAGTCGAGTTTGACTACAAAGCTTCTCGTATAAAGCGGGATTTATCTGATGAACCTACAACTTTAAACGCTGAGACTGTTATTGCACAGTGTTCACTTATTACACCCAAGCGCAAATTTATGGGCATTCCAAACCTTTGCTCTGGCAGTATACTGTCTTACGTAAGACAAGTATTCGTCGTGTTAAGTAGGTTAGTGGATAGGCAGCGTTGCAATTGCGATGACGTGGTCGCCGGCATTGTTCTCTCGCCTCCCCAGTTGCAGTGCTCGGTGCCTTCATTCCACGAGTGCTAGGCCGGCTGCGTGTCTCCCCCGTGCCCGCAATATAAGGTGGACCGTGGCGCGGCGGCGGTGGTAATCCGCGCGGTTTCCCACGCAGCGCCGCATTGTCCGCAGCGCACCGCCTGCGTCTTCCCTCCCGCCTGCCGCCTCGGCTCGCATTGTCCGCGGCCAGCGCCTCTGCCCAATCCGCGGGGTTAGCGCTCACGCGAGACTCAGCGCCGCACGCGTCCGGCCATTCCTCGCGGCCTTCTGTCTACTAGGCTTTACTCTGATCAGCGGTATTCTATCAAATTGCTACTACGTCTCACGGGGTACGTATTATTGGGAAACTTCCGTCGTACTTGCCAAGAACCTACCGGTGTTCCGAAAGGACGGGCTAAACACGGTTGGCGGTGACGTGTTTGTTGCTGTCAGAAGTAGTTTATTTGTCGCGAAATTGAAGTACAGTAGAGCGTCGATTATCCGAAGTAATTGGGAGACATGGGTGTTCGGAAAACTGGTTTGTTCGGATAATCGAACTGTACATGTTAATTTGCCAAAAAGAAGTACTGTACAGTATTCATAAAAACAGGCATCGCTTTTAGTATTACAAAGTGACATACAAAGGCAACTTCAGTAGGAATATATAGTATGTGGCACAGTTTATTAAACAAAAGTATATACATATTACATACGCATTTTTCATGAACAATACACACAGTATACAAAATTAACGTTTAGAAAAATCCTTTATTTTGGTCTGTCTAAGAAAGCCTACACGCTTACGAGCAGCTAAGTCACGTACTTTTTTCATTACAGATATCTGAAACTGGTCACTTTCATCTTGGGCTTCAAACCATCGCAAGGCAGTATCTAAACAAGTGAACGCCTCAGAAGCTGTTGGTATACTTTCATCTTCACTTTCTGGAGCACTGATTGATGAGATGCTGGCGGCATCATCTTTATCAGTGACGACGTTTACAATCTCGCCGTCCTGCATGATTTGGTGTTCTGGATCTGCATCATCGATATTCATCCATTCAGGAACGTCTTCTTCATCACATTCGTGGCAATCTATTGCTTGGTTTGGGAGTGAGGGGGATGATGGGCGGTAGGGTGGGAGAGTAACAGGTGCGAGGAAGTACACAGTTCGGTTAAATGGTCGTTCGGTTGACTGACCGACGTTCGGATAATCGACGCTCTACTGTATATACTTCCTGTGAGTTAGTATGGGCAGAGGTCATTGTTGGCAACCGGAAAAAAATAATAATTGGATCCTTTAACCGACCTCCCAATTCAGATGATTCAGTTGCTGAAAGGTTCAAAGAAAACTTGAGTCTGATTTCAAACACGTACCCGACTCGAACGATAATCGTTGGTGGTGACTTTAATTTACTCTCGATATGTTGCCGAAAATACATGTTTAATTCCGGTGGTGCGCATAAAATATCATCCGAAATTGTGCTAAACGCATTCTCTGAAAATTATTTCGAGCAGTTAGTTAATGAGCGCACGCGAATAGCAAAGGGTTGTGAAAACACACTTGACCTCTTAGTAACAAATAATCCTGAGTTAATAACGAGCATCGAAAACGATTCAGGGATTAGTGAACACAGGGTTATCGTAGCGAGATTGAATACTGTAATCCCCAAATCCCCGAAAAATAAGCGAAAAATATACCTATTCAAAAAAGCAGATAAAAATTGACTTCCTGAGAGACAATCTCCACTCATTCCAAATTAATAATATAAGTGTAGACCAGATGTGGCTTAAATTCAAAGAAATAGTATCGGCAGCAATTGAGAGATTTATACCAAATAAATCGACAAACGACGGAGCTGATCCTCCTTGGTACGCAAAACGGGTTAGAACACTTTTGCAGAAACAACGAAACAAACATCCCAAATTTAAACAGACACAAAATCCCCAAGATTGGCGATCTTTTACAGAAGCTCGAAATTTAGCGCGGAATTCAATGCGAGATGCCTATAACAGTTTCCACAACGAAACTTTGTCTCGAAACCTGGCAGAAAATCCAAAGAGATGCTGGTCGTATGTGAAGTATGTTAGAGGCAAGAAACTATCAATGCCTTCTCTGCACGATAGCAAGGGAGATACTATCGAAGACAGTGCTGCCAAAGCAGATTTACTAAACACAGCCTACCGAAATGCCTTCACAAAAGAAGACGAAGTATATATTCCAGAATTCGAATCGAGAACAGCTGCCAACGTGAGTAACGTAGAAGTAAATATCCTCGGAGTAGTGAAGCAACTTAAATCATTTAATAAAAGCAAGTCTTCTGGTCCAGACTGTATACCAGTTAGGTTCCTTTCGGAGTCTACTGATGCATTAGCTCCATACTTAACAATCATATACAACCGTTCGCTCGACGAAAGATCCGTACCCAAAGACTGGAAAGTTGCACAGGTCACACCAATATTCAAGAAAAGTAGTAGGAGTAAGCAACTAAATTACAGGCCCATATCGTTAACGTAGATATGTAGCAGGATTTTAGAACATATATTGTGTTCGAACATTACGAATTACCTCGAAGAAAACGGTCTATAGACACACAGTCAACATGGGTTTAGAAAACATCGTTCCTGTGAAACACAACTATCTCTTTAATCACATGAACTGTTGAGTGCTATTGACAAGGGATTTCAGATCGATTCCGTATTTCTGGATTTTCGGAAGACTTTTGACATTGTACCACACAAGCGGCTCGTAGAGAAATTGCGTGCTTATAGAATACCGTCTCAGATTTGTGATTGCCTGACAGAGAGGTCACAGTTCGTAGTAATTGACGGAAAGTCATCGAGTAAAACATAAGTGATTTCTGGCGTTCCTCCAGGTAGTGTTATAGGCCCTTTGCTGTCCCTTATCCATATTAACGTTTTTGGAGACAATCTGAGCAGCCGGTCTTCGGTTGTTTGCAGATGACGCTGTCGTTTATTGACTAATAAAGTCATCAGAAGACCAAAACAAACTGCAAAACAATTTAGAAAAGATATCTGACTGGTGCGAAAAGTGGCAGTTGACCCTAAATAACGAAAAGTGTGAGGTCATCCACATGAGTGCGAAAAGGAACTCGTTAAACTTCGGTTACATGATAAATCAGTCAAATCTAAAAGCCGTAAATTCAACTAAATACCTAGGTATTGCAATTACGAACAACTTAAATTGGAAGGAACACATAAAAAATGTTGTAGGGAAGGCTAACAAGAGACTACGTTTTATTGGCAGGAAGCTTAGAAAATGTAACTGGTCTTCTAAGGAGACGGCCTACATTACGCTTGTCTGTCCTCTTTTAGAATACTGCTGCGCGGTGTGGGATCCTTACCAGGTAAGACTGATGGAGTACATCGAAAAAGTTCAAAGAAAGGCAGCACGTTTTGTATTATCGAGAAATATGGGAGAGAGTGTCACAGAAGTGATACAGGATTTGGGCTGGACATCATTAAAAGAAAGGCGTTTTTCGTTGCGACGGAATCTTATCACGAAATTCCAATCACTAATGTTCTCCTCCGAATGCGTAAATATTTTGTTGACACCGACCTACATAGGGAGGAACGATCACCAAGATAAAATAAGGGAAATCAGATCTCGTACCGAAAGATATAGGTGTTCATTCTTTCCTCGCGCTATACGAGATTGGAATTATAGAGAATTGTGAAGGCGGTTCGATGAACCCTCTGCCAGGCACTTAAATGTGATTTACAGACTATCCATGTAGATGTAGATACTTGACCTGCAAGCGCCGTGACGTGAAGGTCTAGAGCACAGATGGAAGACAAAGTAAACATAATGATGGAAATAATATACAGATGGTGTACAGAAAATAAAGTAAAAGTTGCTTGCCATAAAACAGTACGTGTGATATTAAAAGAATGATTGTGAACGACGAGAAATCCTATGGTTATAATCAAACGAAAGACCATTCGGAGAGTAGAGACACTTAGGAACTTAGACATGATTTAGACGAATGTAAATGGAACAGTTTACTGTTCCAGGCAATTGACTTATTTTTCTACTGCTCGCTTCGATGTTTCACACCATCACCTTCAAGTGGGGGATTGTGTAGTTACTTTGCTGGTGTTAAGGAACAGCACAGACGCCTTTTCGTAGCAGTAGACCAAGTGCCAGGCAGGTTATGTTGTATCTTATGAAGGCAAGTAGAGTCGACAAAATGCAGCATTACGCTGCTTGTTGCATTTGCTGTTCACTAACGCCTGCAGTGTAACTACACGATTCTCCACGTGTGTAGCATCGAAACGCGTGATGGAAAAATAGGTAAGTGGTTGACGGAGTTAACTGTTTTATTTATTTTATCAACAGTCGCAGCCCTCATGATGCTACCCTTCATGGACGAAATAATTATGTTAGACAAAATTAAAAGCTTCATTGCTTGCGTTTGAAAATGCCAGTCACCAAACCTTCGGCCCAAAACAGATTTAAATTATCATTTTCAACTAATAATTGTGCATCACGAGTACTTTCTCGCTGTCATCTTAGCCTAATGAACTGGTTTTTGGGATGGTAGACTGATGGTGGTAACACTGTCGGAGGTGTTACGAGAAGCAGCGAAAAATGTCTTCCTACGACTTGCAAGAATCTACCGTAAAACAGCACGAAGTGTCATCATAATGATTTTAGGGATATGACCCACTTACTATATCGTAAGACATGGAGCGATGTACAGGCTTCCAGAACAACACAGAGAAAAGGTCCGTGACATTGTGAGCCAGTAGGAAATAAGGAACAAGTTAATACGTGAGCGTCAAGAAGCGTGGAGCAGCAGCGATAGTGAAAGATGTTTTAAGGAAACGTTTCCTAACTTCGAAGATAGATTACTGACATGCGATATTTTTCGATCTTGGGGAGTGGGTCCATTTCGTATCTGGAGACGGACCATACACGACGTACCAGAAAATCATGAAAAAACAAAACAGCAGTGTGTATAAATGCGGAGACCATGGATCGCCAGATAATATATCGGTTGCACTAAAGCGTGCAGTAAGAAAAATGCGTGTTCACCCACGGACGTCATGTAGGTACCTTTTCAAAGAGCTAGGCATTTTAACTGCGCCGTCTCAATAGATGTATTCGCAAACGAAATTCGTCATAAGTAATCAATCCCAGTTTGAGAAAAACAGTGTTGTCTATACCTACAACACTAGAGGGAAGAATGACTTTTATTACCCATTATTAAAGCTGTCACTGGTTCAGAGAGAAGTTCAATATACAGCAACAGAAATTTTTAATAATTTGTCCAAATGTGTGACAGGTAACAAAGGAAGTTTTAAATCTAACATAAAATTATTACTCCTGGACAACGCCTTCTACTCCACGGACGAATTTTCCTTTAAAAAATTGGTAGCCTTTTAGCTTTTTTTAAAGTGTCGTTGCACGAGTAGGCTACATGACTAACACTATTCTAGTGTTAGCTTTCGTTTACCAACTTGACGTCAGTTGTTCGCATCAGTAATACTGGTTGTTATAAATTGTTAAACTTCCCATGAAGCACTAAGTACGTATCGCTTCCTCCTCATCATGAAGGAAAACGTAACATAAGACTAGTAATGTCGTTAGCAACCGCAGGTAATACGCAGTTGTGCAAATTGTTGATACATTAGTCGTGGTTGCATATCAATGCGTGTGTTGTATCTCGATAGGCTGCAATTTATTGGTCGCATTCAAATTGAAATTAATGGTTAGCCGGGTACCGGCACAATTTTAAGTCATTGTAAAAATGGTTTAAATATTTGGAAGAGATGGAAAAAAGTAGGCAAAATTGTAAAGGACAAGGATAGAGGGGGCGAGTTAAAATATCCCTCCAATAACAGAGTCGTTAGCGACAAAACACTAATTCGGGATAAACAAGGATGGAGGAGGAAGTCGGACGCGACCCCTTCCAACGAACCATTCGACATCCGCTTGAAGTGATTTAGAGAAACCTTCTATTTTTTAGGGAACGAAAATCCACCGAATAGCTAAACAACTTCCTTGAACATCATTCGTAGACATATTTTGGAAACTTTATTTTCATTACCAGTGTTGTATGATACGCCAGAGGTGGTAATAAATCGTTATGGCTCACCATTCAACACTAGTAATAGAAATGTAACTCTATAAAATCTATCTACGAATAAAATTCTGTAAAAGAAAAAAAAATTGTAGTTATTCAGTGGATCTTCTTGTCTCGCCGTAGGTGTAAACTGCAACACCCAACGGCGCCTTGTGCCCCCATTCATTTTCCCGCCCAACATGATTCCAGTTTTTTAACCAACAGGACGATTAAACAGTGAAGAGTAATGTGGTCGTGCTAGATGGAGCCGAAGTTCATTTCTGTTCCTTATAAAGAGAGCAGATTGAACGCAAGGCACAGAAGAAACGGTTAAAAAATTTATGGACGTGGTGATGCACAGAGATAGGAACCGGTGTCAAATTTACGACCTTGGAAAAATTTACTTCATAGTTTTTCAAAAATCGTAATCCATAATATGCGCTCGTGTGTCACGATTCCAGCATCTGTGCATAGGCAAATCTGACCATCACTTGTGGAAATACTGGTACTGACCATAAATAGTTGAATCTTAGTTCACTAATGAACTTGCTACACCATTTACTGAACACGCATCTGGCTCTTGCTTGTCATACTGTCCCAGCGGAGCAAAGCGTGAATCATTATCTTCCCAGATATCTCTTGCAGTTAATCCTCCACAAATTTGCGGCTAGTTCAGCGTACGTTATTCTTCGAACGTTCAAAATTAATAACGTATGGGTGCTGCGATAATGTTTCACGGGAGGCAATTCAATAAGATCACCCACTACGTGCTTGTGGCTAACTCTTGGACAGTAATCAGTGACTGCCTATGCCTAAAGGTGCGTTTACACCTGTGCGCCTTTGCACCTAGTCCCCTTGTGACTGTGCTTGCCTCACATTGGAATAGAGGTACGTGTGGAGGCTGCATGCGTCTTCCTCAACATATGCGTGCGAATGATTTCATTCACACCCGTATTCTCAACGGACACCTCCACTTCAGTGTGGAGCAAGCTACAGCCGCACGGCGACTAGCCGCAAGATGCACGTTTGTAAATGCACCTTAAAACATCGATGCACAAGAAAAGCGCAAGAAAAGCTAATAGTCACTTAATACAGAACGACGTGTGATACTATTTTTATAGGTGGTTCGTTTTGTTTTCTATAGTTAGGACTTTCTGACAACATCTCTCTCATTCTTTTCCTTAGTTTTTATGTCGTCAAGGCGTGCGCTTTTTCAGGATTTGGCAGATTTTATTATAGTATTTAGCTGTGTAACCAGCTACCCTTCGTGACTCCTCAGTCGTGAAGGTACCTTAAGGAGGGACGTTGCGTTCACCATCTATCTGGGAATTGTGTAACCTTTATTCTGTGTGTCACCGCATTTTAACTGTTTGTGTATCGTTTTCTCACAGGCGAAATTTGGAGACCAGTCCAGCATTTGCCTAAGAGTGCGTGGAAAACCGCCTAAACACCACACTCAGTCTGGCCAGCGTGCCACCCTATGGTCGTTAATCCGTTGGGCGAAATCTATTCGGCTCAGACACACCCACCCGTCCATAAGTTAGCGTACTGCTCCTTTTCAATTCCGTCAGTATATCTTACCAGTAGTTCGGTGTTTAATAATGTATTTATTTTATTTTTATTTCTTATGTTATGGCCTTCATTGGACAACTCTAGTCAGTTATCCAAAGGTTTTTACAGGTTGTTGTTATTCAATAATAACAACAATAATAATCTCTCCTCGAAGTGTCACATATACATATTTCTCACGTGGATGCCTCTGATTAGTGTTTTTGCCATGTAGTATTGTATTTATATTGTCATGAACGATTAGGGAAATTATGTGGTGCCTACGCATATCCCATTACCCACGAATAACTCCTGTTCAACCGTCCAACGGAAAGATCATTACCGACTGTACTATATACCCTCAGTCTATCAAACACTGCTCAGAAGTTCAGTCCAGGATTTTGCCATACGATTTGTTAATAAAGACCTCTAAACACCGATTTCGCCTCTCCTGCGCTAAGTACAAGCAATGAAAATTTCTTTCGCAAACGGGAATCAAATTAGTTTCCTCCTATTCGAGGACGTATTACCGTGGTTTATCAAATTCGGCTACGTGAACGGCTAAACTTTGCCGTACGTCATATGAATTAGCCGCAGAAGGTGCAATCACATTGCACAGTGTGTAACAGTGTAAGATTATCAGACACTTAAAGCAGTCTGTGGTATGATGGGCTGAAGTATCTACATTATTGATCACTTTACCTAACCATAGCTCATCTGCTCTCCAAACTGAGATAAAATTAGAATACATGAAAAATACAATTTATTTTATATGAGATATCACTGCGATAAATATGTTTTTTCTTGACCATCTTTCCTAACAATACCGAATGAATACTTATATTTTTAAAAGAATTTTATCACATTAATTATCAGCAGGAACGTAAAAAGCAACTATTCAGCTCTGATGCCGCGAAGATACGGTACATTAATGAATCATTGAGTAGCAGATGATCACTTCACGTTGACCAGCTGGAGATAAAACTGCCTAACTCTGCGGCGTATTCAGAAGTACATGCTACGGCTGTAAGGTAACACAATGTAGCAACTGTGAAAGGGTGAGCGATGCAATAGATGGTCGCTGTCTGCTAGTACATTTATGCTCTCTGACAAGGACACATGACCGAAAGAGCTGTACTAGAATAAGTCATTTGGACATTTCTGCATGTGCTCTAATTAATTTTCCCTTGATTTTTCGACGCTCATTTGAGAAAACAACTAAAATATGTTGACACGAAATTTTGAATGTGTAATACGAGTATATGCAGAACATAAACTACAAGCGCCCCTGAGGACAGTGAAATGGCGAGCTTATTTCAACAATGGACTTAACACTGGCAGGACAGGTATCGCATTACAATTAATGGGAACAGAAAAAACGGTTGCAATCCTGTGATTATGCACATCGAAAATAAGAGTATGCATTCCGCGACAAGAAAGTGTGAACGTATGATGAATGAAGGAGGATAGCAGACGGTGCAGGTTGAACTGGATCTTAGATACCCATGGCTGTATGAATTTCATGTCTTGGTGTATGGTGTTCCTCTTCCTTTTCTCTGTCCATTTCCTCCTACCCCCATCTCCGTTCGTCTCCTCATCCTCCTTTCTCTGCCTGTCTCTTTCTACCCGTGTTTCTGTCCATCTCTTGCTGTTTCCTTTATCTGTCCACCTTCTCCTTTCTCTCTGTCTATTTCCCTGTCCCCGTTTCTCTATCCATCCCCTCCTCCTTCCATGTCTGTTTATATCTTTCTTCCCCCTCATTGTCTGTCCATTTCCTCCTTTCCCCCCCGCCCTCCCACCCTTCTTTCTGTCACCATGTTATCACTCTCGCCCCAATAAGACGCTGGTTGTTCTTACTACAATAGTATTTCTTTACATATACCTAATATGTGTACCAAATTTGATTGAAATCGTTCTAGAGAGTTACGATGAGGTTCTTACCCGTGGCTTTGCCCGCGTACGCATTCCTTCCAGACAGCAAGTGGTATGTGCACCAAGTTTGGTCGAAACCGGTTCAATGGTTTAGAAGGAGATGGGGAACATACACATGTACATCCATTTTTTATGATATGTATGGAGTATTGTGCTTTATGATTTACTACACAAAGTATTTCCTATGGACCTGTATTAAACTGCACAGTAAATTACATACAGACAGCAAGGATCACACTCTCGTTCGTCCTTAGATAAAACAGTAAATGTCATAAAAGCGTTGTACAATTACAGAATGTATCAGAAATATTCATCTGACATGATAACAGTCTATCTTCGACGCGGATGGAGCTAGAAACCTACTCATAGGTTCGCAGAACAGCTTTTGTGAAGATAGGAAGGTATGAGACGAGGTACTGGCAGAATCGAAGCTGTGAGGAGGGGTGGTGAGTCGTGCTTCGGTAGTTCAGTTGGTAGAGCACTTGCCCGCAAAAGGCAAAGCTCCCAAGTTCGTGTCTCGGTCCAGCACAGTTTCAATCTGCCAGGAAGTTTCATATCAGGCACACTCCGCTGCAGAATGAAAATCTCATTCTGGGAGTATGTCTAATGTTCCATCACTAAGCTGTAGTCTTGCGATGTCCTATTTAGGAAATACGTGCTCTCTTCTTGATACTGTAGAAACTGTGTTGCAGAAGCGTGTGGCAAATGCAGCATCCAGTTGGTGTGGACTTAAGGTCTTCACGGGAAGCGTGAGCAGTGGGTGAGGGTGGTGTGAGTGCGCAGATGACATCGTCAGGATTCGCGGCGTGCTTCTCCCGAAGTCCGTCCAATTAGCGGTCGTCCCTGGCACCTGTCACCGCCGGGGGACAACCGAGGCGCCGGCACGCTGCTAAGGATTCCGCCGCAAACTCATCAACAAGTCGGCCGCGGGCTTCCTCGCTCTGTCGTGCCTGGGACGTAATTTTCCTTCCAATGGCAACCGTTCCGCTCAGTGAAAAGCTTCCATCTATTCATTTTATTTTCTTTCTGCGTCGGAAGCCGCGCCTCTGCCCTCTGCCTCACCAACCGGCGTTGCCTTTTAATTACGCTGTCGTCTCCTGAATTGGCGGTTTCCCGAGGAAGGCTCTTTTGATATTCGCCATCTTCTCTCGCGTCTCTGCGGTCTTTGTTCTCACCTTCCGTACACACGCGAGTGCTGTCTTTATCTGGCTTTCCAGTCAACTGCTTTGCATGTGAAACGAGCTCATCTGCAGCCTCTATAGTCAGTGAAAAGACTACATGTGCGCAGGTAGTAATTTTGTCCTTTGTGCGTCGTGTGTACCGTACTTGGTGACCTTACCCACAGGTTTTACTTATTGTACGCTATGTTTGACATAACTTCATAGGAAGAAAGCAAGATTACAGTTTAACTTCCTGTCGACGAAGAGGGTATTGTATATGGAACTGAAGTTCCTATTGGAAGCGGGCGCGGCAAATATTCTACTGTGACGTCTGGAATCTTTACCAAAATTCATATTAAATTATTTAGGGATACGATGGGAAACTTAAATCGGAAGTGCCTGGCGAATACAAGTTTACCCATATGCAAGTTTAAAGTCGAAACCACAATGGTACCTTACGTAACATAGAGAGTGGTATTAATTTTTATTTACGAGCGAAATGCAAACATTTTTTAGGAAATTTGCCACGGATGACTGTGCTTAAATGATGTGCATGAAATATCCTTTCTTAGTATATCACACACGATGTAAACCTTTTTAATATCACGCCATTTTATAATCTTTCTGAATATAAATAAACAATGTAGTAAATGTTGTGAACTAAAAAGAACTGTACTGAAATTAACTGGTTTGCTATCTTTAACTTCGTCTGTGTTGTAACGCTGAATAATGCAAGTGGTGTAACTACGAAACACTGTCGAAAAAAATGAGTCGCCAAACTAACTGAAACCTTATAAATATATAGCCATGTGGCAATTAACCTAAAGCTGTAAACTAAAGAAACTGTCCCGTGAATTTCTGTGCTGTG
This sequence comes from Schistocerca piceifrons, assembly GCF_021461385.2. NCBI lineage: Eukaryota > Metazoa > Arthropoda > Insecta > Orthoptera > Acrididae > Schistocerca > Schistocerca piceifrons. The sequence continues at coordinate 525,809,771 of NC_060139.1, read as the reverse complement.
CAAGCAATGAACAGTGCTACAGTGGGTGACGTCACAATACGTGATTTACATTTTCAACACACAAAGATAACAGAATAAAAAATGCTACATAAAATTACAGACTTTATTTTAAAGCATAAATAGCCAAAATGTTTCTGTGAAAATGTCCTGTCGTTCTGAGTACCCCAACTTATTAAATAATGTTCCGGACACTAAGTGACCCACACACGAATGTAACACTACACTTCGAGAATAAGGCTGTCTTCATATGAAATGAATTCTGGAATGAACTTTACGTAAACTGAACCAGATGATAATTTTGAAATGGGAAGGTAATTATGAATGATGTTGCTTTAAGTTCTGACTGCGATGTTAAACTGGCCCTAACTCATTTTTAGGGCTTACCTGCGGCAACGCAAACTGTTGAAAAGTGATCAACGTAAAATATACAGCGCAGCAGCTAAATAAAACAACGCAAAGACCTGCAGCTTTGATAAGCGGATGGTGCTTCACTTTCAAGCAACTGCGTTCCACTCAGTGCAATACGGCGACACACATAATCAAATAACGAAATCCGTGAAGAGACGCTAGAAGGCACTGGATGTACTGAATCCTTAAAAGGAAACTAGCATTCAAAGACTACATTGCGCATAATGAAACTTATTATTTGAGAATTACAACTGTAAAGGAGCGGTAAATGGATACCTTCTGAGTGCAAGCCAAGTAAACAAATAACTTTCCTTATTCACGTCTGAACAATGAAAACTAATTAACCTGAAGCAATAAAGAAAAATTCCACTAAAATGTTCCATTTTCTAAACACATCACAAATTACGCGCAGGCAATCAGTGCAGCAACATTACCTGTAAATCCTCACACTTCTCAAAATAATCTTCACCAAATCATATCTCCGAAATTTAACATGCTCTCTATTGTTATCTCTGTACTCTGCAGGCGGTTTCCGGAGAGCTCGGTGGTGTGACCAATACCTGACACACTCACTCATTTCTTACAGAATTATACGACAATGGTACTGACAACCAAATATTGCAAAGATCACATTACTTGTACTCAGAACCTCTGTGGTGCAACATTTCGGCTACTGAAGACTACTTTTTGAAAAACGTCCAGAGTACAATATGAAGCATGACACATCAGATGAAAATATAGAGCTCACATGACATTCCTCGAATACCATAGATAAACCAGAAACCTTAAGATTTTAAGGCTGGTTCATCCTATTTTACCTCTGTAATTTCACAATCAATTTCACACGTTATATGTTCATCGTTAGATAGTTATATAGCCAGTAGCGTTTTTGTTCACTGAACGTTTTCAATTGCTAGAATTCACTTTCGTATGCGCTCTTAGAAACAAGGGTTTTTATAAAAATAGCAAAGGCTGTACTTACTGAAACCGTGCAAAAGACTGTTGTGAATAAATCACGGTATTACACGTAACATTTACTACGTTTACGCGCCCTCCCAAAACCGAATTCCCTAAACCGATTTACCAATACTGTTTCGAGTTGGTCATTTAAACACTCTAAAACCGAATCTGGAAATCTGTTTCTAGCAGTCTGTTTCCCACTTCCGGAATCGTTTTTTGTTCCCAAGTAAACTCGTAACCGTTTTTGAAATGTGCTCTTGTGCTGTCTGGTTACGTCTTGTCTTCAAAATATTCGACTAATATGGGCGGAGTGATTGGGCAATGGAAGAAAAGCAGAAATATTAGACTGAGCATGATGCTGTCTTCATCTAACATTTAGGTGAAGAGCTATAGCAATTGTGATGACTAAATCAGAAACTGGAAAGGCTGTTTTCCAGACGCCATATTTAGCTGGGCCAACGAATTCGCTTCAGACCGTACCATGTAAACACAACAGTGAAAAGCGGTTTCCGAAATTCGGTTTTCGTCTTTCGCGGGATGTGTCGCATGTAAACGTAGCTATTCAGTTTCCAGCACCGTAAACGAATATTAACTCGAGACTGAGGTTGCCGTGAGTGCTCAGTCATGAATTTAGCTCTGACGCTCTATCGCACATAATCAGGATCAAATCCCATTGACAAAATTTTTTTCATCATCACCGCATTATTGTCTGTGTAGTTCGAGAAGATTGTTGGTGTCCTGATGAAGTATCGAATGGTCACGCAAGCGCTGCACCTGCTATACTGCTTTCCTTTAGATGTTGCATATAAGAGAGATTAAATCGTAATCCTCCCTTACTTTCGTTTCAGCCACCATACGCAGTAGCAAGCATATACCACTGCAGACGTCTAAAGCCTGGACAACTTGCTATCGTGACACAATACAACAAAGGCTGTATATGGATGTTGATAAATCACATATCTTAATATGCTACAAAAAACGTAAACACAGGGTTTCAGCACTCCTACAGGAATTTATAACTCATTAGATACTTTTTAAACATGCGCAGTTGTTCTATAGTATTTCATAATCAGGTGCAGTTCCTCAAAACCATAGCGTCACCTAATGAACATATATGCACGGACATCTTTACAGCTCAACACTTCTTATTGGAGATTTTGGCAGTGTTAAGGGCAGCGCTTTTGTCACTGAATTGAAAGAGTACTTTTGGCTGGAACGATCATAAGAATAGTTAATGTCGTACTCGTTTTGGACGATTGTCTCGTTGTTAAATTATACTACTGGCCATTAAAATTGCTACACCAAGAATAAATGCAGATGATAATCGGGTATTCATTGGACTAGAACTGACATGTGATTACACTGGGTGCAGAGATTCTGAGAAATCAGTACCCAGAAGAACCATCGTAACAACGGCCTTGATACGCCTGGGCTTGGATGGCGTGTACAGGTACAGCTGCCCATGCAGCTTCAACACGATACACGGTACCACAGTTCATCAAGAGTAGTGACGCGTATTGTGACGAGCCATTGCTCGGCCACCACTGACTAGACGTTTTCAATTGCTAAGAGATATGGAGAATTTGCTGGACAGGGCAGCAGTCGAACATTTCCTGTATCCAGAAAGGCCCGTACAGGACCTGCAACATGCGGTCGTGCATTATCCTGCTGAAATGTTTCGCAGGAATCGAATGAAGGGTAGAGCCGGCCGGAGTGGCCGTGCGGTTCTAGGCGCTTCAGTCTGGAACCGCGTGACCGCTACGGTCGCAGGTTCGAATCCTGCCTCGGGCATGGATATGTGTGACGTCCTTAGGTTAGTTAGGTTTAAGTAGTTCTAAGTTCTAGAGGACTGATGACCTCAGAAGTTAAGTCCCATAGTGCTTAGAGCCTTTTGAACCATTTTTGAAGTGTAGAGCCACGGGTCGTAACACATCTGAAATGTAACGTCCACTGTTCAAAGTGCCGTCAGTGCGAACAAGAGATGACCGAGACGTGGTACGGGTACCATCATGCCGGGTGATACGCCGGTATGGCGATGACGAATACACGCTTCCAATGTGCGTTCACCGCGATGTCGCCAAACACGTATGCGACCATCATTATGCTGTAAACAGAACCTGGATTCATCCGAAAAATTGACGTTTTGCTTTTCGTGCACCCATTTTTCGTCCTTGAGTACACCATCGCAGGCGCTCCTGTCTGTGATGCATCGTCAAGGGTAACCGCAGCCATGGTCTCCGAGCTGATAGTCCATGCCACTGCAAACGTTGTCCAACTGTTCGTGCAGATGGTTGTTGTCTTGCAAACGTCCCTATCTGTTGATTCATGTATCGAGACGTGGCTGCACGATCCGTTACAGCCATGTGGATAAGATGCCTGTCATCTCGACTGCTAGTGATACGAGGCCGTTGGGATCCTGCACGGCGTTCCGTGAACCCACCGATTCCATATTCTGCTAACAGTCATTGGATCTCGACCAACGTGAGCAGCAATGTCGTGATACGATAAACCGCAATCGCGATAGTCTACAATCCGACCTTTATCAAAGTCGGAAACGTGATGGTACGTATTCCTCCTCCTTGCACCAGGCATCGCAACAACGTTTCACCAGGCAACGCCGGTCAACTGCTGTCTGTGTATGAGAAATCGGTTGGAAACTTTCCTCATGTCAGCACGTTGTAGGTGTCGCCACCGGCGCCAACCTTGTGTGAATGCTCTGAAAAGCTAATCATTTGCATACCACAGCATTTTCTTCCTGTCGGTTAAATTTCGCGTCTGTAGCACGTCATCTTCGTGATGTAGCAATTTTAATGGCCAGCAGTGCATTTATTATTTGCTGCTACCAGTCCTGTTTCAAATGATTTATTATTTGCTGCTACCAGTTCTGTTTCAGATGACCACAGTGTAAACCGTTTTGAGTGTGCGCCACACTTTATCAAATACTTTTTGTTGTATGCATATGAAAACAAAAGTTACGCAGTCACATCTTACAAGGAACTTGGGGGGGAGGGGAGGGGGGGGGATATGGCGTCAGACTTATTAGCTGTTGTGATGTTTGGCTGCAACACGTTAGCTGCCGGTTGTACAATATAGCTTAACATATTGTCGTCAGTTAGTGCGTTGCATTAATTATTTTTAACACCTAGCTGCATGCAGAAATTATGCTTACCTTTTCTGCGGTACAAACTTCAGCTGTCACGTATTTCCTTATGGAACCAGAACGCTATATTGCAGAATGAGCTGGCTGCAGAATTTTCTGAGTTACACTGTTTTTAAATCTTTGGTCAGTGCTGGTGTAAGTAACATGTGTCTTACTACATCAGCGTCGTACTGTTTTTGTTTTTTTTTATTTAAGTCGCCAGTCATACAACTGGTTTGACTTTGCCCTGCACATTTAACTGTACAATCATCATCCCTGATAATCCATTTAATAAACTGCGAATTTTACTACGATTTTTTCAGTACACGTTTTCTTCTAGGAAAAATCTAATACTTATTCCTATAGGCCCTAGAACGTCTTCCACTAAAATGTTCTTGCGTAGAATCCTTACCTCCTGCGTCCTTTTAGCTGTGCTCTTATTTTGAGGATAATTTCACTGCTTCCAATTAGATATGTTTTCTGTTGCTTCTTTTGGTTTCCTACGACATCTGTTTAACCTCGACACCACACGTATAGTCGGAAATTTTCACACCCTTTTGGACACTATCACAACTCTTGTGGTGAGAAAATATTCAAAGGTGTTTATCGTTTGTGTCTTACTTTGGTAATCTATCCCTAATAACACTATATAACATTTGTGGATGTCTGTTTGTCTTTGGACACGCTAAACCCCAAAACCACTAGATGATTTTTATGGAGTTTTCGCTGGTAACTTCTTCATAGCTTGGGGCAATGTGTAGGCTTCATTTCATAAAAATCGGATCCCAAAAAAGGTATTGTGATTTAAAGTTTTATCTGTAACCGTCGTGTCTGTGTCAGCAAGGTAATCCCCAAAACTACTTGACGAATTTTCACCGGGTTTTCGCAGATAAACTGAGTATAGCTTTGGGCATTGTGTACATCTTAGTAATTCAAAATTGGATCACGGAAAAGTAGATATCCTTATATAGTACAAAAATGTGTGTATGTATATTCCATATCTCCTCCAAAGCCACTGGACCAGTTACAACCAGATATCGTACACACATCATTTACCATCTGGCAAGAATTGCTACGAGGATAAAAACCACCTACCGATTAAAGGGGTGGGGAGAAAAGAAAGTGGACGCCACAATGGGCGAATACTCAGGATTTATTCATCGACTATTTAAGAAGGAGAGCACTTTGTGGCTTGCAACCAATTTTACGCATAATTCCAAACCCTTTCGAAACATTTTCTCGCTGACACAGCCAGAAAATTATGACAGAAAAAAACTTTATTGCTTACTACTTTTTCACTGTTCCTTTTTTCATCAGGCATGACATTTTAATTTATAACTTCTTTTACTACTAACTCTATTCACGATCAGTTTTGCAGACAGTGGTGACATATGCCATTGAATGTAACTGCAAAATTATATCTTTGTATGACACATAGTTCAGTATAAATGACCCTTTAAACACTGAGATTACTCGAAAAACTGCCGCAACATACATGACATTTAGATCTATTACTACTATCCTGCTGAACCGATTTCGATGAAATTAGGTAAGCAGATAGCTTGAACCTTGATGAAGAGAGTAGGCTACTTTGGAATGTTCGTAATACAACATACTTTTTCCATTTTAAGAATATTACATGAATTAGCGAAACACATTTACTCTTTGACATGTGAACTTCATCATATATGTGAAAATGCTTTTATTTTCTGAAATGTGCTAGGTTATGCGATTCAAAGTAATGAATACAATGCCTATATGATCGTCAGTGTCTTTAATCCATATTTCCACACTGCTTCAGTAGCGCAATGCGTAGATTTGCACTCCTGCCCATGCCATTGTGTTTGCAGAAGGGAGAGTGGGGAATAAAAAAAATGGCTCTGAGCACTATGGGACTTAACTTCCAAGGTCATTAGTCCCCTAGAACTTAGAACTACTTAAACCTAACTAACCTAAGAACATCACACTCATCCATGCCCGAGGCAGGATTCGAACCTGCGACCGTAGCGGTCGCGCGGTTCCGGACTGTAGCGCCTAGAACCGCTCGGCCACCCCGGCCGGCCAGTGGGATATACATCACGAGCTATTTTTACCCAAAAGCCGGCCGTTGTTGCCGAGCGGTTCTAGGCACTTCAGTCTGGAACCGCGCGACCGCTACGGTCGCAGGTTCGAATCGTGACTCGGGCATGGAAGTGTGTGATGTCCTTAGGTTACTTAGGTTTAAGTAGTTCTAAGTTCTGGGGACTGATGACCTCAGATGTTAAGTCCCATAGTGCTCAGATCTATTTGAACCATTTTTTACCCAAAAAGGCAGACACATGAAGGCAGCTGATGTTATTACATGTACAGTAGCTTACTCGCCATTACTCATCCTAACAAAACTGCTGATATGCAAGTGGAGCCACAGGTAACAGACAGCCTCATATAGTCTTGTTATTAAAATAGTGGGCCTCATTCTCATTTACACGCACATGATATAACTGTGATTAACATAGAAAAAAAATAAATCGGGTAAGTGTAACGAAAAAATAAATTGAAAAGCTGTGATCCATATTGAACTCAATCCATTATTTACTAGCTAGAGGCCATCTTTCTTATCCGACACAGCAGAAGATGTAAGTACTTCGAACTAAATATTTTAGTTTTTAAATGATTGCAGAGCCGAGTCGATAAATCGACCATTGTTGGTCGTAAGGTACACAAAAATATTTCAATCGGCCAGTCTCTATTTTCAGAAGGTAGCGTCGCTACCTCAAAAAGTGGACGTGGACGTCGATGGTTCGAGTACTGCCTCGATCATAGGCATTGGTTTTCAATGTGCCGTACCGCACGTGTGTGTGTGTGTGTGTGTGTGTGTGTGTGTGTGTGTGTGTGTGTGTGAGAGAGAGAGAGAGAGAGAGAGAGAGAGAGAGAGAGAGGAAGGAAGGACGGGGGGGGGGGGGGGCTGCAAAAATAGAGACAGGTAGGAAAGTGTAATGAATAATATGATACATCAGCCTTCGTAGCTGATTGCTGGTGGGGGGGAATCAATACTTCTGACTGCACTCAAATCGCGGAGGTTTAATTACAAACTGCTTTGTAAATAGTTGGTTACGCAAATAACTTGACTTTTGAAAACGAACTCTCAAAGAGGTTGACAGTCAGGAATGCTAAATGCACAAGGAGCATTGAACCACAGGTAGGGGGCCATCCTTGGTATTTCCTGGTTTCACATATGATCTGGAAGACGCTAAAGCTGAAGAACCATATCGTCTGTTCGGAGAAATATACATACGGAATAAATAAAATAAAATAAGTACGATGCTTGTAAATATCAGAAGATAGTGTAATATCGACAATGAATTGAGAGATTGCGCAATGTTGGGAGGGGTCGGGGGAAATCTGGAAATCGGACGCTGTGTGAGAGTATGTTAAGGAGTGGTAACGAAAAAATCTGTAACAAGCAATCGATACGTATCAGACGCGATAGGGAGGTTAAGCCTTTTTGTTTGCACTCTCTTAACGAAACAACATTGTGCTGACGTTCACGGAAATCTATGCCTGATAGCTACCAAAAGCGTATGGACCTTCTGCAGATGGACTTGATAAGGTTACACTCGAAGTTGGGAAATGACGAAGCTCATTTCTCAAGCGTGGTTTTTTCCAATAAGACATCGATGGAAAACCCCTTGCTACACACGAACGGATGTATGGAGTGCAATTGTCAGCTAACATTTGGTGCTGTATTGTTGGTAGCAACTCCAACTGGCCCGTCCTACGACGTCGCTTGTCCGATAGTGTTGTTGTGTGTAGAAAGATCGACTTTTTTTAAGATTCTCTGTGAAGAAGTTTAAGCACCATGTTACGATCATCGACTTGCTTGTAGAACATTATGAGGAAAATTTTTTCGCCTACACCGTGACCGCACGCGGCCTTGTGCAGGTAAGTTGACGACGATTGCGAACAAATTTGTTATAGTTTTCTTAAGTCCGAAGACTGGTTTGATGCAGCTCTCCATGCCACTCTACCCTGTACTGGTCTCTTCATCTCCAAATACCTACTACAGCCTACGTCTTTCTGAATCTTCTTACTGTATTCATCTCTTAGACTCCCTCTACGGTTTTTAGCCCCTACAGTTCCCTCCAAAACTGAATCTGTTATCTCTTGATGCCTCAGAATGTGTCCCATCAACTGTTCCCTCCTTTTAGTCAAGTTCTGCCACAAATTTTTTATGTCCCCAATTCTATTCGGTACCTACAAATTAGTTACGTGATCGGCCCATCTAATCTTCAACATTATTCTGTAACACTGTTTATCAAAAGCTTCTGTTCTGCTCTTGAAACTGTTTATTGTTGATTTTTCACTTCCATACATGGCTACACTCCAGACAAGTACCTTCAGAAAAGATTTCCGGGCACATAAATGTATGTTCGATGTTAACAAATTTCTCTTCTTCAGAAGTACTTTTATTACTATTGTCAGTCTACATTTTGTCCTCTCTACTTCGACCATCATCAATTATTTTGCCGCCCAAATAGCAAAACTCATCCACTACTTTAAGCGTCTCGTTTCGTAATCAAATTCCTTCTGCTTCACATGATTTGAATCGACTTCACTCCATTGTCTTTGTTTTGCATTTGTTGACGTTTTTCTTATATGCCCCTTTCAAGACACTGTCAGTTCCGTTCAACTGCTTTTTCCAAGTCCTTTGCAGTCTCTGACAGAATCACGGAGTCATCGGAAAACCTCAAGGTTTTTATCTCTTCTCCGTGAACTTTGATTCCAACTCCAAATTTTTCTTTGGTTTCCGTTGATGCTTACTCAGACTGAATAACGTTGGGGATAGGCAACAGCTCTGTCTTACACACCCTGCTCAACCACTGCTTCCCTTTCATGACCCGTGACTATAACTGCCATCTAGTTTATATACAAGTTGTGAATAGCTTTGCCGGCGGCGGTGATCTCGCGGTTCTAGGCGCTCAGTCCGGAGCCGCGCGACTGCTACGGTCGCGGGTTCGAATCCTGCCTCGGGCATGGATGTGTGTGATGTCCTTAGGTTCGTTAGGTTTAAGTAGTTCTAAGTTCTAGGGGACTGATGACCACAGATGTTAAGTCCCATAGTGCTCAGAGCCATTCGAACCATTTGAATAGCTTTTCGCTCCCTGTGTTTTACCCCGGCTGCCTCCAGAGTGTCAAAGAGAGTATTCTATTCAACATTGTCAAAATCTTCCTCTAAGTCTACAGATGCCACAACTGTAGGTTTGCCTTTCCTTAAGCTATGCTCTAAGATAAATCTTAGGGTCAGTACCGCTGTGCGTGTTCCTGCATTCCTCCATTCCTTCGAAATCCAAACTGATCTTCCCCGACGTCGGCTTCTTCCAGTTTTTCCATTCTTCTGTATAAAATTCGTGCTAGTATTTTGCAACCATGACTTATTAAACTAATAGTATGGGAATTTTGGCACCTGTCAGCACCTGCTTTCCTTCAATTGGAATTACTACATTCTTCTTGAAGTCTGAATGTATTTGGCCTGTCTCATAATTTTTGTACACCAGATGTAAGAGTTTTGTCATGGTCGGCTCTTGCAAGGCTATCAGTAGTTCTGACAGAACGTCGTCTATTTCGTGGGACCTTGTTGCGACTTCTGTCTTTCATTGCACTCTCGAATTCTTCTCATTACATCATAACTCCCATCCCATTTTCATCTACGTTCTCTCGCATCCCATTTTCATCTATGTCCTCTTCCATTTCTATAACTTCGCACTTCAAGTTCATCTCCCTTGTAAAGCGTCTCCATATGCCCAGTCCACCTTTGATGACTACGGGTTTTTCTTCTGAGCTCTTGATATTCATTCAGCTTCTCGTTTTTCCAAAAGTTTCTTTAATTTTCCTATTTGATCCTCTGTTGTCTTAACTATTTCATCTCTTAAAGCTATCCATTCGTCTTCTACTGTAATCCGTTCTCCTGTTATAGTCAACCGTTGCCTAATGCTCCCTCTGAAACTCTCAACAACCTCTGCGTCTTTCAGATTATCCAGGTCCCACCTCTTTAATTTCCTACCTTTTTGCAATTTCAGGAGCGTTAATCTACATTTGATAACCAATTAATTTTCCGCCTGCTTATCTGAGTGGTAACGTACTTGCCTTCCATGCAACGGGCCTTGGTTTGATTTCCGGTCGGGTTGGAGATTTTCTCCGCTCATGGACTGGGTGTTGTGTTGTCATCGTTTCATCCTCATCACCGGCACGCAAGTCGCCCAATGTGTTGTCGACTGAAATAAGACTTGCACTCGGTGACCGAACTTCCCCGGATGGGTTCTCCCGGCCAATAATGCCATTCGCTCATTTCATTTCATTTCAAACAATAAATTGTGGGCAGAGTCCACTTCTGCCCCTGGGAATATCTTACAACTGAAGATCTGGTTCCGAAATCTCTGTATTACCATTGTATAATCAACCTGAAACCTTATGGCGTCTTTGGTCTCTTCCTCGTAGACTATACAGACTTATTTCAGGCTTCTTAAACTAAGTGTCATCGATGCGCAAAATTCTCTTAGTCGGCTTCCTCATTCTTTCCCTTCCACCTGCCCATATTCACCTAGTATCTTTCCTTCTTTTCCTTTTCCTACTATCGAATTTCAGTCCCCCATCACAATTAAATTTTCGTCTCCCTTAACTATCTGAATAATTTCTTTTATTTCAGTTGTCAACCTTGACCTCACGAAATTAATCATTTTTAAATCTAAAGGCCCGGTTGTGTTTTCTCCACTGTGCGGGCAGTTAGAAGTAGGGATGGCCTAGCCTGTTAATTACGGATAGTAGCTTACAACGTTCCAGTTTCAGCCAGATAATAGGTACCAGAAACATTTCAGGTTTTCTTATGTTTCTCACTTAGACTATCAGCTGAAATCTGCGGAATAGTTCTCATTACTTGCATGTTTTATCTGGTTTTGAAATATTCAAGATTTTGAACAATGCATTCATGCTTCTTTCGAAAAATAAGATTTCACATTGAAAAACAGAATCGTTTCTATAGTTTTCGTGAGTAAGTGTGTCCGGTGGTGATTACGGTTTTATAAATGTCTTGTTGGATACTTTCTCTCCAGATGTTTTCTCAATTTACCCACAACCGTAGTGGATGAATGTGTTTGGTCACGAATGCCTCAATGTGCACCTCCGTTGCTTCCATCTTTTACAGAAAAATATGCCCTTTCTTTTATTCATAGTTGAGATCCACAACAACCACACACAAAACTGAATGTAAATTTAGTTTACTTTGCTACAAAGCAGCATATCATGTTTGCTTAGTACGCTAGCGTTGACCGCATGACATACTCGGGCGTTGTAAACGTGTCACGGCTTCGTCAAGAGAAAGTTGCCACAGCTTATACAGGGGCTTGCACCCGGAGATGACAAGCCCTTGTTAACGAAGGCACGATGATAACTGTTAACGAAGGAACAATTATAACTGTTAACGAAGGAACGAATGGGTCCAGTAACGAGTAACACCCTATCTGCATGGAGCTTCTCGTACTAATGAGCCGCAGTTGCCGCGCCGAACGTAAAGGGATTACTGCCTCAGAAGAAACGAAGACGTTGCAGACAGAGCGAAGCTACATGTGCATATCAGTTTGAGAGAAGGAAATCTGAAGCTGCCTGTTACAGTGGAAAGAGACGATTAGTAGTAATTTGTTTAGAATTAAATACATTCTAACGGCGAGAAGAAGAGTGTTGAAAATAGCCTGAATAGTTTTCTCATGACAATCCGGAAAACGAGATGAGTAGTGAACAGCCTAGCTTTCATGACGCGAATTCTAATATTGTTAAAAATAGGACATGGTCCAGCTTGCAACGAAATAACATTATTATTCTAACAGCTACGTTAAATATCATACATCCTCAGTTGGAAGTATCTCAGGTTCATATACACGCCCCGGTTATCTGGCAGTCATAGGCGGCCTGTCGTGGAGAATTCCTTAAGATTATAATCTGTCGATTGCGAAGCAGAAAGAGAGCATTCGTTGCGGGTCCGAGAACGTGTGCTACATTTATTATTGGTTGAGTATCTCATGTCTTCTACCAGAACTTGTCACTGCTAGGAAAGTTTCAGACCACCGCGACCCACTGAATCTGTAGCCTATTCTGTGTGCGAATGATGGCATCTCAGCAACTATCGTGTTATACAGATTAGGTGCTCTGTGGAGCGTGGTCTTCGTGTATGCGTCAGTGTGAAACCGAGTCACTACATTTTGCATATTCGCTTTCCTTTGTTGATTGTGTTACATGTTTTATAACAGACTTCTAGAAATGGAGAAAGCACTAGTTCTATGTGATTTAGTTTAATTTCCAATTAATATTTTAAAATGAGACTATCCAGAAAAGCCTTATTTATGACTTAGGAAATAGCCTTCATCTTTTTTTTACTTTCATTTCCTGTGTAAGTTAGATATCTGCATCTACTGCATGTGCACAAAGCGTTATGTTACATAAACTCAATCGCTGTGTAATGTGAATAGTAGCTAGAAGTCTAACATTACAACGTACTGAAATGTTAAATTACAAGCAGTTTCCGAAGCTCTTTAAGAAAAATTATTTTGACACTAATCATTCATTCAGCCACATAAAATGAATACGCTAAATGTAACGCCGCTTATCGTTAGCAGATTGATTCCAGACTTCACACATGAAGTTAACACGTATGCTGCAACAGTTGTTGTTGTTGTTGTGGTCTTCAGTCCTGAGACTGCTTTGATACAGTTCTCCATGCTACTCTATCCTGTGCAAGCTTCTTCATCTCCGAGTACCTACTGCAGCCTACGTCCTTCTGAATCTGCTTAGTGTATTCATCTCTTGGTCTCCCTGTACGATTTTTACCCTCCACGCTGCCCTCCAGTACTAAATTTGTGATCCCTTGATGCCTCAGAACATGTCCTACCAACCGATCCCTTCTTCTAGTCAAGTTGTGCCACAAACTCCTCTTCTCCCCAATTCTATTCAATACCTCCTCATTAGTTATGTGATCTACCCATCTAATCTTCAGCATTCTTCTGTAGCACCACATTCTCTTCTTGTTTAAACTATTTATCGTCCATGTTTCACTTCCATACATGGCTACACTCCATACAAATACTTTCAGAAACGACTTCCTGACACTTAAGTCAATACTCGATGTTAACAAATTTCTCTTCTTCAGAAACGCTTTCCTTGCCATTGCCAGTGTACATTTTATATCCTCTCTACTTCGACCATCATCAGTTACTTTGCTCCCCAAATAGCAAAACTCCTTTACTACTTTAAGTGTCTCATTTTCTAATCTAATTCCCTCAGCATCACCCAACTTAATTCGACTACATTCCATTATCCTCCTTTTGCTTTTGTTGATGTTCATCTTATACCCCCCTTTCAAGACACTGTCCATTCCGTTCAACTGCTCCTCCAAGTCCTTTGCCGTCTCTGACAGAATTACAATGTCATCGGCGAACCTCAAAGTTTTATTTCTTCTCCATCGATTTTAATACCTAGTCCGAACTTTTCTTTTGTTTCCTTTACTGCTTGCTCAATATACAGATTGAATAGCATCGGTGAGAGGCTACAACCCTGTCTCACTCCCTTCCCAACAACTGCTTCCCTTTCATGTCCCTCGACTCTTATAACTGCCATCTCCTTTCTGTACAAATTGTAAATAGCCTTTCGCTCCCTGTATTTTACCCCTGCCACCTTCAAGCATCCACGTAAATATTAGCTAGTTTTCATGTGTAGCCAGTCGTAATCCTTCCTATTGCTCTTCATCACTATTCTTAGCTCCCATTATAATTACGTCTGTTTTTGTGTTAACTGTGCTCCCACTTATACTAAACAGTGCGTAAGGCTTCGGCAATTTCCGTCGCATGGGCTATTTTTAACACTGTTTTCCGTTCGGGTCGCAATTTCCTTCTCCATTTGTAGTTTTATTTTACCTTCTTGAGTGCTGCTTCAACACACCGGTGTTCAACATTGTCCTTCGCAGTTATCCAACCCAGAATATCGACAGAAAGCTACAATTCCAATGACGCCGAGCTCTTGTCGTCCTCCTTTGGAGCCAGCACGAAGTCTTGAGTATTTAGGCTCTACACAGGCCCCGATTAAGTAAGTCTTAGCTGAGAGAGAGAGAGCGCGCAAACGTTTCGCGGATACTCCCTGGTTCATGCGACAATGGCTGGAGCCGTACAAATGTCGCGAAAGCTGCGGCAACTCCGTCGCTTTGTGGAGGCAGGTGGCAGCGACGGTGCACACAGCTCTAAGTCTTCCGCGCGTGCCAGTAAGCCTGCTGTGTCGTTGTTCCGGAAACTTAGCGAAGCAGCGGTGAGGCGCGCTCGTGCCCTCTATAGTCTCACGTAATTAGTGCCCAAGTCTCGCTGCTGGGCTGGCGAAAGACTCGCGGACTGAGCAGCTGCTTTCCGAGTGTTACCACCGCTCAAAACTTTAAATTGGACGCGATTCATTACATCGAAGTTTCGAAATTAGTTGGCGAGAATTCGGAGTATTTTCTTGCAGATACTTGGTTCAGTTGTCCTCTTCGAGCGGTTTGTTCGCCTGCAGTTGTCGTGCTGGAAGTCGGCAGTCGGTGAAGCCCCTTGATCACGAGGCCTGCCGCAAAGTAGTCCGTCCAAGATGCCGGCGAATGCGGACCACAGGGCTGAAGTCAGCTTTGTCTCCACTCTTGGCAAGAGTTCCTAACTGCTGTAATTGTTGAGACGGCTGGGTGCTAACTCTGTCCGACAGTGCGCCGAATTTCGATAGTTGACCTAAACACGTGAGTGTAGACAACTCCAGATACCTGTGGTTCCACTCTCGATTTCCCCCTTCTCTGTTCCTATCGCGAACGGTACGTGGCAAGGACAATTGTCGATAAACTTCCGCATAAGTTCGTATCTCTCTGCTTTTTTCGTCGTGGTTATTTCGTGAGGCGCATGAGGGAGAAAGTAATATGTTCGACAAATATTCTTTGAAAGCACACTCTCGGAATTACAGCAGTAACCTTCCCCGTGATACGCAACGCATCTCTTGTATCGCCACCAAAGCTTGTTGAGCATCTCCATAACACTCTCACTCTTAATAAAATATTTCGTGACGAAACGTGCTGCTCTCCGTTGGTTCTTCTCTACCTCTTTTGTTAATTTCACTTGGTAAGGGACCTGGGCTCACGAACGGTGCCCAAGAATCGGTCGAAAAAGCCATTTCGTTCGTGAATCTCCGTCTGGATTTGCTTTTCTTACAATTTTTTTTTAATGTGGTTATTCCACTTTAGGTCGCTCGCTGCACTAGAACTAACCTGGAAAGTAAAGTGTCCTTCGGAAGAATTTAGGTATGAACCATTGCCATATAAAAGTCTACGACGAAACCCAAGCGACATTTAAACGATCACCTGCCTTGATCTCCCAAATGTCATGAATAATTGTAACAACTTTATCGACTACCATACCCCTGCGTGTTACCACAGTTCAGCATTACCTGATCGTCACCGGGTGCCTTGCTGCACTTTAGTGCTTGGATGATCTTCCTGAGTTCTTCCTTTGAGGGTGGACACGAGTCTGGGTGGATCTTTGGACGGTTTTCGTAAACGAATACGGTCTCTGGAGCCTCGCAGTTGAGGAGACATTCAAAATGCTTTACTAGAATCTGGCAATTGACTTCGTCGTCTTGTGTTAGTTTCCGAACCACCCGGATGGTCGTGCGTGTTAAAGCGCCGCTTCCTGGATGGGAATACGCGCTGGCGGATTAACGACGAGGGTCGATTAGCCGGCCAGACTGGATGTGGTCATTAGGCGGTTTCCCACGTCACACTAGATAAATATGGGGCAGGTACCCAAGTCCCGCCTTACTTACACGACTGACAAATGTTACGGAAAGACTTCCAGACACTTTCAGTTGAATAACAACGTACGTAGACAGTTGGGGTACACATACTCCGTCATCAGACAGTCAGGGCATCCGGCCACCTCTTAAATTAACTATGCCAAATCCGTTAATAACTGTGCCGAACATGCGCCGGTGCGGGACAAAGGCCCCAGAAAAAAAGGAAGATTAGGGTCTTGTGTCCCTTCGGAATCTTTGAACTGTAGGCTCGGGCGGCTGCGTTTGTTCAGACTCTGCTTGATGGTTCTATAGAAGTTACGTGCTTTTATTTAAGTTTTGCTCTATCTGCTCTCTTGTGAAACAAACGCTTCACTCCGCGGATGTTTTTTGATGCAATTTTTCTCGTCGATAGGAAGCTGTTCCTTTTCGCTTAATTTTTCAGGCAATTCGAATTCTGTCAAGCAGCCTGTCTGAGCTGTACTGCTGAATCTCATTTTTTATCCCACCAAGCATGCTTTCCTGATTTCTTGATGGGGACAGTCTCCATAGCTGCTCTGACTATAGCCTCTTCTTGTTGTTGCCAGTTCTCCGGATTTAAAGTTCTCAACTTGTGGGTGAATTTTTGTTTGCGCGTTCGCTTGTCTCTGCCGATAACATTTTTCTGTGAGTCACCTCCTTGATATTTCTTGGAATTAGTCTAACTTCGATGTTCGAAAGGTCGTGATCCGAGTCGAGTCTATGCTGACATTTCTCAGAAACTTTACGTTTTGGACATATCCTTTTACTTTTCGTGCAAAGGCCAGGTGGTCAATTTGGAATTCACCGAGGCTGCATTTTGGAGATGTCCGGGTCTTCTGTTTTTGTAAGCAGTTAACTTTAGAATCAGACTGAATGCTCTGTATAACTCCACTAGTCTCCACCACATTTGGTTCCCATGTGAGCTGGCTAGTTTACACTAACCATCTAATTGATTAGCGCATGTACATTTATCATTGCGTTAACGCTATTTGTGTGCCGGAAAGGAAGAGTAGAGCCTCGGCTGTTAGGACAGATAAAGTCCATAATCGAGCCCAAAATCTTCCTTCTGATAGGAATTCCTATTCCTAGATGTGGTATGACTTTCACTACAAGCTTAAACAGTTTTGACTTTAAAGATTCTGTAACCTTGTGACTCGAAGCAATGTTGGGCGTTTAATATTGTTTGCTGATTTGCCGCAATCTTTTCTGGAGTCTCCGATGCCTGCGATCATGTCGGTGCGGGATTCCCCAGGATCCGAAAGCTTGCCTGCGTCGTTCAAGAGAACTGGATTAGTTACCACCTGGGGCAATAGCTGTTGCTGAATATTTCTCCGTGCTTGTGACATCTGAAAAAAACTGTACGTCGGAACCACAGTCATTGATGTGGCTGGACTGATGGTGACGCTTTGGAATTCACGAGTGATACCTTCCACTGACTTCATGCGACTTCCTTCAACAGGTATCCCCAACGTTCGACGATCCCTGTCCGTCTGTACATGATGATTTCTTGCCTGGTCACAGTATAGCTGTGCTTGTTCACGTTTCCACCCCAGAGTTACATCACCAGCAGTGGTCTTGGCAGCCTTAGAAGGGTTGAAACGTCGCTCATGGATGGTTGATCAAGTGACATCCAGTGTGTAGTCCACGTTAAAAGTCACTGAGCTCTCGTGACCGACCCATCCTGCTGTTACTGCTTTTGTCCTGACAACGCAGTACTCTCCGCGATCTTCTATACTGGCGACTCCGCCTCTCGCGGA
Organism: Schistocerca piceifrons; assembly: GCF_021461385.2. Lineage (NCBI taxonomy): Eukaryota > Metazoa > Arthropoda > Insecta > Orthoptera > Acrididae > Schistocerca > Schistocerca piceifrons. The sequence goes on along the minus strand of NC_060139.1, from coordinate 525,791,675 downwards.
ATGTAGTGAACAATCCTGCATTACATAGCGGTGTCCGGATACTCCTGATCAGATACTGTATGACTGTAAAGGATTCCTATTTAGCCCTCGTTAACAACTTCTGGCAATACCCTTGGCAGAAACACGTTAAAACGTTGATAAATGGAAGAAGCATTTGCACTGCCCCAAAGCTGCGTTAATAAATCGTCTTTCAGGAAGAGTGATAGTTTGAACAACCGATTGGCCAGTTGATTGTTTTTCGTTCAGTCTGTTTCTTCAGTCAAATGAAACAGCTAAATGAAAATAATCTCTGTGTCCACGTCAACTATATGACAGTTTTTCACTCAGTCTCCGGGCCTGAGTGGTGGCACTTAACTTGAGCTAACCGACTGATGGAAATCTGATGGTTATGTCAGTTATATTCATTTTTTCACTAAGTCTCTGGGTTTGAGTGGTTTCTGTTAAACATTTGTTAATGCCTATTTTGTTGTACATGAACCATGGCTACGATTTCCAATTAGTTAGGAACAAAATTTATTTTTTAAAATGACGGATTTTCAAAATTTGTATATTTATTTACTTTTTGTCCTTGTGACGTTAGACATCAACTTTTTTGGTATAAAGTTTCAATAACTAGTGCTACATTGTAAATTCATGTTTCAGTAAATGAACAGTTTCTATTTTTATTTAAATTTAATATCAGTCTTCCTACTGGTTTGCACCCATCACCCATAAATGCTGAGGTGACGTGAACAGGAAGCGTATACGATACAATTTTTTAATTGTTTGATAAGTTAATCACGTGGTTTTTTAAGCATATTTGCCCAATATCGAAGTATTTTGTCTTGAAAAAATTTGTCATCATTCGTTAATATTTTTTGAATTTCCTTAATTAACGTACTTTGAGAATATGAATGATCACTGCAGATATAACACATTAAATCCATCTTGAGGATCACTTTTAATCATGTCATGCAATTTCTCGCATCCCCGCGCCACTGAGCGTTTCCGCATTTCGATCAAGACATAAAATTCATTATTAAGTAAACACACTAATCATGAACTAAAAGCTGCTTAATGGCGCTAAATAAGAACAAATATTGGAACGACAATAACAGTGGACGCAGGCAATAAGAGAGCGCAGTCTACAGTAATGATTTATCAACACCAAAACAATCGATTCATTCTGCTCAGAGTTACATGCGCCGTGAGTCAGGCGCACTCAGAAGAATAAATGGATAGCTCACCCTACTAAATCCCTAAACAGTGGTTTGAGTTGAAAGGTTGAATATATGGTTCAGCCGACAGAAATATTTGCTTTACTTAAAAAGGAAGAAAGAATTATTCAGTCGATATGCAGAACTGCAATAGAACGTGTCGACTCATTTCAGTCAGTTGCTTTCTTAGACTGGCTTCACTCGAAAAAAATCAACGGATAATAATCCAATCACTATATAAAACTATAAGTAACTGAATCGACTGGTCTATGGACTGGTTTCACACAAAAGACTGAATGAATAATCCAGTCGATATGTAAAACTACGCCGGCCGGTGTGGTGGGGCGGTTGTAGGCGCTTCAGTCTGGAACCGCGTGACCGCTACGGTTACAGGTTCGAATCCTGCCTCAGGCATGGATGTGTGTGATGTCCTTAGGTTAGTTACGTTTAAGTAGTTCTGAGATCTAGGGGACTGATGACCTCAGATGTTAAGTACCATAGTGCTCAGAGCCATTTGAACCATTTTTGTAAAACTACAACCGACTGGACTGAGTTTGTCATTCGATTGTTCCCAAAGACTGACTGGAAAAGAATGAATGAATAATATAACCAATGCGCTAAACTGCAACCGAATGAGTCGATTGTTTTCAACAATCAAGCCAACGGACTGTTTCTATTCGACTGGCCTATCACGCTAGACATTGTGCGAGGGCAGCCCGGAGCCTGAAGGTCGGGTTATAGCGGGGGCGGAAGACGGGGCTCGCCACTGGGGCGACCTTGCCACACGGAGGGGCGCGCTATCCGCAGGAAGCCTTTATCGTAGCCTGACCCGGCTTCCACGCCGACTCGACATCTCTGCTCCGTAGGATTGGGTGTAACTCGGTCTCCTTGATTCTGTCCGCGAGGAAACAGCGCCGAATCGGTAAACATCAACTGTTGCCTTTTGCAGGAAACTTCATTTCTTTGATTTGACGCCATTCTTTTAATTTAATGAAATGTATACAGATTTCAAAATGGGCATGCTGTAAAACGTCATGCCACCAAGGATAAGGAAAGAAGACAAACGTCTTTAGATACTGTCTTCTCTCTGACCATATGTGTTCAGCACTGCCCTCATACGTTTATCGTAGTCAGTGGATGCTCTCTCTTATCCATCAAGTCTGCTGATTTTGATTGCCTGCGTGCAAATACACTACACTACACTGAGAACATGTATATCCGAATGACGAACTTGTTTGTGTCGATACTGTTCAGCTGCTTAAAAGAAATGTTTGCCCGATATTTCGCTATCCAGTGATCAGCCAGAACATTATGACGACCCACTTACTATCCATGTAAACCCGACCAGGCGATAGCAGCGTCACCTGGCGAGGAGTGACTGCTAGTCCGACACACGCACGGTAATGCCCTTGTGTAGAACGGGGAAGGAGCGCGATCTATCTGAGTTTGACCGAGAGCGGATTGTGATGACCCGGAGGCTCGACCCGAGCATTTCGAAAACCGCATGACTTATTGGGTGTTCGAGGAGTGCTGTGGTGAGTGTCTTCACCACGTGTCGAAACCGAGGTATAACCATGTCCAGTCGTCATGGGGTTGGGCGGCCATCCCTCATTACAGATGTCGGACGTCTTAGGCTGGGCGGACTGCTAAAACAAGACAGGCGGCGAACTGTGGCGCAACTAACGTCGGACTTTAATGCTGGGCAGAGTACAGGTGTGTCTGAACGAAGTGCATGGAACACTCCTAACGATGGGCCTCCGCAGCCGACAACCGACGCATACACCATGACGTCGGCAACTACAGCTGAAATGAGCGTGTGACCGAAGGCACTGGACGGCGGTGCAGTGGCAGAGAGTTGCATGGTCTGATGGAGCCCAATAGCTTCTCCATCATACCTATGGGAGGGCGCCAAACAGTCGTCTTTCAGGGAAACAGCTCCTTGACACCTGTACTGCGTGACAGAAACCAGCTGATGGCGGCTCCATTATGCTCTGGGGAACATTCACGTGAGCATCCATGAGTCCAGTGGATCTAGTGCAAGACACCATGACGGCCAAGGAGTGTTGTACACTGGTTACAGACCACGTACACCCTTTCATGACGATAATTTTTCTGACGGCAGTGGTATTTTTCAATATGACAATGCGCCATTTCCCAAGGCCAGGAGTGTGAACACAGTGGCGAGTTCCGGCTAACGTGCTGGCCCTCCCAATTCGTCAGATCTGAACCCGATCGAACACATCTGGGATGTGACTGAACGTGTCATCAGAGCTCATCGCCCCCCTCTCCGTAATTTACAGGAATTAGGTTACTTGTGTGTATAGGTAATTCATAAAGTTCTGGCTGATCAGTGTATGTAAACTTCGTTGTCCGATCAGTCAAGACCAGTCATCGCGAAGTATACTCTTTCTGACACGACTTATGACTTGCAGACGGTTCAAAGTAACTGGCATTTACTTCCAAATATAAAGTAATACAATGGAAATGACACATACATACAGTTGATGAATGGAATGATTGTGTGTTAACTTTACAGTATGGAGGATGGTAAATACAAGTTCTATTACCCATGAATTTACTCAAGAATGTAGATTATTTCAAATCGTAAAATAACTGCTGAGATATGCACTGCACATGTTGCTAAATTATACTCCTTTATTTGTAGCAAAGAGTAATACCATAAACCTTACGGGAGACGGAATCTGTGGTGTCACCACCAGACACCACACTTGCTAGGTGGTAGCCTTTAAATCAGCCGCGGTCCGTTAGTATACGTCGGACCCGCCTGTCGCCACTATCAGTGATTGCAGACCGAGCGCCGCCACACGGCAGGTCTAGTCTAGAGAGACTCCCTAGCACTCGTCCCAGTTGTACAGCCGACTTTGCTAGCGATGGTTCACTGTCTACATACGCTCTCATTTGCAGAGACGACAGTTTAGCATAGCTTTCAGCTACGTCATTTGCTACGACCTAGCAAGGCGCCATATCCAGTTACTATGTCTTCTGAACAGATAATATTGTGACTCATGTACCGTCAAGAGCGACGTTCATCATTAATGGATTAAATTTAAGTATCAAAGTAAATATAGTCCTTCCCTCCTCACGCCAGCCTGCGTGAGCTAAAACGCGTGCATTTCGGCCTCCTCTAGTAACACGGTGTTGGCTCTTCTGCCAATACAACAGAATCTATCATAACAAACACACCAAAGAAACCAAATGTCGCACTTTCCTAAAAAAACTGCACATCATTTGATTGAAGAGGTGAAATATTTTTTATAATAATTATGTCTTATAAGACCCAGAGTCGTTAGTATAGTAATAAACTTAGTTTTTAAGCAACCATTATTTCAAGTGAAAAGGCTAATGAAAATTTAACGACCACTTAGAAATGTGTTGCTAAACAACATTTTTAAATGACAAAGGTTCTTTATTTTAATAGTAGCGGGGCACATTGGACAACATTCATTCAGAACTACAGGTGACACAAAGTGCAGATTGCGATCGTGAAAAAGAGGAAGTATATATGCGTCCGCTCCAAAATTACCCTAGATACGGTAACACTGAACAGTTCACAACAAAACCACCACCAGTAACAACAACAACAGCAACCAAGAAATTAGACTGATAAGCTTGTTGATTCCTACAACACAGCTTTCTGGACTTGTACCATTAGACTTCTTTTGGTGTACTCCTATGACGAAGTAACTGTATGACATCGTATGTCTCTAGGAAGCAAAAGTGGGGAGAAATATTCAAAACTGTTTCTCATTGTAAGACAATGATACAACCACACAGCTTGTCTGTGTATAGAGGCCTTCAGTTAAACAGTACTTTGTCCGTGTAATAAAAACCAGTCATTCATTACACTTGAATCGTTACGGTATTAGTGCGGGCTAAAGTTAGTTAGTTAGCTATATGTTCCATAGATAATTTGAACCAGTTTTTACCGAAATGGTGTGGAATGAGTCATTTTACATAACCTGTACACAAGGTTAGTTTCAAACCATTTCCAACTTCCTGAAGGCAACATTGACCTATTTAACATAAATGAAGATATTATTTTTCTGTCTAACTCGAACAACTATTCTCAGGTTCCATTTTTTTTTAATCATATGGGACTTACCTGCTAAGGTCCCTAAGCTTACACACTACTTAACCTAAATTATTCTAAGGACAAACACACACACCCATGCCCGAGAGAGGACTCGAACCTCCGCCGGGACCAGCCGCACAGTCCATAACTACAGCGCCTCAGACTGCTCGGCTAATACCGCACGACAAGGTTCCATTTAAAACTTTATTTGCTACCCGCCAGTCATTTTATGTTGCTGGGTTAATGATAACAATTTCTGCTGCTGTATTTTCACAGTGCTCCGAGCCATTTGACAAATCAAAGGGAGGAGGATGGGTGTCAGGCCTAACATAATCTGTAGTTTTCCCCCTTGTGCAAGAAAGTGATTTATCTCGTAAACTTCCAGCGGAAAATGAAGCAGTCACTCCGAAGATGTAATTAAATCAAATGGACCTCCTTTACACGTAAGTGTTGTTCCTACTTATTGTGTAGGGCGGTAATTGACCAGTCATATCTTAACGTGGAGTACCCAGAGCCTGGTGTATACTGGTTATTACAAGTTTAAGAGACTGGAAATTCCAGAAGTTTGTGTAATACATCATCACTCTCCCCTCAGTTGTCTGGCGTAGCAGCGTATCAATCCTTGATGTATTATCAGTCCGTCTTTCCAATGTATTCAACGACGCGCTTCCTGGAGATTGTGTTAGATAACTGTCTCGAAGCTTTCAAACAATATCTGCTTCGAATTCGGATAGCACTGTGGTCAGTAGAAAGCTTCTGCAGCCCACATAGCGTGAGCTAATGTACTTGCAGTTAGTGTGAGAAATACGGGAACGTATTTGAACGTGGGGAGTCATTCGTAATTGTAATTTGATAACCCTTGGTTTGTCGCACAATGACATGAACTCCATAATGTGAGGAGTGGTATGTCACGTTGTTACATCAATAAACGACTAGGTGATTTGCAAGAGCCCGCCGGAAGATCGAGTCCTCCCTCGGGCATGGGTGTGTGTGTTGTCCTTGGCGTAAGTTAATTTAAGTTACCTTAAGTAGTGTGTAAGCCTAGGGACCGATGGCCCCAGCAGTTTGGTCCCATAGGAACTTAACACCACCACCATCATCATTAGTCAGATTAACACTCATAATTTAGGGCTTGATTTCGGTGTTCCTGGCACTACATTTGCTATGTGTGGTAAATGACTTTTTCTACATGCGGACATTGTGGGCAGAATGCTCTTGTATCTGTATGTGTAACTGTAGAGAGCTTGCACCTGGTGGACTGTAGTGGAGGCGATCAAGAACAGGCAGTGAGATGAAATGGAGGCCATAAATGCTGAGCGCAGCGACCGGGGTGTGCAAGGGATTCTGGGAGACAGTTTTCTTTAGTTCTTTCCTGCAGAGAGAGTTCTGGCCAAAGGTGTCTCCTCTTTCTGCTTAGGGTCAGACAGAAGGGCGCCGATTCGCAGAACATTATACCTGGAACATGCGCCAGTCCGTCACGGAAGATGGCCGGTGGCTGAAAGTGGGAGGAGAAAGCCACTTAAGGGAGACTGCTGTGAACTGAGCAACGGTGCAAACGGTGGGAAGGTCATAAAATTCAGTGCATTCTCACGTTGGAAGCTGGGATTATAAGGACAGAGCAGCTGGCATACATGTCTAGTGTACGTAGCACTGCAAATCCCCCCACCCCACCCCCTTTCTCTGACGCCAGGAAGTCGCCAAGTTCTTTTAGTGACCGTCAAAAACATACGTTTCAAGGGCATGTTTGTCTGTGGAACTTAACAGCCTTCTTTCAGAAATTGGAAATGCTTGTCCCTGAAAGATTAGATCACTTCGTAAATGAGGGACAATGGTCTTGTCTAGGCCAAAACATGAGCATGCGTATCATGAGAACGACAGCTCCCTAGTCTCAAATCTTCTTTTTTCAGACAAGAGAGGTTTGGAGTCACTGATTGGTTCCTGTCAGGATATGAAAAGCTGAGGCTTGCTCCCTAACGTGGGAAACCCGGTGCAGTGACAAAACGGTCAGGAGAGGAGATTCAGTATGTAGGATACAGTTCAATTGGTTTAAGCAGTGTGGGAGCCGTTTTCGTTTTGCTATTTCGTCGCCAATGGTGAAGCTTTGAGGAAAGAGGTGGTGATTCTTTGAGGACTCTTCTGGTCCCCCGTAGTGGAGAACTTCAGTTCTTTCCATAGTAGATGAGACTTGTGGTCTGTATTTGTGGTGGACTATGAGCCTGCGAGACTTTCTAACTGTACTGATGGTAGAACTGCATGTCATGTCGGATATATTGTGTGTCACGAGGGTGAACTTGTTCATCCTGAGTCGGCCATCTGACATTTGACAATTCCAGCACGCACTGTCGCGCCTGTGAGTCAAAGTGGTTTGACCAGACCAGTAGACGGGTGCACCTAACACTGAAATCTTCTTGATTTCAGGGCACTGATAGGGGAGTTCCCCGAGTTCTGATAATTAGAACGCCACACCTTGTAGTTTGCATATTTTCGTGGACTCACCAGAACATTACAGCGATCACTCCTCGCCCACTGCGCGCCGTTTCCCTGTACTGCTGCACCGGCGTAGGATTGTTAAATGGTACTCACGGTTCTAAGTTCTCAGGTGAAATATAGTTTATGGTATGGCTGATCGTAGTTGATACCATTTGAATACAGTTGGACCTCATAGTGGATTCAAGTAAACAAAGGCAGATTGGTTTGTAAAAGGGATTGCCGGCCAGAGTGGCCGAGCGGTTCTAGGCGCTACAGTCTGGAACCGCGCGGCCGCTACGGTCGCAGGTTCGAATCCTGCCTCGGGCATGGATGTGTGTGATGTCCTTACGTTAGTTAAGTTTAAGTAGATCTTAGTTCTAGGGAACTGATGATCTCAGAAGCTAAGTCCCATAGTGCTTACAGCCATTTGAACCATTTGTAAAAGGGGTTAGTTCAAGGGGGTGTGTAGCTCCCACTAAAATGTGTGCTTCGCCCATCAAACACCATTGCTTATCTGATTTGTATTTGTCATTTTTCTGTAAGATTTATCAGCTAGTTTTAGTAATTAAAGGTTTAATAAAGCGCCATTATTTTGTAAACTTAAATACACCACTGTTCTCAGTCATACTCCACCTACTATTGACAGTTTTTATTTTATAGTGGTGGTACAAGAGTACCTTCATTCAGACAAATATTTGTGATTAAAGCGTGCGACAGCTTGCAAGAATATTATCTTTTAATACTGAAAACCAGTAGCGCACTAGTTCGCCGCGACGAACAGTTGCTTAACAAGCAGCTGGGAATTTCCACTAGACGCCATCTTCCAGACTTAACAGTGACACCTTATCAACTGCGGTCGCACCCTAAGTACCGCTTCTGTACACACTGATGATGCAATTACTCCACATGTTTTATCAACATTCAACTACATGTCACCTCTATCTAGTACATATACAGGGCGACAATTATTGAACTATATGAAATAAAAGCGTCATAACTTCCGAACGGTTTGCGTTAGAACGTTCAAACGGCACGTTTGGCCGCGGGGCGTGGTGGGAATTAGTGTCAGCATGCATGGTTTGATTTAGTGAGGAAGCCCACTTTCATGTGGATGGGTGCGTCAAAAAGCAGAACTGGCGTATTTGGGGAGACTGAGAATCCGCATTTCGCGATCGACAAGTCTCTTCACCCCCAACGTGTGACTGTGTGGTTTACAATGTCCAGTCATGGAATAATAGGTACGATATTCCTTGATGGCACGGTGGCTTCCGAACCGTACGTGAATGTTTTGGAAGAGATGATTTCAGCCCCATTATCCAAAGTGAACTAGATTTCGGTAAGATGTGGTTCATGGAAGACGGAGCTCAACCTCATCGAACCAGGAGAGTGTTTGATGTTGTGGAGGAGCACTTTGGGGACCGAACTCTGGCTCTGGGGTACCCAGCGGCCACTGGCACGGGCCTCGATTGGCCGCCATATCACACCGATCTGAACACGAGCGACTCCTTCTTGTGGAGCTATATTAAAGATAAGGTGTACCGCAATAACCCCAAAACCCTGCTGAGCTGAAAATAGCCATTCAGGAAGTCATCGACAGCATCGATGTTCCGACACTTCAGGGGGTCATGCAGAATTTCGCTATTCGTCTACGCCACATCATCGCCAGTGATGGCAGGCATACCGAACATCTCATAACCTACACTATGAGATCATAAGTAATAGGACACCTAACTGAAAATGACTTACACTTTCGTGGTGCCCTCCATCGGTAACGCTGAAATTCAGTATGGTGTTGGCCCACCCTTAGCCATGATGACAGCTTCCACTCTCGCAGGTGCTGGAAGGTTTCTTGAGGAATGGCAGCCCATTCTTCACTGAGTGCTGCACTGAGGAGAGGTATTGATGTCGGTCGGTGAGGTCTGGCACGACGTCGGCGTTCCAACACATCCCAAAAGTGTTCTATAGGATTCATGTCAGGACTCTGTGCAGGTGAGTTCATTACATGAATGTTATTGTTGTGTAGCCACTCCGCCACAGGCTGCGCATTATTGGCAGGTACTCGATCGTGTTGAAAGATGCAGTCGCCATCCCCGATTTGCTCCTCAACAGTATGAAGCAAGAAGGTGCTTAAAACATCGATGTAGGCCTGTGCTGTGATAGTGCCACGCAAAACAACAAGAGGTGCAAGCCCCCTCCATGAAAAACACGACCACACCATAATACTACCGCCTCCGAAATTTACTGTTGGCACTACACACGCTGGCAATGACGTTCACCGGGCATTCGCCAAACCCACACCCTGCCATCGGATCGCCACATTGTGTACCGTGATTCGTCACTCCACACAACGTTTTTCCCCTGTTCAATCTCCCAATGTTTACGCTCCTTACACCAAGAGAGGCATTTACCGGCGTGTTGTGTGGCTTATGAGCAGCCGCCCCACCATGAAATCCAATTTTCTCACGCCCCGCCTAACTGTCATAGTACTTGCAATGGATCCTGATGCAGTTTGTAATTCCTGTATGATGGTCTGGATAGATGTCTGCCTATTACACAGTACGACCCTCTTCAACTGTCGGCGGTCTCTGTCAGTCAACAGACGAGGTCGGCCTGTACACTTTTGTGCTGTAGGTGTCCCTTCACATTTCCAGTTCACTATCACGTCGGAAACATTGGACCTAGGGATGTTTAGGAGTGTGGAAATCACGCGTACAGCCGTATGACACAGGTGACACTCAATCACCTGACCACGTTCGAAGTCCGTGAGTTCCTCGGAGCGCCCCATTCTGCTCTCTCACGAAGTCTAATGACTTCTGAGGGCGCTGATATGGAGTACCTGGCAGTAGGTGGCAGCACAATGCATCTAATAAAAAAAAAAGTATGTTTTTGGGGTTGTCCGGATACTTTTAAACACATAGTGTAAGTCCGAATATGTGTAGTGACGTTTACATTTTGAATAAAGTGTGTGCAAGGCGTAATTTGTAACTAATTTACGTTTTTCTTTCATATAGATATATAATTGTCACCCCGTACTATGTGATCAAAAGTATCTGGTCACCTATGAGACGTGTCCACATTTCGCTTTTATGACGCCTTTGAACTCTGCCAGGAAACTTCCAATGTGGTGTTTGAATGCCTGTGAAGAAATGGCAGCTCATTCTTCCTCAAGAACTGAAAGCGGAAGAGGTACTGACGCTGGGGTCGGGAACGATGTCGGCTTTTATCCCGAAAGTGTTTCACTGAGTTCAGGTCGGTTCTCTGGACAGGCCACTTCGGTACATTTAGTGTCCAGAAGCCATTGCCTCACACATACTGCTATACGTCTGGGTGCGCTGACATACTGATACAAACAGTGGTCGTCTCCGAAAAGTGCCTCTGCTACAAGGGATACACAATGCTGAAAATGATTTCATATCGTTCCACAATTAACATTTTCTGAACCACGATAGTGGGACCAAATCCTAAACGCGGAAAACAGCCCTACACCCCAACACCACCTGCTCCGTGCTTCACTGTTGGCACTACACGTGATGGCAAGTAACCTTCCTCAAACTCAAACATTTCCATCAGTTGGCAACAGGTTGTAGCGGGAATCATCACAGCAAACCGCTAGTTTTCAGTCATCGAATCTGCAGTGGCGTCGCTCTTTACACCACCTCAAGCGTCGCTTAGCATTGACTACATTAATAAGTGGCTTATGAGCATCTGCATGACTATTTTACCTCCTCCTTTTGAGAGCCCTACGCACAGTCTTTGTACCAGCTGGCTGGAGATCGCACTTTGAAACTGCCGCCGGTTTCATGTGATTTCTTGCAGCCACCCTCTTCAGTGCTCGACAGTTCCTGCCCGTGAGATCTGCGTGATATTTGTTTAACTATGGTTATTCCTTCGCGTTTGTATTTCACAATGAAATTACCAGCAGTCGGCTTCGGAAGGGCTGAAATGTCTCTGATTTGTTACTCAGGTAACTAGTCCATGTACGAAGTCACTGAGCTCCCTTAACCCGCCCGTTCTACTGTTACAGCTTTCTATTGACAACACAATACTCCTCGCCTCCTTTTATAATGCTTCTCATGACATCTTGTGACCAGTTCAGCGTCAGATTCGGACAGGGGCGTCCGGATACCTCTAATCAAACACCGTGAGTCGAACGACTGTAAGCCGAACTACATGAGCGTGGAGATACAGATTGACGGTGCTGGTAGCATGTGGAAGCCCGTTATGGAAAACAATCTTTTAAAATTATGGTACACAATAGTCGTTTTCCGTAAATATCGCGACGGTAGAAATTTGACACAAGCCCTTTAGAACAAGGAAGTCAGTATTTTTCTCAGTTGTGCATCGATTCCCATGATGGATGAACTGTCGATACACGTGATTACGTTTGTACGGAACACTCGCTGCGCGAGTCGCTCTCGCACTGATCCGGACTTTTTATTGTGATTTTTGAGGAGCGTATGAGAGAGAAAATTGTTTTTATTATACAGTCAGCTTCCAGGCGTAGAGCTTTCATAAGGGGAACTCATACATAAGTGTATATCTTGAAGATCAGGGCTAAAAATGCTCCACAGCAACAAGTTGAAATGATGTGACTATCTCTGTTATGAAAAACAAATTCCTGTGTGCAGGCAACGTAGCGGAAAATATGAAAAACACGCACTCTTTTATATCAGTAGTAAAAATGTGTGTAGTGGAATATCACGTAAGTTATCTTAGTAAGTGCAAGTTGAACCAGGCGTGATTCCCCCACTCCCTCCCCCGCACTTCTTACCGGCTGTCCGCTGCCGCCTGTCCGCGCCTCTCATCTCCGTTCCGTTTTCTCCCCATCCGCTTTTGATACGGAGCTGTCCGGAGGGACGCCCCACCGGTGTTGGCCACCCTGATTGATTTATTGATTGGCCATATGGGTTTTTAACGCGCCGGCAGCAACAGCTTGCGTCCCTGGCTGGCGGGGTGATGGTCCCATCGGCCATGGCGGCAGGACATCGTCAAGCAAATGAAACCGACTAAACAAAATTTCCTTCTGCAGAGGGATGTGTGTTCTCTAAACGTTTCGTGGTCTTGGCGTGTATAGGATTTTTATTTTATCTTATTTATTAGCATCTCAACGGAAACTCTTAGGCGTACAGCCTCTTACGTTTACTTAGAAGCTTTCAAATACAATATACGTACTGCATTACATATTGATATCTTCTTATTGAAAAGAAAAGAAAACAAATATTTCATATTTCATGCACGCTGCCCCCCCCCCCCCCTCATTTCACACACACACACACACACACACACACGCGCGCGCGCGCGTCAAACGAACTAACGAGGCAGGCCTATCAGTGCAAAAGGATGCGGGTAGTATCGTGTTGTCAGTACAGAAGCAGTAACAGCAGAATGGATCGGTCTGAAGAGCTCAGTGACTTCGAACGTTGAGAAGTCACTGTACGTCACCTCAGTAGTCCAGGTCCACTGTTGCTGGTGTGATTCTGAAATGTTAAGGACGAAGAACCAATCACACCACAGCCAAGACCAGGTAGACCTCATATACTGACGGATAGGGACCACCGAGCAATGCGGAGGGTGGTTGACAAAAATCGCTTGAAATCAGCGGAGGAGTGTGAGTTAGACAATTTCTTGGAAAACTTAACCTGCCGTCGTGTATAGTGCCTATAGTGAATTACAGAGGTGGTTGTATTATGGTGTGGGTTGCGTTGTACTCCCATTACTGCGCTTAAGAAAACGCTAAATGCAGAAGGATACGAGCACGTTTTACAGCAGTGTGTACTGCTTTCAGTTCGGAAACGGTGGCTGTATCAGTGTAACAATACCCTCTGCCATTGAGCTGCGTTTGTAAGGCAATGGTTTGCGGACAATAATATTCCTGAAACGGACTGGCCTCCCTAGAGTCCAGACCTAAACCGAACCGAATATTCTTGGGAACAGATAGAGCGTCGACTTCGCTCCAGATCCCAGCTTCCAATATCACTACCTCGTCTGGTTTCGGCTCTTGAGGAAGAATGAGCTGCCATTTCTCTACAGACCTTCACACATCTAAGTGAAAGACTCCCCAGCGGAGTTCAGGTCTTCATAAAGGCGAGGTGTGGACACATACAACGTTAATGTCCACTAATAGCTTCGCACATACTTTTAAAAATGGTTCAAATGGCTCTGAGCACTATGGGACTTAACTGCTGAGGCCATCAGTCCCCTAGAACTTAGAACTACTTAAACCTAACTAACCTAAGGACATCACACACATCCATGCCCGAGGCAGGATTCGAACTTGCGACCGTAGCGCATAGAACCGCTCGGCCACCCCGGCCGGCGGCACATCCTTTCATCTAATACTGTATGAAATTTGCGTATTGTGCAATATACACTCCCTTAACATATATTTCTTATTTAATGGTCGTTTAATTAGTGGTATGTCTTAGATCCGTAAGTAGTCTTCTTTCGCCAATAAATATGGCATTTGATTAACTCCGTTACTCTGTCCCCTTTACAATGTTTATATTAAGGTTGGTAATAAACACCGCGGTCTTATGACGCCTCTTAGCAAAGCACTGCTTTGGGGAGTCGAAAAAGAAGAACTCGATATTTTTTACGCCCTCATTTGTGGAAGAAGTAGCCTGAAGATACAGTGGAGATGGTTTTTGAAGTGTCTATGCTTGAAGAGGCTATTCATTTTCATTTGAGAGTGATTCAGTCAGATCTGTCCTAGTCTGTGTCATCTAAGACAGGGAGCAACTATTCTCCCGATGTGTCTGCTCACTTGTGGTCCTTCCCCGCCTTCTAGCATCGCATCCTGAACAGCCTGCGCCTTAACCAGAATGTGTGCTGATAATTCGTCATATCTGTCAAGCAAATCTCATTAAATAAGTGAGGGAGAATAATTCGCACTGGGAATGACCTTGCATAGGTTCAAATGGCTCTAAGCACTGTGGGGCTTCACATCTGAGGTCATCAGTCCCCTAGACTTAGAACTGCTTAAACCTAACTAATCTAAGGGCATCACACGAATCCATGCCCGAGGCAGGATTCAAACGCGCGACGGTAGCAACAACGCGGTTCCGGACTGAGGCGCCTAGAACCGCTCGGCCACACCGGTCGGCGACCTTGCATACATTCGGCAAACATTCACTGTCCTGTAAGGCCACAGGTTAACTATCTCACGACTTTCAGTCACCCATTATTGTGGTGTAGACGCAGTTCTGTGCGTTTATTTCACATGTGTTAAGACAGAATCTATAAAACTTGTATAAATTTTAGGCTCCGGTTGTGCTTCTGTGCGAATGAATTTCAAATTGGTGGATAATACCGGGGTAGTTGCAGAAGAAGGGTACTGTTATAGTCCCATAAGGGTACGTGGAATCAATAAAATATTTACGATACTGCCTGCCTGTGTTATTCAGAAATACGATGCAATGTTTCTTCGGACATCCGTGCACGACCCTAGGAACAGGCACCGCGGCGATTACAAATGTGGACAATCGTATGAAGGAATGACGGTTGTGAAAATTTGTGGCGGACTGGGACTCGCATCCGGATTTCCTGCTTATCGCGGGCGGTCGCCTTACATACACGCATGCGTATCTGAATAACACAGGCAATGCAATATCCTGTTTATCCGCCGACACCGGGCAAGCGACATTCAATTAAAATTGTACGGGAATATACATATGAATTTACGAGTGCATGTGGTAGACACATGGTTGACAACACATGGAAGTTTGAGCGTGGCCGTGAGTCGTGCTCGGATAGCCAAACGGCAGCCGGCACGGTACCTCAGCGTGTTCGGTCAGAGGGTTAGCTGCCCTCAGTAAAAAAAAACTGAGTTAATGGATCAACTATGAACTTGAACAAGCGTCATGGGACGTTCGCCCCGAACAAATACAAAAACCATTATCGAACAAAATGAGATAAAAAAAATGTGGTAACGCAACCGCTCGCGACACACGGAGAATCCGGGTTCGAGTCCCAGTCCGGCAAAAATTTTTACTGTCGACGTTCCATTCCACAGCCGATAGTTGTCCACATTACCAACTGCGAATACATTTCATGAATAAAATATTGTAGAAACATATTTATTAGAGAAAATATGTATGGGAAAATAAAAGTGGCGTTTGAAGAGTCAATAAGATGAAATTAAATTTTAGAACCATTTCAAGCATCTTGGCGTATGTTATTGATTGTTTTGTTAGAAAAATTGTAAAACAAGGTCACAGTTTTTTTCTGGCTTTACAGTGATGATTTGTGTGATATCAATTTCCAGATAGTATCCTCAAAAAACGCTGCATTTCTATCTGTTGACGAGATCGTGAAGGATGAGCTACTTCGTCTGCTTCAGACGTCAGACGTGTGTCTGAATTGACTGATAACATGGTAATCCTATACCGCTATGTTCAGCCAGTAGATATTGACACACATTTCACATGTCGAGAAAGTGGTCGATTTTATTCAGTATACACATGAATATATAGACTTCCATTTACATTAGGATTCATGTATTGTTTTCTGGGACGCATGATGTAAGAATCAAACTAAAAATAGTTGTCATCCCCAGATTCTGAACAAGGTTTTCGTGAGGTTTCCCCCGCCTGTAAGGCAAATGCCGGAACTGGAAATCCCCTACCAAGAGGGCCTCCCTCTGCCCCGTTTCCAGCCCTGCTGATATTTGGCTGCAGAATTCCTGGCTCTTCGGTGGGTCATTACCCGAAAGCTCGCTGTACCATTAAGGGTAGAGAAGGAAAGGTAAGAAAAAACAATACATATTCAAAACCAAATGGCACCACTGTGTTCAATGGTGCTTCAGTTGCGAGATAATATTTATTATCATGATGGAAGAGGACTTACTGGACAGCAATACCCTCCATTTGGAGAAAATCAGTTATGTGATACCTCAGTAACGCAAAGAAATTTTCCGCTATTGTCAGTTTTCCTCCCACGGAAGTTGTAATTCGTTGTTTTTCGATGACGAACTAAAACGACAAAGCACCCAAATAATTCACGACAGAGGAAGAATGAATCCAAAATTACTGCTCAGACTACAGAAATGTTATCTCGATTTTCCTTTTAAATGAAGTATTATTTCTTAATGCATTTTATTTTTGAAGACTAAATATTTATTTCACAGCGATGCCGTTAAAAAAGACAGAGCATATAATTGCTGAAGAAGGATGGTGGAAACCATTTGTAGCATAGTTATACGAAGTGTCACTCAACCATTGTACTCCTTCTTTCCTAAAAACTGACCAGAATATCTAACGTCACGGAATATTCTCTGAATGTATAAACCTGCAGTACCTTTGCCCTCCTTGCGTCAGAGTTAAAAAGGAAACTTAACGTACCCCAGTAAATTGGTGTGTACATTCTCATGTCTCCTCAGTATGTCACACGACGAGGCTGTGATATATATTGATGCAAGGACGCAAGTATGTTTTTCACAGCATACAAATTCCCTCCTCGCTGCCGCATTAGTTTACTCTAAGGTGGACACATCTGTAATCTGTAATTACTAGCTGTCCTCTACGAAGTACCAGAGACTACTGGGAGAGTTTTGCAATTACTTACTCAGCCAGAATACGGGAATACTCTCTCCAGTACTCGCAAAACTACTTATGAAGTGACTATTTTTCATGTATATTCCGACACGTTATAAATCTTCATCAGTTGTCAGCAGCTCGTGAACTTACGGTTAGCGTTGATCATTATCACGAGGCCATGGTTTCGATAGCTGGCTGTGGTGGCGATTTTATTCGCTCTGGCCTGTGTGTTGTGTGTGTGTTTTCTCCTCAGCGTCATTTCATCATCATGCACAACGCCGCCGAACATCCCACATGGAGTTACTGGCCAGATAACTAACACCCTTTCAGGTGTGTCACCATTCGTGGAAGCAAATTAAGCAGATTCAGGGCCGTTCAATGGGCACTCGTGAACTTTTTAGTCAGTTGCAACGAAATACCTATAACAGAAGTTTGACCGATGTGATGCAGCCTTGGGGTGATACGGAAAGTAATGATTGTATGTCCGGCTAGGACTGATAGCTTTAAGCACCAGCCTGACTTGAGGCACGCATTGCTCCACATTCCACCTGTCAGAGCCGGCTTTTTGGAATTCGACCACTGGAAGCTTCATCACTCCCCATATGTACAAGGAGGTTGCCTTGATTTAGGATTCTCGTCATCTCACAGATTAATTGCCACGATATCCCGTAGTTGGCAATGCATGGGACCAGTGTGCGAGTCTCTTTCTGATCGCAGGCTGCTTCAGCGTCTCCCTGCTTTGTGTCTGCAACCACTGCCCCTCTAAAAAGGAGACTACAACCAAGCCTGTGTTCCATCTCTGTTGTTGCGGATGAGGGTGACAACCTCCATGACATTACCTCTGACTTGGCAGCTGTTTCGCTAATGTATAATTGACAGTGTTGAAATAAAATATGGGTGTGGTAATTTTGGCTGAGAATTCCCTTTTGGGGGGTTCGGCCACCTGGTGCAAGTCTTTTTGTTTGGCTTGCGTGTCGATGATGTTGAAATGGTGAAGAAGACAACACGACACCCAGTCCCCAAGCGGAGAAAATCTTAGACCCGGCTGGAAATAGAACCCTGACCCTCTCATGGCATCCAGACACGCTGAACGCTCAGTTAGTGAGGCGGACATTGCGAGCGTTTTTCGCGAGAAACGAGGCTGAATTTTGACGTAGAGTCGACATCGAGGTCATTGGAGATGAAGCAGATGACGTCAGTGGACAAGGATAGAAAAGGAAATCGCCCGCGAAGTTCTTAAGTTTCCAGTAGTTTAGGGGAACGATGGAAAATCTAAACAAACATTACCGGTCGTGTATTTGAAACAAGCATGTACTAAACGCTAATCCTGTGCGTAAACTACTGCAAAATCTCACCCAGCCGGTAAGACAAAATTGTTATGTCTCTGTTATTGTAGTATACACTGAGGTGACAAAAGTCAGGGGATAGCTATATACACATATACAGATGGCAGCAGTATCGCGTACACGAGGTATAAAACGACAGTGCATTGACGGCGCTTTCATTTGTACTCAGGTAAAGCATGTGAAAAGCTTGTCAACTTGATTATGGCCGCACGACGGGAATTAACAGACTTTGAACGGTGTCAAGAATGTGTCGAGCATACTAAATTTGACGCATAACCTCTCGCCACGCACAACGCAGTGACCGGCAGCCTTCACTTAGCGACCGAGAGCAGCGGCGTTTGGGTAGCGTTGTCAGTGAGGGCGAGCAACACTGAGTGAAATAAACGCAGAAATCAATGTGCGACGTACAGCGAACAAATCTGAGAGGACAGTGCGGCGAAATTTGGCGTTAATGGGCTATGGCAACAGACGACGTACGCGTGTGCCTTTGCTAACAGCACATCGTCTGCAGCGCCTCTCCTCGGCTCGTGACCATATCGGTTGAACGCTAGATGACTGGGAAACTGTGACCTGGTCAGATGAGTCCCGATTTCAGTTGGTAAGAGCTCGAGTGTGGCGCAGACTTCACTAAGTGATGGACAAAGGATGTCAATAAGGCTCTGTGCAATCAGATGGACGCTCCATAATGGCGTGAGCTGTGTTTATACGGGGTGGACTGGATCCTCTGGTCCGATTGAATCAATAATTGACTGAAAATGGCTATGTTCGTCTACTTGAAGACCGTTTACAGCCATTCGTGGACTTCAATGTTCCCAAACAACGATGTTCAATGATGGGCCACAGTTGTTCGCGACTGGTTTAAAGAGCATTCTGGACAATTAGAGAGAATGATGTGGCCACCGAGATCGCCCACCATGATTCTCATCGAACATTTATGGGACATAAGAGAGGTGAGATCGTGCACAAAATACTGCACCGGCAATACTTTGGCAATTATGGACGACCTAGAGAGAGCATGCTTCAATATTTTTGCAAGGGACTTCCAACGACTTGTTAAGTTGCTGCACTACGCCGGGCAAAAGGAAGTCTGACAAAAAAAAAAAAAAAAAAAAAAAATAAAAAAAAAAAAAAAAAACATGGTTCAAATGGCTCTGAGCACTATGGGACTCAACTTCTGAGGTCATCAGTCCCCTAGCACTTAGAACAACTTAAACCTAACTAACCTAAGGACATCACACACATCCATGCCCGAGACAGGATTCGAACCTGCGACCGTAGCGGTTGCGCGGCTCCAGACTGTAGCGCCTAGAACCGCTCGGCCACCCCGGCCGGCGAAGTCTGACATGATGTTAGAAGGTGTCCCACCACATTTTTGATCTCACTATGTGTATCGCAGAGTACTGCATAATTTCTAGGCGGTTTACTTGTGTGGATAATGTCCGGAAACAGAAACTACGCTTGGTGACAGACGGAAATAAATAGGAGGCAACGGCCACTACGGACTTGCGCTACAGCTGACGAAGAAGCGACTGTCGTTACGTGCCGCTGCTCTCAAAGAGAGACTCAGATGGCTGCGATAGCTCCTCCAGCCCGTTCGTATCTGCAGGCTGCGTAGGAGGTGACGTCGTGGCTGTGACGTAGATAAGCGAGCAGCCCAGCAGCCGCCACATGCCGACGCGGCATCGGCTGTAGCGGTCTGCGTCCGCCCTCGGACCGCTCTGCTTTTTCATTTTGCCTGCGAGAACGAGTGATTCCCACCTCACGATTCCGCGAAAGTGTGTGTGTGTATATCCACTTGGTGGTCACGCTCCTACATTTCGCGACCTAGTGACTGTGTGGCGTGTTAAGCGGCAACAGGGGGAGAAATGTGGTCTGTCGTTGGCAGTGTCTTGCCTGGAGGATCTTCTTCAACTTCTTGAGCAGCCGACACGAGAAAACGACACAAGCGTTACGTCGTCGGTTGCAGCTGCCGGCCATCGCGGTGCGGGATGTGTGTTCCCTACAGTAAGTTTTTGCCGCTTTGACAAGTTAGTTTATAGGGACAGTGTTTGCTGATTTGTTATCTATAACTGTTGCTCTGCGGTGGCGACCTTTGTCTGGCATTTTTAACGAGGAGAATTTTATGAACATGCAGTCTAAGGGTTCGTTTCACTCAGAAATAACTTTGTCGTGATTTCATTGCTACATGTTTTTCATCCAGTTGAACTCTACAGTCTAATATATATGTCAAGACGTGTAAAAAATTGTGTTCAAGAACCGCCATAACCTGTTCATAAAATACTCCTTCATTAGTTACCTGTTTCAAGGGTGCCATCATATTCAGGAATCATAACATAGCCAACGTGGCTAAATTATTACTGTGACGTCAAATGCAATAGCAGCCATTGTGCAACATTGTTCTCAACAGTAACATATACTATACAATGATCAGTAAAACGTACTGACACAGTTACGACTGAAGTTTTACTGTAGACTCTATAATGTACTTTACGATTAACGGCGGTGACGCACGATGGCATTGACGCTACTGTAAGGTCATTGTCACGCAGGTCGTGTTATGATAACATGAAGATTATCACACACTCGAACGAGACAGTGAATAAAGGAGTAGGTGAGAATGTTGTACCTGGAGCATAGTGTACCTAGGAACACATGATGTTTCCTGATCGGTGTTTCTATCTAGTGACCGATTTTAGAATCACATGGAGGAATGAGCACTAGAAACCATCAGCAGTTTCCAGAATTTTCTACTGTTGTTGTTGTTGTGAGACATGAGGTTGTGTTTAATGCAAAGTTTGTAATTATTATTACTGCATGTTTAAGTGCTGTATAATATACTAAAGCTATTTTGAGAACGTAGTTAATTCTTCAGTTACAGAGTTCTACGGTGAGTGCATTATCTAGTACCTTGAAATAGAATGTCTTGCACCACGGAACACGTGATATTCGCAAATGAACTGAGTTTCTTTAACATCTTTACAATTTTCTCTGTCCTGATAATGAAAATTTACATTAGTTGCTAATAGGTTCTGTTTCAAAACAGAGTTACAACAGATTTTTGATAATACTTCTAAATTTGATTTCACTTACTGATTATTAGCGTGTAGGAGATTAATAATGTAACACACAGACTACTAAATGCAGTACTGCTAAGATTCGTTCGACTGCAATTCTTTTAAATTTGAAGAGAATGTCTGTTCCCAGGTACATGACCATGTTCTACCTTGGAACAGTTTTTCACATTTGGAAAAACCTTACTTTTCCGGAGTAACTTTTATAATTCCAGTATATGACTGCAGCGCACATAAACTGAATGCTGTCATTTCAAAATGGAGTAAGATAATTTATTAAACTTCTGTTCCAGGGCTGGCTAGAGGCGAAAGTCTGATAAGTGTTCCAAGATACAGTCTCCCCTATTTTATTAGCAGTTATTGGCGGTTCCTGAATATGACCTATTCAAATAATTAGGTGTTGGATACCACGTGCACAAAAAGCATTAGAATGTCAGCGTCTTTAATCATCGACAGTGAAAATAGTGGCAAATATTCTACCATATGTACTCACAAATATTATTAAGATTGAAAAACGTAGTACAGGCAGATAATTTGTATTTTTGTTTTGTGTTCTCTATGTGAAAGTGTCAAATATTTTCAGCGGTTTTTCCGAAAATATGACGAGCTGTAGAGATGTAAACGATAAGTAACGTTGTTCTGTATTTTTCAGTATTTGGAACTTTATTTCTACCGCCACTAACGTCAGAACACGGCGAATGACGGTTAATTGCGTAGGAAGCAGAACTGTAGCAATTGTTCTACAGGTGACAGGGAATTTATGTGGCGTGCTACGAAAGCACATTTCGCAGGGGATTTATGTGGCGTGCTATGAAAGCACATTTCATTCATATTAATTGTATGTAACTCGCAGATGATATTCCCATGGAAGAGAAGAAAACTATGTTAACTTTTTTGTGTTGGGTTTCCATATTCTTCTATGAGCATTCAACAAGCAGATGCCTTACAACTAATAATGTAACTGCTGCTGAACACACCGCGGTAACCATACAGCATGTTACTATAACTTCGTACAAGTACACATCATCGGTAGGTATGTAAAGGATTTCAGTTGCAATTCTCTGTGATAGGTAGAATTAGCGTTGTTCGTCTTCCATGCTGTTACCAGGCCTGTAGGATATACTGTATAAGGGGCTTGAATAGCGTCAGATGATGAGTGATCACTGTGGTGGACGCGGACGTGTTGTGCACTCGTTTGAGGCAGCGCTATCAGCACCTGACAGTTGGATAGGGACCTAATCGTGAGTCTGCAGTTGACTGACTGGTGGAATCTGGTAGTGTTCAGATTTGCGGCGCATTCGATTGTTTCAGTGGCCTGGTGCTATGGAACGTTGAGGGCAAGTGTAATCGTCGTCAAGGTTCCGGTCGACTACGTCTGACACCCAAAAGGGAGGATCGCCGAACTGTGCACAAACCACATCGCAACTTCTTCACATCGTTTATCAACCGAGAACAATTAATGGAATTCGTACAACATTCTATAGCATCCTGAACCATTTGGTGGAGGTCAGCAGCAACCGAACTAGGGAATTAGTGTCCCACGCGTAGGCCACCGGTAAAATCGTTACATAACTGGCTGCGTTTGGAACGGCGCCCTGATCTGGAACTACGGGCTGCTGATGAATGGCGTCGCATTGCGTTCAGCTGTGAATCGTGGTTCTGCACTATTCAGGATGATTACCATCGGCAAGTATGATGGTGACTTGGGGACGGATGCCATTCTTCCAATGTTTCGGAGAGTCACAGCGGTGTTAATCCTGGCGTCATGGTGTGAGGATACATTGGGGATAACTTGAGTCACAGTTGTTTATGGTTGGGGGTACTCTGACACTCCGTCCTGTGGCAGTATCGTGGTGCCATTTTTCAACTGGACAGTTCTTGTCTTTCCCATGGCGTGTGTCTCTATAAACTGTTATAGAACGTCTGTGCTACCTGCTGAGACGTCAGCTTCGTCCTAGTGTCGGTATCCGTAATATCAATATTCCGTATAACAGTTGTGCGCTAGATTGCCCCAGAAACTGATTCAACGGCTTTATGACAACAATTGCTGTAGCTTCGTCAAATGGGGTACAACTGCTAATAAATGGACTCTTACAGCGAAGTTCTTTCCAAATATGACACGATTTTGTGATCACTGAAATAACATCACACATTCCCTCAACGAGTGAAATTTCGTTTCGCGTCCTCCTCCATTTCTGGGTGCTTTACGCTTTGTGTTTCAGTTTTTTTTTCTTTTGTCAGATGGTATAGCTGCACGAAATTGAAAAGGGTACAGTGAATTTCGGGTCTAAGGCCCCTCAGCTTTCCTTTACGAACACTTGCAATGTGTTATACGTTTCTCAGAGTATTTACTATGTCAAGTTGAAACGGACTAAAAGTTAGAGCTAGCAATGGAGATGTAACCGGATGGATCAATCTAAAGCAACTTCAGACGAAAGGAGAGTGTCTGTGAGTGGGTCTCACTCTTCACGAAGCTTTTATTTCACACGAAATATCACTTTCAGAATGCATTTGCTTATGTTCTTCAGACACTATTTCTGCCTTTTCTGTGTCATTCATTTGCTGAGGGGTACTTCATGTATGATCGCACATGTGATATCATGTCTTACTGAATTCAACTCTTATATCTATGTCCAATAATGGTTATGTTGTACTGAGTATAATGGAGGATATTCGTATCATGTGGGTGATTACACGCCTTCGCTGGTGCTCTTAAGTAGTTTAGTAAGGTCCTTATGATGTCTGAATGATATGGTACCAAGTTATATTCTGTACCCTTCCGCAGTCTGCTCATGTGATAACAACGCTTTATTTAAATATCACTTAAGAAGTAATTTTGTACGTGGGATAAAAGCAAAACTGTACTGACACCTCGTAATTGAAACACTGTAAGTGTGCACTGTTGCACAATTTTTATGTCTAATTATGTTTGCGATGCTATGTGTTTGCCTGACCGCCGTCGATAGTATTCTGTTAATACTTTTTACAAACTTATTGATGATTTTTTTGTGTCAAAAACATCTTAAGACGGTTTAAACTACGAGCCATTCCAGGATCGCTATGTGACGAAACAAGCGCGTGGGCAGCCGCACATGGCTGCAAACAAAGAACGAGCTGAGGAGGAATTGACAAGGAATCAAACAGGTGACAGAAGCTGATAAAATCCACCGGTGTATCCATAATTGCCGTATCAATTTTATTTCGAGTTCCTCGAGAATGCACTCGCGTTTTAATCCTCTAAAGAAATTTCCACGAGAAAAAAAAACTTCATGCACATGATTGCTAACATACAGAGGAACAGAAAAACTAATTTCAGTTGCTATCATTTCGAAAGAAGTTGATAATTCATTCAAGATGGCCACAACAATTAAAATTTCTAGAGCTTTCAATAGCCGTTGCATATATTCTTGAGGGGTGGGGGTACAATGAGAATACCGTTCCGATGTTTAAACTGAATAGAATAGGAAACCTCTGTTGGAAAAAATATGTGGTCACCTTCAATGCCTCAGCTGGTAAGTTTTGGTCCCTGCCTTCCCACGTAGTTAGCAACAGCTCTGTTTTTTGAAGTTGAAAGCTTACAGGCGCGTGACGCCAATCGAGCCATAAAAGATCTGGACACTATCACGTCCTTCCCATTCAGTTCGAGCTTCGAGATGGACCTGCAGCTGCAGGTTAGTCACCGATGCAGAAGCGTCTTGCTGCAGAAATTTACCGCCATTCAGTTAGCAGCAGTTCAGCTGTTCATCTCAATGAACAGAATGCTGTACTGTTGCTCGCTACGGACCTCACGTCATTCGCTTGGCGAGCGCAAGTACATCGCGCTACGAACGCAAAACATCAATGCCTCCTATGTTGTAAGATCCACCGGCATCTCCTCCTTTGTCACCTTGATCTGCTCTCGTGGTTTAGTACTCTCTCTCTGGCTTGATCGTTCTTCTTTGTACCCAGATATGGTTGTAACACATGTGCTCTGTCTCGTGTATCATTGTGTGACGTCAGTGAAGGCTACCCTCGGCTAAATATCCTGGTATGATTAATTTTAATTTCAGAATACGCCTATATTTTTGTTACTCCTACTTTTTTAAATTTGAATTGTGATATTTCACCGCCTTTCTAAGTATATAGCAACTCGGGAATCCCTTCCAAGGAAGAACATTACCGACGACACACGGTCGAATACTGGGCAGGTAATCAATTAAAAACCCCAGCGGCCTGTTAACATTCACCACGCCTGCAACTTGGGGCAAGCTTCTTTCATTTTCGCCGGCTGGGATTGCAAGAGGTGTGGAAAACGGTGGAATGACGTAACCACAACAGGGTTTACAGCAGGATGCTTCGTTTTTGTACTTTGCTGTGTTCAGCATCTACAAACAGTACCGCCAATATGTTACAGTGCTGCGTTTATCTCTGACACTTTTAACGTCTCGATAACAAGCCTGCATATCATTCTGAATGATGACACCTTTCACAACGTGTTTACCGTTATTTCTTTACGATCTGCAGTATGTTTTGAATTATAAAGAAATCATGCCACATTCATACGCATTAATACCCGAGTTACGCTTCCTTCCTAATGCTCCACGTTACTGTGCTACGGCTATGAACTTTCGTACCTGAAAAACAAGGCTACCTGGCTCATTGGCCTTGAGAAATCATACTTTAGTTTCGTCCAGTTATAAGTCTCAAAACTTTTAATTTTACTGAAGCACAGGATTATTTCTACACGAGAATCATGCTGTTAAATTACTGTTTACCTTGCATCCAACGACATTTATTAAGACGTGAGTATCATTTAACTAATGAATGACGCCCTACCCTAGATTTCTGTCATCAAATGCGGTACCAGAATACCAGCAATAAAAAACCGCGTTTGCTGCTACATGCTCTCATGAACGATCAAAGATTTCGAAAATCATTGCTCTTAGACACCCCTTATCAGTTAATTTCATGACTTCGACTAGTATCACCTGAACAGCTACAAATTCGGACCTTCACATACAGGCAGCGTTCCTTCTGTCTTGTATTTGATGTCTTAAGACATACATGTTACAGCAAACTAAGTTACTTTCAGCTATTCAATGGTACTTGATATTATTGCCAAGGATCGTTCGATTTCTCGTTGTCCTTCCAGTTTTTTTCTGACCTTGGTCAGGAACAATATCCACTCCGGTTTTTTTTTATTATTTTATTTTCAGTAACTACAAATTCAAACATTTTGTGCACAATTTGACATATTTACAATAGAGTGACCGTATTGGCTACCTGTTTTATTTGCTTTCGAAACAGTTTCAAAGGGTCTGCGATTTCGATACTATCATTGTTGGAACACGGGAACAATACGTCACGTCATTAATAAAATATCGTAATGATTGTCATGCCGTTTTTCTCAAGTGATAATTAAATTCCCGTGGAGCCTTGACAAAAGCTCTCTCCCACTAAATAGACTGCTGTCAGTCAAGGAACGCATTGCAGCTGCACGTACTTAACTCATTTCCTCTGAGTCTCCTATCAACGTGGATTAAACCTTGCCTCGACTCGTTGCTATCGGAGTAGCAGAAACTAAAGTCCAACCGCGTTTCATCATCAGCAGAACAACACTTTGTGTTATTGACTGTACTGAAGTGGCTTCAAAACTTTCCATTGGAGACTGTCAGTGCTCCTAATATACCAAAACTGAAATAGCCACTCTTTGTATAAATAGTGCAACTGTATAATTTTGCCATCTACAGATTCAGCTGCACCGAAAATAATGCAATGATGTGGTAATAGTAGCAGGTAATAAATATATAAAATAACTGGGAAAATTATTTGTTCATCGTTGGCTGTGAGGACAAACATTCTACCGAAACGTATGGAACATTTCCCTGATAACTGTCTCGAAACTGAATGAAAAATATCAATAAAGGGATTTAGGAGTTCTAAGTTTACTAAAGCCGATAAACTTTTTCTAGAAACTTACCAACAAAATGAAATAGGAAAATATAGATGGGAGCAATTTAATTACAGAATGCTGATGCGTGAAAGAGAGTGAAATTTAAAAAGTAGAGGGAAATCTTAAGAAATGATAAACGTAGATTGCGATAAAGCGCCAACATCACCAAGTATAACCAATATTTTGTTCCTTGTTCAAATTCTTTTCGAGTTTACATGAGATCTTCCAAAAGCTGCTGGGAAGAACGTTCTGTTTCGTAACACACATTGCCCAATTTGGGTTCCGAATGAAACGCTATAAGAAGAAGTGAGTATATTGTACGATGCTCCTGCGAAATGGACCTGGATAATAGTTTCTTAAGCCGACTTGCTAGTATACCTTCACGCACAGCGCCGTAACTTGCGATGCAGGGAGAATAACCAGACAAGGATCGCACGCATTCGGTGTATTAACGACCGTTGGTGTAGTACAGCGGTCAGCATGGTCGGATTTCAGGCGATTTTCTACGCTCCTTTAGACAAATGCTGTACTGGTCCCCAGTGTACGCCTCAGACAATTCGATACAGGAACATTAAAAACACAAAGAACAAGATGTATACCACTTGCAGACATATAGGTTAACGGACGACTGCCAGGGGGGGGGGGGGGGGTGCGGTAATGGGGTGGCGACAGAAAGAGCATCCGGCCACCCTTTCAACCACCCGTGCTGTATCTGTTCGTAACCATGCCGATATGGGACAACTTTATTAAAAGTCAGTTTTCGACAAACTAGCCTTTGTTAAACAACTGTAGAGCTGAAGTACCAGACCCAAAGTAGAGATTGCTTTGCTAATGGTATTATCAGTGACATGCATTTGAACTTAAAACCGAGCGAGGTTATGCGACAGCTAAGAGATCATCTCGCAACCAGGAAGAGAGGAGTGAAAATCCCCTTTCAGCTATCCAGACTTGGTTTCCCCTTGTTTTGTTGCCCAACTGAGCATTTGCTCCGTCTCACTTTACCTAGAGGTCAACGAGACTAAACTCACACTTTCTCTGGGACCTCAGCTAGACTTCGAAGATTGAAAAAAGCCAACTTTCGGAAGTCAGATGGTGACCTGCTGACAAAGACTTTTTGCGGATGGCAGAATCTTAGGGGCGGTGGAACGTGCAAACCACAAACTATCCTCACAACGAAGTAGCTTCCTTTATATTCCCCATGTTTTCCATCACAGTACTCAGATGTGGATGAGTAGGAAGATCAAACTTGTAAAGTTCGGATATAGTATTGAGTATTGTCCTGCTTGACACAGTCAGGTCGTTTAAATATCTGGGCGTAACGCTTCAAAGCGATATGAAATGGAACGAGCATTGAGAGCTGTGGTAGAGAAGGCGAGTGGTCGACTTCGGTTTATTGGGAGAATTTTAGGAAAGATTCCGTCACCTGTAAAGGAGACCGCGTATAGCATGATGGTGCGACCTATTCTTGAGGACTGTTCGACTGTTTAGGATCCGTACCTGGTCGGACTGAAAAAAGACATCAAAGCAGTTCAGAGGCAGACCGCTAGATTTCTTACAGGTAGGTTCGAACAACACGTTATTGTTACGGAGATGCTTCATGAACTCAAACGTGAATCCCTGGAGGGAAGGCGACGTTGTTTTTGAGAAGCACTATTGAGAAAGTTTAGAGAACCGGTATTTGAAGCTGACTACCGAACGATTCTACTATTGCCAACATACATTGCGCGTAATGACCACGAAGATCAGATACGAGAAATTAGAACTCAAAGGGAGGCATACAGACAGTCGTTTTTCCCTCGCTCTATATGCGAAAGGAAAAGGAAAGGAAATGACAAGTGGTGATAAATGGCATCCTCTGCCACGCACCGCACGGTAGCTTGCGGAGAATCTATGTAGATGTAGACTTACATTTATACCTTTATTATCATTCCAACATATTTTGTACTTAAACTTACATAGCAGTTCTGAAACATACTGCGGCTTTCGAAGTCTTTGCATCAAACATCTTGGGCTGACAGATCACGTAACGAGGAACAACTTATGTTCGAGGCAAAATGCTCGCTGATGCTTCTCGGCGACGCTAGTCATCCAGTAACCTAGACATGAATTTTTTCTGGTGGACGGAAAATTTTTCTGTTTGTGTTAATATTCTTGGGTGATTTTTAAATGGTTTTAGGTGCAAGATGTGTACAAAAATTTGTACCGGTTTTCAAAACATAATTTATACACCTGGCTTCATTTTATGGACCAAAATAACTGATTACGAAGTATTCATTATTGTAATAAATAGTGAAATGATCATCCAGTAATTACCATGCAAATAACAACGACAGTATTCAATTACACAGTGGAAGATAGCGAACCAACCACATCTATATATTCTGTCGGTCACGAGCTGCTGCGAAGTGCCACATTGACTCGTTGACCTTTTCATAGTGATGCTCAACAGTTGGGCTTGATGAAAAAGCTGGAACGTTCACAAATGTGTACGTCAGGTTTCCTTTGGGAAAAAAAAAATTCTGTAGCACCTGAGACACGGCTACAGTTAATATACACAACTGTAGCCAGATGGTCTGAAAGAGTTAATATTCTCCAGCTGTGGGACAACGAGAAGTCAGCGAACGAGCGGGGTCTACTGACCAGGTTTCCTGCATGCTACGTACCCCAGTAAATTGATAGAATCATCCTCAACAAGAAAACCTGAAGGGCGAGTATCACTGAGCGAAGAGAGATATTTTGGAAGCGAATGAGCAACTTCAATTTCACTAGGTCTACCCCCTTTCATGTAGAGCAGATGACTATTGTAGGCAACTCACAAGGCGCACCCATGTCGCTTAGTGCCTACGCCGAGTCGCCTCTCAGGGCTAGCGTCGCGGGAAAGTTCTCAACGAGCATTTTCTCACTAACAAAAGTTTTTCTCCGTGAGGTAATCCACCATCACAAAATGTCTAATGTAAAGATTTTGAAAG
Source organism: Schistocerca piceifrons (assembly GCF_021461385.2). Taxonomy (NCBI): domain Eukaryota; kingdom Metazoa; phylum Arthropoda; class Insecta; order Orthoptera; family Acrididae; genus Schistocerca; species Schistocerca piceifrons. The sequence continues at coordinate 525,761,066 of NC_060139.1, read as the reverse complement.
TCCCTATATATTATTATCAACGTCAGTCATCTGACATCTACTACTGGAGAAATGCCCCTCCAAAGTTTTCCACACTTATCTATCTTCAAATGTACGCATCCATTTTACTCCAGCGCGTTTGCTAATACCAACTGTCCACCTTCCACTAAATAATTATTTCAGTTCTTTCTTATTCCTTGGTCCATCTACCATCCATTCGTCCGCCCATATATTGCACGTACCTACATGTCATTTTCTTTAAGACCACAATTAAATCTGCGACTCCAGCCTGTTCCATGAACCATTTGTTTGATTTACTGTACTTTCCAGTAATTCTCAAGATGAATATCATCATTATTAGCTGAGCAACGCTCAGTTTTTTAAAGCGTTTTCGCATTAAAAGTTTATGTCTTATTGCCATAAGAAAAAAATGGTAATACCCACTGACGTAAATTTTTTGTTTTCAAAAACGTCGTTTACTTTGTTCACAGCTCTGTTTAGTTTGCTAAAAGTACCGATATTGTTCCCATCTCCGAATATTTAGAAGAATATAAAAGCAAATGCCAATCTATGGGCCTAATGCCGAGTTGTAAGTATTAAATGGTAAAAATTGTTTTGAATATTCTTACAAAAATAAAGGTCGCATGTCATACTGCGGCACTAATGGTAACCGTCTCGAATTTTAATTGTAGAAAGAAGTAATTTATACATAAAAATTACAGAGTACATCTTAGTCTTCCATTAAATCCACAATCAGGTACGTTAAGATACATAAAAACCTCAATGCACGCATTCTACACACCATGAAGTAGTATAAAATATGTCATTGAGGTGTACTTCATATCGTCAAATAGTAAAAGAGATTGAAATTTAGTGTTGTGAGCTTTTTTGTTCATATGGGTTACGGGGAGTGGGAGAAGAGGGAAACAAAGGCCATAAAGGCCACGTGCAAAGTAGGGTAGATAACAACACATTCTATATCCAGTTACGTTGACTATATGTGGTTTTTAAAAGTAATACCTTAGAAATACAAGCATGAGTAAAAATACTGGAAGTTATAAGATTTAGTAAAATTTTTTAAGACTTTCATTTTTGTAAAAAAAAAGTAATAAAAAACATGCGTACGACAGCGGCTGTCGTGTGCTAAGAGTGAAATACAAATGGATTATTTATGTGTGAGCTAACACTGAAAATTAAATTCTGTAAAAATGAATAGTACCAAAATTAACAGAATCAAAACTAAGAACAACAAAAAACCTGTGATTGGCAAAAACGTACTGCAGAGGAAAGTCATTATAAAAAAATCAGATGTATAAGTTATATCCATAAGAAAATGAGAGCAACCAGCTGTTATTAAAACCTTTACATAAAGTTACAAGAAAATGGATTTACAATACGATAACAGAGTCTTCAAACTGGGCGGTATAATAACGTTATTGTACTAGAGCTGGCAGCGCCTCTGTGTTTACTTTCGTAGTTCTCGACAGCGCAAGGCCGGTTCAGCCTGATGACAAGCCAGTTCTTAAAAACAAATTTTTGCATAATTTGTAAAAGATCTGAGTTATTATTAATATTGTCTTGCAGATCAGTACATACAAATTGAGCAACGACGATTCCAATACACTTCCCTGGGGGAAGCCTTAAGTTGGTTCTACTTTTGTCGATAACTCTCCATGCGAGATAACATACTGCGACATCTTTACCAAGAAATTTTCAATACAGCATAAATATTGCTTAATGTCACACATGATCGCAGTAGCGGGTCGTGCAAAATTTTACCAGTGTGCTACAACAGTTATATAAGTAATGGTTTAACATTGCGAGGGATTAAAAAAAGGAAGGAAAAATTATGGTAACAGCAGTCGACGAATCGTCAGTCAGTGCGCTCGACCACTGGGCCACAACACTGTCACGGCAGCAGTCCTCAAAAATCTCTCATAGTCTACACGTAAATCTTTACAGTGCGCTTTACCATTCCCTGCGGACCGTACAGGCGAAATGTTCTAGGAACTTGAAAGGAGCACCTACCGGCTTACCAGGTGCTGTGAGCACCGTAGCACGCATTGTGCAGAAAGGGATGACATTATATCAGAGCATGCGCAGTCGAAAACAGACAGCTGCGACCCTTCTTTGAATTGATTGCAGCTGACCATCATATCAGCACTCGACGCTGGTTTATATTTATCGCGGAAAGGGGCTACAAAACATGTTTTTGTCCCTTTTATTTGAGTACCAGCACGCATTCGAAGAAAAATGGCGTACTTTTAACGTTATTTCTGGCTCACATTCGAAGAGAAATTGTGCACTTTTAATGAGGTTTCCGGCTCGGTTCTAAGAGAAATGGCATAATTTAAGTGTGACATTTACAGTGTGCTGCAGCACATTAGCACATGTTCACTGACCACCACTACATCAGCGTACTTAATCCTCGGTGTAGTACTGAGTCGAATTTCTTTTCGGGAGTCAATAAATATTGCATCCAAATATTTGCCTTGATCCATGGCTTTCAGAACATCATATGAGAAACACGGGGTACGGTTTCAAATGACCGATTTTTTTGGGAACCCCTGCAATTTGGCAGTTTCTTGGAAGTACCTCGCTAAGCTTGAGCCGAGTATACGAGGCGTGTTTTTTTAAATAAGTACCGTTTTGAAATTAAAAAAAGACGAGCAAAGATATCTCAATAATTTTATTTTTACATGAAAGCCTGTACCTTAATCTACGCACTTATGCCATTACAGTCTGATTCTTCCTTGTTTACGTTGTGTACTAAGTGTTTAAGATGCCTCCGATAATCGTGAGTCCCGCTGACTGTGAAGTATGGGTTGTTATAAGATTTCTTAGTGCTAAAGGCCTAAAAGCGATCGATATTCATCGTGAGACCTGTGCAGTTTACGGAGACAACATTATGAGTGATGGAATGCTAAGAAAGTGGGTTAGAGCATTTAAAGATGGCCGCACAAATGTGCATGATGAACAACGGAGTGGGCGTCCTTCGGTCGTTAATGAGAGTTTGGTGCAGGAAGTGGACAATAAGGTGAGTGAAAACAGACGCTTTACGATTTCCTCCTTGCGGGATGACTTTTCTAATGTTTCTCGTAGTGTTTTGTATGGCATTGTGACCGAGCATTTGAATTACCGAAAATTGTGCGAACGTTGGGTACCGAAAATGTTGACGGATGTGCACAAAACCAAACGATTAGACAGAGCATTGACTTTCCTTGAGCGGTACCACAACGACGGTGATGATTTCTTAAGCCAAATTGTTACGGGCGATGAAACATGTGTGGCCTACGTCACACCAGAATCAAAGCAACAGTACATGGAAGTTGAGCAAGGGCATCGTTTTGCTGCAAGACACAGCCCGTCCACATGTAGCGAATCAGACTAAAGATCTCATCACTCTAGAACATCCTCCGCACAGCCCCGTTCTTACGCCCAGTGACTACCATCTGTTCCTGCACTTGAAGAAACACCTGGGCGGTCAGCGTCTTCAAGACGATGACGAAGTCAAAACAGTGGTGATGCAGTGGTTAACCAGTCAGGCGGCAGACTTCTATGAGGAGGGTATTCAAAAATTGGGACAATGTTGAAGGAAATTACGTAAAAAAGTAGATTAAGCTGCAGGCTTTCATGTAAAAACAAAGTTATTGAGATATCTTAGCACGTCTTTTCTTAATTTCAAACCGGTACTTACTTAAAAAACACGCCTCGTATTTCTTTGGTTCTACAACAAAGAGATGTCAATGGGGTTGCAGATTTCGGGATTGCTTCTGCTATTCTTTTTGTAGCTCTCTTCCAACCACCGGGCGCAGTTTTCAACAGTGGCCCAGAGACGGATCGCACTCGGTGGCAAAATCAGAGCGCCCAGTGGACTGAGGCCGGTCTGCGCTGCTAGCCGCGGGGTCGCCGCTCTGGGGCAGAGTGGAATGCGCGCCCAGTCACGTTCGGCTCGTCAGGACAGAAATACGCGCCGCCGCCGCTGCCGACGTCCCGACAAAATGCTCTGCGCCGGCCGCTCCTTGCCGATCTTTTGTCGTTGTGCGCCATAAAGCGATTACTTTGTAGTTCACTGCCTGTCAGCTATTCCTGGAGACCTCGGTTGACAGAGCTTCATGTTGTAACTTTAGCAGGCCCATACCCCGTCTCTTCCTGTCTCTGTTCGAGTTGCTGCTCAGTCTCCACCAGCAAACGAGCTTGCAATCTCGAACTATCAAAGAAGGAGTCGCGATTGTCACGTAAACGCGCTACACCGATAGGCTTATGGTTAGGTTCAGTCATAAAAAGAAATTCGAAGTATTGCTATGTCTGTCTGCATGCTGCACTCTGCATGTGTGTAGGCTTATGATTACGGTTTCTGCTCGATGTGTCACCCGAATGGTAGACTTTAAGCTCCATTCTAAAAACCAGCTCAGCCGCGTAACCAGGCAATTTGCTGCCTTTGTTCGCTGACGTGGAACAAATTGCCTTCAGTGATTGTTGTATTTGGCGAGAATCTCTAATGTTTACTGAATCCTGAAGTGTATGTTTCATACGATATATCTTGAAGCCATAGATGAGATAAATGTGATGCGGGGTAATTGGAGTGGTATGGATGATGGTTGAAGAAAGACAGCTTATTACTTTTACATTCAACTCAAGTTATCTTATGAAGATGTTTACAGTTATTTATTGCACGATTTCCATTTCTACATCTACATTTACATGGTTACTCTGCAGTTCACACTTAAGTGTCTGGCAGAGGGTTCATCGAAACATTTTCATACTGTTTCTCTACCATTCCATACTCGAATGGCGAGTGGGAAAAAGGAACACATAAATCTTTCCGTTCGAGCTCTGATTTCTCTTATTTTGTTATGATTATAATTTCTCCCTACGTAGTTGGGTGTCAACAAAATATTAACGCATTCGGAGGAGAAAGTTGTTGATTGAAATCTCGTAAATAGATCTGGCGGCAAAGAAAACCGCCTTTGTTTCAGTGACTGTCACCCCAGCTCGCGTATCATATCAGTGACACTCTCACCCTTGTTGCGCGATAACACGAAACGAGCTGCCCTTCTTTGCACTTTTTCGATGTCCTCCGTCAATCCTAACTGGTAAGTATCCCATACCGTGCAGCAATATTCAAGCAGAGGACGGACAAGTGTAACGTAGGCTGTCTCTTTAGAGGGTTTGTCGTATCATCTAAGTGTTCTGCCAACAAAGCGCAGTCTTTGTTTCGCCTTCCCCACAATATTATCTATGTGGTCTTTCCAATTTAAGTTGCTCGTAATTGTAATTCCTAGGTATTTAGTCTAATTGACAGCCCTTATATTTGTGCGATTTATCGTATACCCAAAATTTATCGGATTTCTTTCAGTACCCATGTGGATGACCTCGCACTTTTCATTGTTTAGTGCTAATTACCAGTTTTCGCACCATACAGAAATTCTCTCTAGATCATTTTGTAATTGGACTTGATCGTCTGATGATTTTACTAGACGGTAAATTACATCGTCATGTGCAAACAGTCTAAGGGGGCTTCACAGATTATCACCTAGATCATTTATATAAATCAGGAGCACCAGAGGGCCTATGACACTACCTTGCGGAACGCCAGATATCACTTCTGTTATGCTCGATGATTTACCGTCTATCACTACGAACTGTGACCTCTCTGAGAAGAAATTACGAATCCAGTCACACAAATGAGACGATACTCTATATGCACGCAATTACATTAGTAGTCGCTTGTGAGGTACGGTATCAAAAGCCTTCTGGAAATCTAGGAATATGGAATCGATCTGAGATCCCTTGTCGACAGCACTCATTGTTTCATGGGAATAAAGAGCTAGCTGTGTTGCACAAGAACGATATTTTCAAAATCCGTGTTGGTTATGTATCAATAAGTCATTTTATTCAAGGTAACTCATAATGTTCGAGTTCAGTAAATGCTCCAGAATCTTACTGCAAATTGAAGTAAGTGACATGGGTCTGTAATTCAATGGGTTACTCCTATTTCCTTTCTTGAATATTGGTGTGACCTGTGCTACTTTCCTGTCTTTAAGAACAAACTTTTCGTCAAGAAAAGGCGCTATTGTGTCTGCATGCTCTGTACATCCCAACATAACAGTGATACATAATTATACGGCAGAGAACAAAAGCTCTGGACCGCCTTGCACACTCTTCCAAATGAATATTGGATCACATAACGTAGGGGTTTCTGTTTCGTTCTGACAACGACGAGAAGAGACTCTTGAATGTGGTAACAGAGAAGAAGGAAACTGAGATACATCTGAAGGAGAAATGCGTACACGGGACGAAGCATCGAGAATAGATTAGCAAACTAAAGGGAAGTTACACGCAATTCGCCAATTGGGTTTCTATATTGTTGCTGTGGTCTTCAATACGGTCCATTTGAACGTACTTACTGTATTCATCCATTTGAAGGGACAGATCTGAAAACGGAATCTTTTTACCTTCTCATGGAACAGCCAGTGCACATCATTGGAAAAAAAAGTGCAGCATTGTCAAGAGAGTTGAATGAGCGAGGTGGAGGAGGGTAAGAGTAATGCGCTGTTTACACGGAAAGGATCTGCGAGCTCTGTTCTCGTGCAGCATGTCGGCGTGACTTACGTCGATATACCTGTGAAAACCGATCTTCCCGGGAATGATAAAATTGGATTAATAAATGAAGCACACGGCATTATAGACATCAACTGACGAGCCTCAAGATTAGTAACACGCGTGCTTTTTGTCCATATAGGGCTGTCGAAAAAAACTGAAACTTTCTCAGCGAACAGTAAGAAGCGAGCTCATCGTTAGCATTTTGATCCGTAATAGTGATTGATTACAGCATTAAAACTGGTGACTGTAGCAATCGATCTATGTCTGAAATTTTTTCGGTGCAAGTTGTATGTTCGCCAAGGGGTAATGATTATCCAGCTGGCCTTATAGCAGAAGTTTTCAAACACTTACAGACCTGTGCCACCCTGTAACCCGATCAAAAATGAAATTCTTTGTTACTAGATTTTATTATCGTCGCATAGCTGTCTTTGCTGAATTCAATTAGGAAAATAGTGGAAAAGGTAAACGAGTGATGAAATGTTGTTTGTTCTGGTCTTCAGTCCAAAGACTCATTTGTTGCAGCTCTCCACGGTTGTCTATCCTGTGCGAATCTCTGCAATTTTGCGTATAGCTACTGTAACTTAATACATATGAAATTATTTACTGTATTCGAGTCTTGGTCAGCGTCTACAACTTTTCTCTCACCCCCCCCCCCCCCCCCGGCCTCATCTCTCTAAATGATCATCCCCTGCACTTCTGTCTATTATGCTCAGGACAATTCCTATCAACCTGTCCCTTCTTTTAGTCAAAATGTAGTACCTATCTAGTCCCTAATGCGGTTTAGCACCTTCTCGTTAGCTATCAGTAATCTTGATTATTTTCTGCGCTAACATACTTCAAAAGCTTCTATTCTCTTCTTGTGTTCACTATTCATGTCTGTTAAACTCTTCTGTATATATACTACGTTCTTAAATTTGTCGCTCTTTGCGCATCAGCAGCGATCAGAGGAAGTCGAGGACAAACAGTGTTTAAGTTATCGCTGCGAGGAACGTGACATAGTCACTTCATGTAGTCGTCGTATAAACAGAGCTACCTGCTTTCTGCGTTAGCGTGAATTATCTTGACGAGCTGTAGTTCATGTGAAAGTGCATGTTCATGATCCTGGAGTGCAACTCTGGGTACCCTGGACACTGTAGCATCAGGGTGTTGGTGTAGTAACAGAAAATGAATGTACAACGGAACGACGTCGTAAATCAGATGTTGCAACACTGTAGAATACAGGGTCAAGTCACGTTAATGTGACCTCCTGTCAAAAGCCTGAATAACGATCTTTTGCAGCGCGAGACGTACACACAGAGGGACAGTGAGGTTCTCGGAGGTACCAACCGCTTTGTGTGGCCGTGCCGACACCGGTGCAGTGACCAGCTGCGCCAGGTTTCTCGGTTGAGGATCCGCGGCGCGATCTGCCCGATCGAGGTGGTTGCACAAATTTTGGAGTGGGACCGAGCGAGGTTGCGCAGTGCTTAGCACATTGGACTCGCATTCGGAAGGACGACGGCTCAATCCCGCGTCCGGACATCCTGATTTAGGTTTTCCGTGATTTCCCTAAATCGCTTCAGGCAAATGCCGGAATGGTTCCTTTGAAAGGGCACGGCCGACTTCCTTCCCCGTCATTCCCTAATCCGATGAGACCGATGACCTCGCTGTTTGGTCTATTCCCCCAAACAACTCAACCCAACCCCCTCTGGAGTGGGGTTTAATCTGGGTAATTTGGTGGCCAGTACAATACGGTAAACTCATTCTGATGCTCTTAGAATCACACACGACGCTTGAAGCTTTGTCTTATTGGTAGATGCCCGTGTGCCGAGGAAGAAACAAACTGCATGTAGGGGTGGACATGGCCCAAAAGATAGAAGCAAGCCTGCCGGTGTGGCCGAGCGTTTCTAGGCACTTCAGTCTGGAACCACGCGACCACTACGGTCGCAGGTTCGAATTCTGCCTGAAGCATGGATGTGTGTGATGTCCTTAGGTTAGTTAGGTTTAAGAAGTTCTAAGTTCTAGGGGACTGTGTGTTCATCGATTGTGCCTTCTAGAATGACAAGATCATCCAGGAAATGCCACGAAAACATTTCTCCGATCATAACGCTCGCTCCAAACGGCCTGAACTCTTACTGCAATTGTTGCAGGGTCATACCCCCAATGGCCATTCATGTAGAGAGGCAACCTGTAGCCACCCAGTAGAAAAAATTTTTGGAAATTTGTCGTAAGTTCTTATGGGACCAAACTGCTGAGGTTATCGGTTCCTAAGCTTACGCACTACTTAATCTAACTTGAACTAACTTACACTAAGGACAACACACACACCCATGCCCGAGGGAGGACTCGAACCTCCGTCGGGGGGAGCCGCGCCACCCAGTAGACAAAGGTGTGTTATTAGCGTCGACGAACAAGTCACCATGGTTGCATGAACAAGGCACATTCTGCGGAGTCCCATACGCGGCAACGTTCGGTGAACGTCCTTGAGGAGACACTGTTGGCAGTCCCTTGTTTCATCTGGGCGGTCAGTTGCTCATAGTGCCACGTCTTTTCGACCATACACATCTCCGCAGACGTTGTTCGCCCCTGTCGTCTGTGGTCCATGGTGCAACACAGCTGGATCGGCGCCAGTTTTGCCAGCCACAGTGTACTTTATCCATCGCAGCACGCAAACAGTTTACAAACCTAGCCGCTTCCGAAATGCGTCTACCCATGACCCGAAAGCCCGTGAGTATGCCCCTTTGAACGTCAGATAAACGGCCCCGTCTTCGCGTTACCACAACGACTGCACTGTTTTCCGCGCCCCCCAGACACGCTTTATATATCCTCCACTGTTAATGCTACCACCTGCCATCTGTGAGTGGCTATTGGACTTTCATGTCGAATATAGGCGGTCGTCACTTTAATGTTACTGGATCGTGTACCTGCGTTGGACGCTAGCAACTGTGCAACATTCGTTAGTTCTAATGTGGCTGCATTTGCCTACTGAATGAAAGATAATGGTGGATGTTAATTAACTATTCGTCATCACCAAAGGAACGGGAGGCCAGTTTCTTTTGTACCACCCGGCGACTCGAGCACATTTAACGGCGCTCTGGGAAAGCGTGAATAGTGCTGTGGCTGCGAGGAAGCGATGCAATGCTGAAGAGCAAAGGGTAGGAGCGGCCAGAGTTTGGTAACAGTTTTGCGAATCGAGAAACACTGACGTGAACCACCCTCGCGGGAGCAGCGGGAAGGGCCACTCTGGCAGTGATCTGCGCCACAAAGCGACTGTAAAATTGTCCATTGGGCGGCGGAGCGCGCGCGTTTAACCACTCGACACGAGAGGGCAGCCGCGGCGGGGTTAGGCCTCGCCGCGCGCAGCACAGCAGCCAGTTATTGCAGAGGCGACGGCTGCTCGCCCGCCTGGCTGTCCGCGCTTTGTCGGGCGCCCGCTGCTCCAGCGTGTTGCCATTGTCCTCCCCGCTGCGTCACCGCTCGAGAGCACTATCGCTGGCGGACCGCTCTCCATGCAGCGGCAGCGTCCTCTTTAATTACTGCCGTTCTGCTTCTGCCCGACTGGAGAGCGGCGCCAAGCGCTCGGGCAGACGCGTTCTCAGGGAAGGCAGCGCGCGTCTGCTGCGTTGCTGCGGTCGCGTTATTCATATTTCACTGGGAGTGCGCTAATGGCTTGTGCGACTGGAAAATGACTAAGTATTTTTAGGTTACGCACATACCAAATCCATTCTCTAAATCATCGCAAATGACCTAAAATTTCGTCACACTAGTTGATGTTTCAGTATTGGGTTGGTGCATAAGTTTTTAGCGTTTTCCCACAAGTTTAATAAACACAACAGGTACACATAACAGATACTTCAGTCGTCAATAATATATTCTCCTTGACTATTTACAACAGTCTGATAACGTTGGAGTAACTTTTAGATTCAGCGACTGCAGAAAGCACGTAGTTTTGATGCGAAGAACTCGTCGAGCCATGCTCAAAGTATATTTTTATCCGGAAAGGAAATTCTTTGCAGGTTGTTCTATAGAGAGCGGAAAGGGCAAAAATTTGAGGGTACAAGATCATATGAATAAGGTGAGTACGGAATGACACCCCAACCCAGCTTCTGTATAATATTTTTTGTTAGTCTAGCAGAATGTGGGCGGACGTACGGTGGAGCAGCGTCACTCCACGCAGTCTTCCTGGTCGGTGCTCTTCGATTGCGCCTGCAAGACGTCTCAGTTTTGGCTATAAATGTCAGCAGTGGGTTATACATAGGGGAAGCAATTCATAGAACACTGCACCGTCACTGTTCCATCAGATGCATAACATTGTCTCTTGTAGATGCGCGCAGGTCTTTGTACAGGAAGTTCCTGCCTTCTTTGGGCTCAACCATTCCTTTCTTTTCCTTAAGTCAGCACAAAAACTCCGTTTCTCGTAAATAGTAACGTATGGTCAGTACTGATCACGAGCCAGTTAATGACGAAGAAACAGAGATGCACATATGGGCATCCACTGATTTTTGTGATTCTGGCTTACGGCATGCTGCACCCATACAGCGATTTTTTAACCTTCCCCATTGCATGCAAAGATCGCACGATGGTAGAATGATCACTGTTCATATTTGCCAGTGCACTGACGTGGATCATTGTGTTTTAATGAGTTCAAACGATCTTCGTCAAACCTCGAAGATCTTCCTAAAGTTGGAGAGTCACTGTTGTCAAAACGAACCTCCTTAAAACGGAAAAACCACTTTCTTGCCGTGCTCTGTCTAATGCCATTAACGCCATACAGCCGCGCGGGATTAGCCGAGCGGTCTATGGCGCTGAAGTCAAAGACTGTGCGGCTGGTCCCGGTGGAGGTGCGAGTCCTCCCTCGGGCATGGGTGTGTGTGTTTGTCCTTAGGATAATTTAGGTTAAATAGTGTGTAAGCTTAGGGACTGATGGCCTTAGGAGGTAAGTCCCATAAGATTTCACACATTTTTGAACATTTGAACCCCATACACGGCGCAGATGTTTCTTGCTGCCTCCGGGACTGTCATACCTTTATTGAACTTAAACGGAACAATACGCCGGAAACGTTCCGATTGCTCCACATGGCACCCCATTTTCTAGCTTCCACAGCTCCACTCACTCCCTCTAAATAACAAAGTGACTATATTTGAACTCAAGTAGCAACAGTAAACCACAAACGAAAAATGACATTCGATAAATAAACCCTTAGCAACCTGAATACCAACATGCAAAACAAAACCAACCTAGTATTTTTATTTTTTTTAATGTATAGAACGGATCAGAATGATGTTTTAAAAATTTTGGGGATTGTAGAGGATGAAATTTTTAAACGTTTGACGTAGGGAAACTATAGCCAGAAATGTGAAATGATGTTTGTACAGCTATCACTGAGTTGTTGAAAATCGACGCACTACTTGTACGAGAAGTAATAAGGTGAGATATTGAGTGAATATTCTTGGCTGTCACCTTACTGGACAACACGTATTACCTGATCGTTTAAATGATAGATCGCATTTTAAATTCAGATGGCTTAAATGGTACGTCGTATTTTAACTTCCTGGACAATGCCTTGCCTGAACTTCTGGAGGACGTTCCCTTGCAGCTGAGCATTACTTTGTGGTTTCAGAAGGACGTTGCGCCAGCGCACATTGCTCGTCGGATCAAGGCATATCTCCTAGACAAATTCAGGCAGACAGTAATTGGAAGGGGAAGCCTAATCCCTTGGCCTGTGTGTTCAAATGTGTGTGAGTTCTTAAGGGACCAAACTGCAGAGGTCGTCGGTCCCTAGGCTTACACACTAGTTAAACTAACTTAAACTAACCTATGCTAAGAACAACGCACACACCCATGCCCGAGGGAGGACTCGAACCTCCGGCGGGAGGGGTCGCGCAGTCAGTGACATGGCGCCTCTAACCGCGCAGCCAATCTGCGCGGCTTGGTCTGTGTGCTCTCTTGACATCACGTCTCTTGGCTTTTTCCTGTGAGATTGTGTAAAGTCCCTTTGCTACTCAATACGAATAGGAACAATACCTGACGTTATTGAGCGCATCTTCACTGCGCTTGATACCATCAGAAAGGTGAGCGGAATGTTACAGAGAGTCAGACAAAACATGGTTCGTTGTTGCACGTTATGTAACGAACTTGATGATCGTTACATTACGCGTTTGATCCACTGTAGAGAAGCCACAGAATCAGTTTACAGTATTGGATTGTACTATGCTGTCAATAAACGTACAGTACAAGTGTTTTGGTGTTTCATTTAATGCACCTAAAACGTAGAAAGTGCATAATTCTGTAAAAACTGTACTTCACATTTCCGGCTGTCTGTTCCTTGTATAAGACATTCAAAATTATATCCTCCACATTCTCTCAATCTTTTGTAATGTCATTCTGTTACGCCGTTATGTATAATCTGTTCCGTGCGTTTGGTAATTTTACAGCTGCCTCTGTAACCTAATGCAATAGATACTTTTACAGTTGTAGTATTAGTGGTCATTAAACATAAATAAAGCTTAAATGATGGAGGTTTGGAGTCGAAAAAAATTTGAGTCCACCAGAAAATAAAGGAAGTAGAAGGAACTGACACTTGAAGCTCCAGAAGTGCAGCATCTGTTACAGATGCAATCAGTAACACTTGATAACTACATGAGCAAGTTTCCCTAGTATTACATACAACATCGGTAGCACAGTTATCCAGAGGATATGTTTCTGGATCTATCGCCTCTCGCCGAGCACTGAAGACAGAGACGAATGTCCCGCAGCACTTCAGCAGGGCGATGTGATGATTCGGCAGAGTCCAACAGAGCGAGGTGAAGTCGTACTGAAGAGTCCAGCGACAATGGCGGTGAAAAGATGGCAGCTTAACGTTTCCAGCGATGATCTCTTTGAGGGGGCTGCCATGGAAATATAATAAGAACCAGGCACCGGCCAATACAGAAACACCCAAACTGATACGCGTATTCTCCAAGGGCGGCAATGCAGGCGCTGACTCTGGCATCCAGTCGATTGTACAGGAGGAAAATACTGTCCTGGGATACATTATGCCACGCCTGCTCGACCTGTTCACACAGTTCTGTAAGAGTTGTTGGTTGACGAATCGCACGAATCACTTGTCGTCCCATCACATCCAACACGTGCTCGACTGGAGCCAAGGCAGGATATCCTACTGGACAGGAAAGTTGCTGCACGTCTTACAGAGCATGTTGAATTTCATGGGCAGCTTGTGGGTGAGCACGAGACAAATATGTCGTCTACTTGTATTAAAATCCACCAAATAATTGGAAAAATGTCTTCATGACAGACTGCTTGTTACAAGGGCGGGTGACCACTTACGCAAAGACGTGGACCGAGTTGATGCACACAGAGTTCATGGTCTTCCTCTTCTCAACAACTTAGGTGAGAGGCCTAGCAGTTCACAAATTTTAAAATGCGTGTCACGCAGCTACGTTGTTAGCTAGGATAGGTTCAAATGGTTCAAATGGCTCTGAGCACTATGGGACTCAACTGCTGAGGTCATTAGTCCCCTAGAACTTAGAACTAGTTAAACCTAACTAACCTAAGGACATCACAAACATCCATGCCCGAGGCAGGATTCGAACCTGCGACCGTAGCGGTCTTGCGGTTCCAGACTGCAGCGCCTTTAACCGCACGGCCACTTCGGCCGGCTAGCTAGGATAGTGGACATATCTCCAGTCGAGCAGTGGGCTGCCGTTTGTCAGCATATGAAATACACGTGGGTTCACTTATTGGTGGATCTCCCCGCCCATGAAGTAAGCTGTGTATCCATGGACGATGTGTTGCTCTTAACCTGGTGAGCACGACTTCACTCCATCGGTGTGCATGGTATGAGGTTCGCCATGCCTGAGTGGTCTATTTGATTGACTATAATATGCTGTTTTCCACCTTCATCCATTCGTCTTTCCACTGACGTACCATCTTTCTGTTCGACAGTGAGATTAAAATTTTGTACTGCAAATTCCAGTGAGTGTGCATGGAAAAATTGGTGCAGTTCGACGGCGAGATTAAAATTTTGTACTGCAAATTCCAGTGAGTGTGCTTGGAAAAATTTATGCAGAACAAAAATAGATGGACTTCGCAGATGATTCTAAATTCGTCCTTTGACGGTTTTCATGTTACGGAAGAATTTTCAGTAGGTTCAAAATACCACTGAGAGTACAGGGGTAACCATCCACCCATGCGTGATGAGAACGTTGAAAATTACGTAATTGTCATTTTTTCTCAAAGAGTCAGTGATATGTGGACTACATAACCGGTGCCAAAGAAAGGAGCATTTGAAACACACTGCTGTTTGGACCACCGTCAGCTACTTATCTTAACAGGCGCGTCCTGTGTTCCTCTAGACCAAGGGTGTACAAACGTGACAGTATGTGAGTTGCAAACGCCTTACTGTGCCTATGTAAGAGCCAGAAGCTAGAAAATGTCGTGCCGTGGGACTAGTTAGTATTCCGAATTAAAACCCCCCTGCCCCAATGGGGCTCTAAAGAATAAGTTCTACAGGGACTCACTCTCTCCATTTATGGAGGGAATGAAAGGTGAGTAAAAGAACGAAAATATTACAAGAACAGGCGGTGAGCAACGGGCAGCCACCAGATCAGTAGCGGGCTACATGCAGCCAGCAGTCCGCTGTCTGTGCATCCCTGCTCTTGACAGCGATTCAAAAAATGGCTCTGAGCACTATGGGACTTAACTACTGTGGTCATCAGTCCCCTAGAACTTAGAACTACTTAAACCTAACTAACCTAAGGACATCACACACATCCATGCCCGAGGCAGGATTCGAACCTGCGACCGTAGCAGTCGCGCGGCTCCGGACTGCGCGCCTAGAACCGCTATACCACCGCGGCCGGCCAGCGATTCTTGACACGCTTTAGTAATAAACTGAATTTATGCTTGCTCGTTTGCTTGAGTGACCACTGAAATTTTATTTTATTTAAATGAGCGACAATGGAAATGCACAGGTACAAGACAACAAACGGAACCTCAAAATTACAAACTAAATAATTTATTTCTAACAGATCATAGCTTTTTACATTTGTGAACGTCGGAGGCAAAAAGGCAGGACAATTTCTCGCTAAAAAATTCTAAATGGGCAGAGTCTGACTGAAGAAAACCTAAGGACGACCAGATTCTTTGCAGAATAATGCAGAAGCTGTCAGCTTACACAGAACAATAAAGTTGAAATAATGACAGAAAACAGGATAGTGAGGAGATTCAAAACATTGCTCGCAGAAAGTCTGTAACGCTAGAGTGTTTGGTTTATCTTGCATTGCACATTTAACGTTACTCCTATAACGCTAAATTATGATTTGGAAAACGCGATCATCGTCTTTCTACTTCTTTCTCCTACCGCTGAATTACGGACTTCTGCATATATTATGACTGTTAGTATTAGCCATCCAAGTAGGTCCAGCCTGTTTCCTGATATTGCCTCATATTCCATCAGCTCATCGGCTACATTATCTGCCGTAGGTCTTGGGCTGCATCTTTATTATCACAAGAAACCTGTCATTGCATTTTCTTGGTACATCTTCCTTCAGTTCCTACATTTATTTGCTCAGCCTGCCATCATTTAAATTTCTTAACAGGCCCTAATGTATCATAAACATTTTCGTTTGTTATTCTCATTTAGCCGCCTTCCTTCTTTTTTTCCGATACTCCTAATATGTCGATGCAGGACCTATGTGCATGAGTTCGTCAAATTATGTAACATCGTCGCTAATCTGCAGACCCTTGCTTTCAGCGTACATTAGAAATGATGGAAATAAGATTAAGGGTTAACGTTTCGTCAACAATGAGGTCTTCAGAGACGGAACCGAGGCCCATGAGAAAGACAGGCCGTGGAGCGTAGGAGCACGTAACACCGCAGGTTTCACGCGTGGCAGCAGCTGTCTCCAGCGGGGAGGGAGTAACTGTTTCAGATGAGTTTAATAATTCTTGACTGCACGTCTGAATACATGCAAGCTCTCGATAGCACATGACAGAGTTAAGACTTTTAGTCGATACTTTTTCAATTAGATATTGATTTCCCTTGGGCCTTGCAATGATCCTACAGCCGTATAAGCCCACGAGTGTAACGTCACAAGTTCGTTGCGAGGCCGATATTTCTCCTGCGCCCCGAGACGGAACACAACCTCGGATTAGGAAGGAAATTAACCGTGTTCGTAAACGTAAACACCATTCACGGTTTAGGTCTTTTCCGATTCGCCGACTGCATACAAGGCGGGAGCGACATATGATCGTCAGACATTTGATCAGCATGCCGCCAATCCCTCCAGCCATTATTCCTGATGCCGTTGCTTCTTTACTCAAGCAGCCCCCCATATGGCCCCATGACGCTGAGTGGACGCAGTTCCACACCTTCATACCTTAAAAAGATACGAGGAAATAACACGAATCGAACCCAGGTCGCCGGCCGCGGTGGCCCAGCGGTTCTAGGCGCTACAGTTTAGAACCGCGCGACCCCTACGGTCGCAGGTTCGCATCATGCCTCGGGCATGGATGTGTGTGATGTCCTTAGGTTAGTTAGGTTTAAGTAGTTCTAAGTTCTAGGGGACTGATGACCTCAGAAGTTAGGTCCCATAGTGGTCAGAGCCATTAGAACCATTTTTTGAACCCAGGTCCTACAACATCGATGGCAGCGTCGCTTATCATTCGAATACGGTGGTGTGTTCCTTTGAAAAGGTTCATCCCGCCAATATCCTTAAACGATTTAGAGAAATCACGGGGTAGCGAAATCCGGATGGCAGGACTGGCCTTCGAATGTTAGCTACAAAGTATACGTAATTTCTATCCCAACGATTTCTTAAACTTAATCTCACACTTTCTCAGTTCCGATCATCTATTTTTGTCGTTGTTCCTCTGCAGTTCAATGGACAAAATAATGTCCTAATTAACAGCGTTTCCTTCTTACGGACTGACCAAACTGATGTGTGGTCCATGTCCTCTTCCCAAAAATGCTGAGAGTATACGAATGTTTACTGTCTTTGGTCGGTTTCCAATCTTTCCTTCTCATAACGACACCCAGAGAACAATTTGAGTTGGACTGATAGGAAGTCTAAATAAAGTCAAATGGCAGAAATAAAACCATTGCAATAAAAGTAATCAGGGCAATCAAAGTTCATGTATACGAATGAAGATATCGTTTGAACAAGTCCACTTATGAACGAACTGTGATTCCTTTACCCTTTAGACTGTAATCAGAACGATTACCAGGTATAAATGACGCTAGCGGGCCTTTGCAATCGAATCACTGTCATCAGAATCTGATGTGGTGAACGTCGGCTTCAAGTAAGTGGTGTGGGATTCGCGGAATAACAGTGTTGTTTTTCTGAAACAAAGGATTAACAAAGGGCGTAGTGGGCGGCGGGATTTGAACTGAGCTATAAATAGCGGCGCGAGACTAGCAATAGTTCACATTCTAGTTGGAGTCCAGGCAGCGAGTACACATAACAGCATCACTTACAGTACCTGAGGAAAACGATTGTGTCAGTTGTCGAAATATTTTACGTAAAATGGAAACAACAGCTCCACCCGTCACCCGGAGGCTCACCATAGGATTTAATCGCCCTTCAATAAAACAGGCAAAAATACTTTTAACGTTTGGAAACATCATCAGTGTCAGTTCAATAATTACAACATGCTTGTACAAGAGCACTGCTCTCGTTCCGAATTCTTAGCCGTCCCTGTTCTGGGGTATCTGCAACGTAAGCATAGCTGCAGCTTGGTGACAGCCAGGATATCGCAGACCCTATGTTCTCCAAAAGCTGCAAACGTAACTGACTCTGGAAGATATTTCGCATGCTGAAATCACTTTCTGCCATTTGTCTTCATTTATGTTGCTCTTTTCGCGTCCCTCAACCTCTTACTGTTACGTTAACTGTCATACAATCGTGGTGAGATTACGTCGTGTGAAATAATAGGAATGTTTTTAGTTTTAAGAATAGTCATATCTTATGGCAGGCAAGGCTGCTGAAGATATCTTTTTTTAATATTTACATCGTCAAAACGACTATTTAGCCGTCATACTGTGAAAAATCTGAATGACAGGCTGCAGCCACTGTGGATCATCTACATCAGCTGTTGGTAAGCAGTTCAATAATTACAACATGCGTCATACCTAAAGTCATGCATTTAGAAAAAGGTAATGCGTTCCACTATTGTGACACTGATGAAACATCCAGTGGATGTACAAGAGTATTCATACTAAGCGCATTGGTGAAACTAAGGATGTTCTCTAGATCTGTCACCAAGCTGCAGCTATGCTTACATTGCAGTTACTCCAGAACAGGGACGGTTAAGAATTCGGAACGAGAGCAGTGCTCTTGTACACGTACATAGCTCTCCCGTCAGATTCCACGCTTCCCCCACTATCACGCCACACTGTCTGAACGTGACAAGGGGGAAGAGGGGAAAATTGCGAACGCACCGCATTTAGATGACAATGCAGTCGTGCTGCAATACGACTTGGTTTCATGTTTCTCAACAACATAGATCACAAACAGAAAATGATGTCTGGCACATCCAAGACATAATAATTAACATTTATCTGGTACACATTGTTGGCATACAGACAGATCAAGATAATGTCACAGATTTTCACTTTTCGGTTGCCACGTAATCTGACTTGTTCAGTTTCATAATCGAAAAAAGCCTTTCACACATGCATGTTGACTGAAATATTTTGTCTTGCTTGCAGCACCATGACGGAGACATGGAAATTCTTCCCCTGGAGAACAATGCAGACATCCTGGACGGTTTTAACGTATAAAGATTTGTGATTTAAACAGGAATTACACTGCAATTCAGTCAGTTCTATCTGCAAATGCAGAGGCGCGCTTTCGACTGAAACATCAGGCGGTCTCGAAAACAGGTGTAAGATTGGCAATGCCCTAAAAATGTTTAGAAAACTACCCGTGTAATTCTTTCGAGGCCACAGTTAATTCATCGAAATTCACATGGTTCTTTTTTCTTTTTACTCCAGTGATCTTAGGGAAATGGACGGTGTTTTTTGTCAGAATTTGTCCCTTGCACAATGTACTTTTCTTCTTAATTGCACCCCAATTAAATCAGGAATAAGTTGTTTCTCATCTTGCAGAGTCGGACTGTCGGATTCCATTCCGGACGCCCTAATTTTCGTTCCTGCTTTCCTTTTCCTTCAAAAACTCAACAATCATGGATTTTAAATAATAAAAAAATTCTTCCATGCACTCCCCTTGACTTAACTATTGCACTTTGCAATAAAGTCTCTATAGTCATCGTTCAGTTCCCTTAAAAACAGTTGCGAGTGACAGGGAATAGTGCGTACGACTTCAGAACATTTACTATTCGTACAACCAATTTCATTACATGCTCCATGCCAACAAATTTAGAAAAAAGTGCTTCTTAGTGTACAGAACAATGCATCCCGTCTTTCGATCGTTGTAATTTTTTGCTCTTTTATCGTCAACTAAATCTTTATATACTTTGTACATGAAGTTGTAACGTCGTTCCATATAAAATTACGCGATTGCATAATAGATATTGAAGACTTCTTATCTTTCCCTTCTGTCATCCATGTTCATTTTTAAAGGCTCATGACGAAAGATCGCTCGACTGTATCCTTTGATGCAAACAGCCAGTGAACACTCAGCTTCCTTTATACCACGAGCAAACGGTGAAGGGTGAACAGCGCGAAAGTCACGATTCTGCCGAAGTGAAGTGTCGTGCCAGCCGAAGAAAGCTAAATGAAATGTCGGGCTGTACCAAATACTTGCGAGAATGACCGAGAAAAGCCGAGACAGGCCGAGCCTCTCCCTACACCAGTGCAACACGTGTTCGCATGCAGGTTTGCGTGCCATGGCCGACTCGGCTCATGAACGTTATGTTCTACAGATTTTGCTAAAATTACCTTAAATTGCTAGATTAAGACGCCTTGTGTGATAAATCTTCTCAAAACGCACAAGTGATAGAATTTGCATCAGCAGCAAGCGAACTCCGCCAGCAGTAACTACCTTAGCACTCTGCTAAAAACAGAAAAGAAAACATGAAGCTATGTTACCTGCGATACCGATCAAAACTGTAGCAACGAACTGATCAGAGGCACTACTTCTGACAAGAATGTTACTGCCTCTGATATGTTCTTCGTTAGCTCGCGCCTTCGTTTCGTAGTGTCACGTAGGTTTCGTGGGAACACACAGCCTATTGCTGCAGTGAATATTACAATTTAAAGCAGGGTTCGAGCAGTGGCGCATCAAGACAGGGTGAGCTCCGCAGTACCCCGACAGCCGTTTGCCTCCCACCGCGCCGATCACAGCCGTCGGGGGACAATGGCAGCAAATTGCCAACAGTTGTCGCGATTCGCTTACCTGTCAGGCGGCCCTGCGCCAGTGAGGCGTGTCGGCCGCTATTAGCATACCGCGCGTATGTCATGCAAATGGAGCACCAGTTGTAGCCTCCCGAGCGGGACTTTCGGGACACGGCGGGATGTTTCTGACGGCTAGCTGCGCCTTTTTAACGGATTATTTATTCGCCATCAGTCACGGGAAGAGCCGATCTTGCCAGAGGGGCTCGAACGTGACTCCTTCCTCTTCACGTGAAATCGATTTGTTACATCTAGTATCCTCACGAACCGACACACAGAGAAATGAGAAAGACCAACCTGGCTGCGAAGATAGGGACAGCTTACGTGACACGGCACAAACGGAGAGCACAAGCTGATCCGAACTCAGCATCAGAATGACGAGTAGCTTGAATGCTGAAATTCATAGAATAAAAGTAAATTGCGGAAATAGTTATAATCTAGGCATAAAAACAACGTGTTGTCTGAAGCAGAACAGAATGAAATAAAATGTGTGAATGCAAATGAATGTATCGTTTATTTTAATCTCAGGGACGGCGCAAATGATAACAGCCAATAATTTGGGTGATAATTTTTAATTCACTGACAAACACGAACTGCAAGAATCAGATGTAAATTTTATAATCAAATCATTTACCTGCAGCCAAGAGCTTGTCAACTCATGGTGTATTATCATAGAGTGCTCGAACCAGCCGGCCGGAGTGGCCGAGCGGTTCTAGGCGCTACAGTCTGGAGCCGCGCGACCGCTACGGTCGAAGATTCGAATCCTGCCTCGGCCATGGATGTGTGTGACGTCCTTAGGTTAGTTCTGTTTAAGTAGTTATAAGTTCTAGCGGACTGATGACCTGAGCAGGTAAGTCCCATTGTGCTCAGAGCCATTTGAAACTATTGTGCTCGATACAAGTACGAACAGTTTCAAAGTTAACACATTTCCCTATTTATTCCTTGTAGTTGATTCCACCCATATCTTCAGCAGCTAGATCGAAACCGCGTCGGAATGTTACAGCAGTTAACTATAATGTGCTTTTTAGGTGGT
This sequence comes from Schistocerca piceifrons, assembly GCF_021461385.2. Classification (NCBI taxonomy): domain Eukaryota; kingdom Metazoa; phylum Arthropoda; class Insecta; order Orthoptera; family Acrididae; genus Schistocerca; species Schistocerca piceifrons. Next base: position 525,739,118 of record NC_060139.1, on the reverse strand, counting down.
TTCCTGCTCCCATCTAAGCCAACTGCAAACATCCTCTCCTCCTTATAAACGAAAATTTTAAACACGAGAAAGCTTCTCGAGGTCGAATGGAAATTGGGGCGGAGACAAAAACAGCACCTATCGAGCGGCAGCCGGCAGAATTACTTGCAGCCTCTTTGCTTTCCATATTTTGAGAGGTGGCAGTAAGGACCAAAGCAAGGAAAGGATGTCCAGTGAACAATGTCTCTAAAACGCATACCTTAAGCGCTATGAGCACTTGTTCAGTAGGTGAGATGTTTTACGGCAGTGAAGGTGAACAAGTGCTTTTAGCTCTTAAGGTATGCATTTTAGCGCCCGTGTTTACTAGTCATTTTTTCCAGGTTTGGCCCATACTACCGCCTCTGATAGTTTGTCGGTGTAGTTATGGTTGATTCTATTTGTCCTAAGGGGCACGACGTTTGGATCAACCCGTATTTAAAAGAAGAAAAAGCTGTGTTCATTCTTTCTTATTCTTTACTTAATTACTGTTGAATTTTTTAAAATAATATAGTTTGTATAAACACAACATTAGTTTTGTAAGCTACAAAATTACAAAAAGAAATCTCTCTAAAAGGAAAACCCAATTTAACAGTGATCACAGCCGAAATGCTAGAAACTTTAGTAACACAAACAGGATTCATTACTACAGTCTTAACGCTCTAAAATTGATTGCAGTTTATTATCACAGACAGAGTAGTGGAGATTTTGCAGATTTGCATTCCATAGACTTGATTTGTTGTAGATTATTTCTGTTGTACTAGTTCATTCATTCATTCATTTCCGTGTCCGGTCAGAATTTCCAGAAGGTAGCAACTCCGATGGCCTTGTTGTTTCCTTCAATCAGGTCCTGTGTTGGGCAGGGTTGTTCAAGTTGAGGACAAATTAGCAGGTGGGCTGTTCCATACGCGCACACTCCATCAGCTGGAAGAATGCCCCGTTTTCCCATGCTGGTCTTGCAAAGAGGAAAGCTCACACTAAGACGATTGTTGCACTAGTTGACTTAGTTTCTTTTAGATATCTTAATCTCTTGCTCTTAACATGCCGACCTCTGTAACTTACTGAATAAGGCGCAAGCTTCTGTTTTCACTTCTATTCCTTCTTTTTCCGTTTTTGTTATCCTCAATAGAATCTTCAGTAATTACATGACATTCTCTATACTCCTTGAAACGGCAAGTATACATTGGCTGCTTTTAAATATTTACTGTGCAGAAGGATGGTGAACATGCAGTGGTCAAATAATAAATGACACATTTAGAACTTAAATACGGTGAGTGGCTGAGCAAAATTGAAACAGAGAAGTATTTTAGATTTTATTCAGTTGGTTTTGTATGTTTCGCAAAACGTAGCAACAACCTAAGAAAAACGTTTGAGTAAATATATGCAGTTTGAGAGCAGTTCGTTAGTGGGCCGGGAGGACCATTATCCATTATTCTTTCCCTAATTCGACTCCAGGGAAATTTTATTTATGGAGAGACATCATTTTCTGCGTCATCCTTAAAGTAGAAAACAGTTATCTATTCCCTCTTCCCGTGCATGAAATTTAGGTTACGTATTTTCCACATTTTGATATACTTTCGGTGTTTTTTATAATTGCGTAGGCTTCCGCGGCCAGTGTCAGTCGACATAAAAGTTTTCTGGGTTTGGTACCGCGCCATAATGTAAAAAACTACTGCTGCTGGAGAAAAACCAACGTTTAGGCCACGGTTGCAGCCGCCTTCTTCTGGGTCTAAGAAGGCCGCTGCAGCCGTGGCCAAAACGTTGGTTTTTCTCCAGCAGCGGTAGTTTTTTACATTATGGCACGGTACCATAGCCAGAAAACTTTTATGTTGACTTTCGGTGTTTTGTTAGCAGTTGTTGTAGCTCCTGATTCACCCGCGTTAAATATGTCATGGGTGACAGATTTATACTTCCAACTGAGTTAGTTAAAGAAGTGTCCGTCACTAGTTTTTAGTACTATAACATCCTCGAGCTTTATTTATTAAACGGTTCAAAGTTCTAGGTTTCGCGTGCTTGAATTCATAAGCTCAGCTCTGTTTGTCCACATTACTATGTGTCACTTCCAGAATCGTTTTAAATTCACCGACAGGTCCACTTCGAAGATAATCATGAAATCGTGGTTACCTTTTAAGTAGCAAAGTAATCCACCCATAACAAATATTTAGTGGGTAACCATCGTTTGTCTGGGATAGAATGAATTTTTTTGTATCACCTATAACATTTAGTTCTTGTGGCATGACATGACTCGAAAGTAACCAATTCATTTATATAAGAAATGACAGTTTTAGAGTCTAGCCTCTGCCCCTCCCCCACCCCCTGGATAAATTTCTTTGGATGCTCATGGCTCAGATATACCACCAGGTTGTTGTTTAGAGAATGTAATAGAGTGACCTATTTTTGTGTTAGTAAAAGCACTGTGTAGTCTTATCTGACTCCGAGACTTATACTTAACTAAGCATTAATAGAGTTTTTACTTTTGCAAGTTACCGCTTCGTCATTAGGGCTCCTGTTGCTATGTAACGACCTTCATAGCCATGTCAGACCCACATCTGCTGATGTTTGTCTCTATGACATCACAATGAAGTAACTTCCGCATGTTGACTGGATGTTGTGTGATGTCCTTAGGTTAGTTAGGTTTAAGCAGTTCCAAGTTCTAGGGGACTGATGACCATAGATGTTAAGTCCCATAGTGCTCAGAGCCATTTGAACCATTTCCCACATGTTGTTTACACAATTTTCGAAGATGATAGCAAGTACGAAAAAACTCAGTAAAATTCACAGAGGGACTTTTCCAGCATGTTGACATCGCAGTGAAGGACTTTGTATTGCAACTGAAGCCCTGATTATGAAAGTGAAACTTCGAAAAATACAATGAAAAGCAAAAACGCTACTGGAAAAGCTATCGACGCATTTTGTTGTTAAGCTGTTTATTAATGAGTAGACTTTGATAAGATTACAGGTTCTACAAACGAACGCACTTGCATCGGATTGTGGAGAGCATTTGATGTTGTCGTAATCGACATAGCAGGATTTCCCCTTGCCGGTCCAGCAGTCAGTTCGCATATCTGCCGGCGCGCTAGTTGTAAATGACGGACGGATGGTTTATACAACAAAAGGGCGCCGCTTATGTTACTGCGTCAGCCCCATCGAGAGCGGGGGGCATGATCCCTTTGTGTGAAAATTGTTTTCGCTGATTGATAAAAAAGACGAGCCTCTGGCTCCAGAGAATTGTTGCGGTGCTGGCTGTGACGGTGCGAGTGAGCGGGCGAAGGGAGGAAAGAGGGGTTACGGGATTGAGTTGTGAGGCCGACAAAAACAACGGACTGTGCCACAGCGGTCGTGGTGTGTGTGTGTGTGTATGCGCGCGCGCGCGCGCGCGAGTCTAAAGTGCGTTTTAGCGGCGAGTGCGTGTGTGCGGGCGGGTGCGTGCGTGTGTGTGTGTCTGTCTGTCTCTTTCCCTCCGGCGAGCTTCGCTTGCGATGTGTTTGACAAAGTTGGGTGATTGACATTCGCTATTATGCGTGAATATTTGATGTATGCATACGCGCACTAGGTCTGATTGGCGGACACAATGGAAAAGCTACAGGACATCGGCGGGCAGGCGGGCGCCGGCTTCGCTTGAAAGGGCAGCCGCTGCCCGGCGGAAGAGGTCGGCCCATTGTGACGCGGTCCGCGACGGAGCCGCCGCATGGGACAAGCCTAAAAAACTCACAGGCCGCGCACGCACCCGCTCTGCGTCGCGCCGTCCAAAATTGCTCCGCCGTATCACTTGTCGATCGCTTGTTGCGTATATGGCCCCGAGCGCCCATCTGTTCAGTCTTGTTTTTAATAAATTAGGCCTGTGTAGCGTACACGAGTACCGGATGAGGAAAACACAGAGGGCCCCACTGCCAATGAAAGTTCCCCGCATCTTGCCCGCTTCCTCTTTGCAACGCGGCCGGCAGCAAAATCGGCCTAAATGCTCGTGTCAAATAAATTACGCACACCGATTCGCCGATAGCCGGAGCGCAACTTGTCGACCGGCGCGGGTGTATAATTCACGGAATCTCGCTGCGAGCGACCGTCCGTATTACGGGAACTGGATGTCGGTTTTGTCCTGTGCGAACGCGGAGCTGCTACTTTTCTCTGGAGGGACAAAAAGGAATATTAATGAAGAGCGCAGTCGCGCCGTGTTCTCTGCAAACGTGGACGATTCTAAAACCTCTGGTGACTCAGCTAACAAAGGCATAGGCCGTCTACATACGTGGATTCTGCGGCCGTAGATGTCTCTGATTTCTAAAACTTATCTTGATAACAGAACCAGAATTTTCGACGGCGTGCTTTAAATGTGGTGTTAGCGCTTACTAGTCCAGTGGGCCTACTATACCTCAGTACGAAACAATAATTATTCTTTACTCTCATAAAAAAAAAGAAACACCCCCCAACAGGCGGCACAACAGTACCGACCGGCCGCAAGTCATCCTCAGCCCTTAGGCGTCATCGGATGCGGATAGGAGGGCATTTGATCAGCAAACCACTCTCCCGACCATTACTTGCTCTTATGAAGTGACAAAATAACCAAATCATATTCACTAGGCCAAATTTTTAAAGAAACTATATTAAACGCTTCACGAAAGGGCCTTGCTACGTAGTAGTGTGATTATCAGGTGATACTGACTAGTTTGTTAAACACAGTTTCATCGACACCAATCAATATTACAGTCGTATTATGTTACACTTTTCTAAATATTATTCTTTACATTTTTCTCCGCTATTCACTACTTAGACGATCTCTCTAACCCTTTAGTTACACTTATTTTTGATCTAAAGACCGCCAACGCCACTAAAATTTTAACTTTACTGAATGTAAAGTACCAGCTGTAAAGCAAGGAACAAGGTTTACCTTCAGTGACCCGTCGATGGTTGAGTTAACAGAAACGAACGTGTTGGTATTGCTCAAGGACAGAGAAGAAACTTTCTCGGGTTTTAGTAATGCAATCATCCGGGTTCTAGTAAGGCAATCATCCAAAACTTCACTTCACATGATTCTGATTTCAGCTTCAAAGTCGTAACTACTGTGCCGTATCTCAAGGAGGTGCACACTCGATTCGATGTACCTAGATTAGGACACGTATAACCTGTTCATACAAAGTGTTAGGGGAGGAAACAGGTTTATTTCAGAATATGATATAAGGAGATATTCTAACGGGAAAATACACTCAAGTTTTTTTTTTTCCTGTTAGAGTGCCTCCCTCTATCGTGTCCTTGAAATATGCCACTTTGCTTCCGTAACGCTTCGTATGGATGTGTATTCACCATCATATTCAACTTGTAATTTAGAGCGTTTGCCTTGTTTGCTACTTGAAAGGGCACAAAAACCGGCTTTTGCAGTCCATTGTTGTTGTGTTCGATTGGCTGGAGACCGAATATGATAAACTAAATGTGGTAACAAGAGATAAACAGATTGCTTGTGGTTGAACAGCGTGGTCACGTAAAGAAGAATGTGGCTACCTGTTCTGTTTGTGGACAACAGACGCAAAACGCATGTAAAGTTTTTGAGGCATTTTGAACCATTTCTTAGAAGTTTGAAAAACCAATTTCACAGATTCCATCGACAATAGAGGATATATTTACACGATTTTTACCTTTCAAAATGGCCCAGACCATGACTTCTAAAAACATATGGACATGTTTACAAGGTCTTTTCCTTTCAAAATGGTCCAGTCCATTACCTCTGAAAATATGTTATTTCCTTCTGAAGTACCTCTCATAAAATACACCGTCGGAGGTGGCACAGTGATAAGACTCGCCGGCCGAAGTGGCCGCGCGGTTCTGACGCTGCAGTCTGGAACCGCGAGACAGCTACGGGCGCAGGTTCGAATCCTGCCTCGGGCATGGATGTGTGTGATGTCCTTAGGTTAGTTGGGTTTAACTACTTCTAAGTTCAAGGGGACTAATGACCTCAGCAGTTGAGTCCCATAGTGCTCAGAGCCATTTGAACCATTTGATAAGACTCTCTTACACTAGGGCTGTACTGTTATTCTAGAAGACAGCGCTTCGAAACTTTGTCCGGCTACCCAGATTAACGTTCCCCGTGAGTTTCCCAAATCGCTTAAGGCTAATGCCGTGATGGTACCTTTGAAAGTGAACGGTCCGTCTCTAATGACACCATCCGGTAATACGTCTGGCTGTCGAGAATGGGAAAATTCTTTTATTTAAAAAATAATGACAAATGTCAGATAGTGATGGTACAGTACCGCAAAAAGGGTACCGTGGAAATTGGAGGATCCTGCAGACAATCGCACAGTGCAGTAGTCATTGTGGGATACCTAAGTGGATGTATGACTGTGAACCAGATATTAGGTGACATACTGTTGTGCGTTTAGTGTTTCTTAAAGCATGGGAACATCGGAGAAGTCCGCTCTTTAGAAACGAATAGGTAGTCAGTGACGTAACAGTAAATTTCACACTGGAGCAAAGCTGACAACCCTTAATTTGATTCAGCATCATTATTTTCCATTTTAATAAGCGCGGGAAGATTATTGAATCATTCTTTGTTGTTACGAGTCGCAGGTTCGAATCCTGCCTCTGGCATGGATGTGTGTGATGTCCTTAGGTTAGTTAGGTTTAAGTAGTTCTGAGTTCTAGGAGACTGATGACCTCAGATGTTAAGCCCCATAGTCCTCAGAGCCATTTGAAACATTTGCCTTATCGATGTCGACGGGCTTGGGACAAGAATGTTGGAAATTTTAAGCAAACATTTTCTCACGTCTGTTTAATACGGTATTCCATGCGTCTGGTTCACTACTAAGCACGAAATAATTTTAGATATTTTCGCAGCACGTATGAACAACATGACCTCATGGACACAACTGTTGACACAGAGAAATGGATTGTAAAATTTGACTGGAAAAAGAACCACGAGAGTATAATATTTAGCACAGCGATTTATACACGCAGGAGGACTTTTCCGTCCTTTAATGTGTCTGTTAGTTCCATTTGCGCTAGAATAAAAACAGACTACCAAATACGTAAGAATGGCACACTTGCAGTGGCGCTAAAACATCCTACGGAAGAACGATAAGGCCTACGAAAAATCGTGAAGCATTGTTTGCATATAGCAATGTCGAACGTGCGAGGAAGAAGAGTGTACTGCAGGGCATTTGCGCTGGCGCGGCGCGGCGCGACCTTGCAAGGTCCAGACGGCCGCTCTTCCGCGTTCAGCGCAGCCCCTGCTAGTCGGCAGCCCCGCGGCACGGGCGGCCGCGCTGACGTTTAGTGTGGGCAGACCGCACACGGCCTGGCCGCAGCTGCCTTTATTTATGGCTGACAATAACGCGCTGCGCCTGCCAGCCAGATTTATTGGGGTTGCCCGGCAACAGCGGCGGCGCTCATATTGCTGTACCGCGGTGCGCCAACCCCTTCGCCGACGGCACCGCCCCCGTCGCGGCCGCGTATATAACTGTCACCGGACGGCCGCCGACGCGTCCGGGAAATAAAGTTCTCGCCGCTAACACACCGGCGCCGCGGCAAAGAAAATATTGTGACGTCCGCTGCCGCGAGTTTACCTCGCGCCGTATAACCGGGCAGTTAGTCCGTGAACAGTCGGCAGTGGCTTTGAGTGTATCTCAGCTTCCATGCCGAGTGGTCCCCTGTCAAAGAAGGTAGGAATAGCAAACATCGTTCATGTAGTGTGGCGTTGTCGCCTTACTTTATTTGAGTCAATACCCATTTCGTCTTATCTCCATAGAACAACAATTGACTGCACTCTCACAGTTGTACAGACGAAATCGTGGTGAACATCCGACAAACGGTGTAAATAACATAGCTATTGCAACGTCATGTCATTGGCGATAGTTCGAAACAGAGACAACACATTTTCGATTACCATCCTTTACAACATCGCAAAACAAATATTTCGAATTACAACTATTCTGAACAATCATTTATAAATAAGAGAAACATTTATTGGAACGAAAACGAATCGAGTATAGTAAAAACAAGCTCTAGTACAGTTCCGATGGACATCACGACACAATACGAACTAAAAAATTATTTATCTTAAATAAATAGTAACCATTATCGAAAAATAGACATTAGTTACACAGATCAAGTGGAGAGTACGATACGCAGTTACGAATACATGCATGTGTCAGTAGTAAATCGAACGGTTATCACAGAAGAAGAACTTTTAACTATTTGTCGGGATTCCTAAAGATGTAATGGTAGACGCGATGTCCAATACAAACCAAACCGAAATTAATCGTAAAGAAATCGAAGATAGTGTAGATGAATAACCTTTAGCTATATATCTCAACTGAAGTCTGCGATACGGAATTACGAATCGTATTTCTTTGTATCATAAGTAAAATAAACAGTTTTCACAAAGTGGACTTTAACTAGTTTTCGGAAAGAAAACCATGGAATTGTTATTTAAAAAACGCTGCAGCTGCTGTGGTGGTCTCGGTAACCAGTACGAATTTTAAAAAACTGTAATAAAGCAAAATGACTAATCAATCGTTTAAGCATTATAATTCACTCCGAAACGGAAAAGACATTATCTTATTTGTTATATACAGCACAGATTGAAAATGAAATTTCTCTCTAAATCAACGAAAATATGACAACAAATAGTGTTACAAGGATGTAATTCAAAATGGACGCTAAGAAGTAACGTCTCTGCAGCCACTATCATACGTCATCGGTCAAAGCTAACTGTTAGTACCGCAAATTACCCTTGACCCTCTCACAGAGCCCGTGGTAAAATGGAAGATCAATGAACGAAGCTAAACTGCAGAATCGGTGGTGAAGGTACTTCCCTTTTGTGTGGATGTTGCAATCCAATCTCACCTCACTTTGGCAGCAGCCAAAGGGAGGATGATGCACGTAATCTACGACTGTCGCTAAAGCTTCGGAAAATACGAATGAATTCGTTTTCTTATACGTTATTGCGAGTGCTCGCATAACGTTTATTAATCTCGTTTTAATTGATTTCAGTATTGCTTTCTTACTTAAATATGAATTTCCTTTTCCCCAGTCATAGACAATAATAATAAGAATTTCTGAGAGTTTATTTTTTACACAAATGCAAGAATTCTGACTTGAAAAGAGATGCTATTATACGGTTTTACGAATAAAGTATGTCCCGATTTTCGAGGGATGGAGAGCTTGAACTGATGTTACATCTCAAATCTCCGAGAATGAATCATGGTAAGGTTGGAACCCAATAGCAGCGCTAAAACTGATCTCATCTATACATCACCGGTCTTGCCAGCTATTAAAAACCAGAGACAAAAATGTAATAGTATCCGCAGCCTATTCTGAAGTTTACCTTGAATTTAATCGTCAGTGAGATTTAATCCCAATAATAGAAGTAGTATCATTTGTAACGGCCTCCTTATACAAGAGCTCTTCGCGATCGATTGAAGGGAAACTGATGAGACCAGTACATACCGGATTGCGAGATAGCTGGACAGTATTTCTGCAGTAGTGCTAAATATTGACATTAATTCCAGAAATTTTCGTTCGCCGTTGAGTTATGAGAGGTCCTTCGTGCAGCTCAATGTCAAGAGAAGCTCACTCAGCCCCTTCGCTTATTTTCACTAATATTGAATGTTTTTCCATTGCGACGTAATACAGTGTAAGACATTAGACAAGCACTAGGGAAGACGATGGTTCAAACCCACTCTGGCCATCTAGACTTCTGTTTTTCGTTGTTTTCGTAAATCGTTTGAGCCAAATACCAGGATGCTTTCTTTGAAAAGTCCAGTCAGAATTCCTTCCTCAGTTCGAGCTGGTGCTCCTGTTTCTAATGAACTAGTCGTCAACGGGACGCTATACTCCAACCCTCCTTCCCTTGTATTAAATCATTTACTACAAAGAATATTATTGCGGTTTATAAGGTTGAACAAATTCAGTGTTTTAGAAATCCATGCGAAAGTATTCCGCAGATTGACTTAGCGCCTGATTTTCGTTGTTACGTGTCTGCGAGCTTAATAAGAACCTAAATTTATTAATAACGTCTCTGTTCCAGGACAAGAATTTTGTCCTTGCTATAGAATTTTCTTTTTGACTGTGGATGCGTTAATACGCGTTTGCGTTATTGTATATAATGCGTTTCTTACGTTAAATAAACCGAAAAAATATACCCAAATGTAACGTTGAGGACGGTGGGTTTCGACAAATAGCGATTATCAAAAGCTATATAGTCAACGAACAAAGCTACGCCCCTTCTTCCGGAAACGTTATCTTGCATTCTGACAGAACGTCATCTCAGCTTGAAGTGTAATTTGTCTTATACTCGACTGCGCAAACGAACACGCGTGCCAGCGTCATTTGTTTGTGTTGAGACGACAAGACCGGCGACGTCGTCGCAAGACACTGCGCAGAATTTACTGCCGGAGATATTGCGAAGAGCGCAGGGCCGCGCATTATTGAGACATTAGGGTCGTGGGGACCAAGCAATAACTGCGGCGACGCGAAAAACTCGCTGTGTAATGTCGCGGGAGCAAGGGCGCAGCCGCCCCTCTCTGGGAACACGCGCTCTTCGTTGCGCTGTCGCTTCCGCTCAGTGAGGCCGGTTCCGCAGGTTTCTGCTCACTTAGGTTCTCGGCTCTGCTCTACAAAACTGGTCCTTTTCTGAAAATACAAGTATAACATTTCTGTCTGCATGAATTAATTCTCCCTTCACAGTACCCGATAATCTGTGTGTGTACTGAAGAACGAGCAGCCGAGTCCCCACAACCCATGACCAGTAACACACAACCCATCACTAAGACAGAAGGAGCCGTTTCGTGAAGTTAGGCCGACAGTTACATAGCACACCCTTTATAACCAGTGACAATGCAGTGCTCAGTCACTCCCGGGAGTGTTTGGCACTAAATGTCACAACAGTATACGGAATACAGAAATTAGTAAGTACGAGTACTCGTAACTGGCGCAAGAAAAGCACGCTGCATTGCACTGCTAGGCGGTAACTGCATTGTTGGTGCACCTGTAAGGCCAGTAAGCCGTTCTTCCGGGGATGACCACGACCCTGATTACAAGCACTGCTCGCTCTTCTGCGATTATAAAATATCGAACATCGGCAGCAGATGTGTCGGGTGTCTACGATCAAGAGAAACTCGTGCAAGTGTTGAAGGACATCTACCGCGTGTTTCCCCATCACCTTTACTTACAGAAAGAATTTTCACTCTGAAGCAGAGTCTGCGCTTATCTAAAACTTCCTGGCAGCTTAAAATTGTATGCTGCACCCGGAATCAAACCCGGAACCTTAACCTTCCACTAAGGTATCCAAGCCCGCCCGGTTAGCCGTGCGGTCTAACGCACGGCTTTCCGGGCGGGAAGGAGCGCCTGGTCCCCGGCACGAATCCGCCCGGCGGATTTGTGTCGAGGTCTGGTGAGCCGGCCAGTCTGTGGGTGATTTTTAGGCGGTTTTCCATCTGCCTCGGCGAATGCAGGCTGGTTCCCCTTATTTCGCCTCACCTACACTATGTCGGCGATTTTCTGCGCAAACAAGTTCTCCACGTAGGCGTACACCACCATTACTCTACCACGCAAACATAGGGGTTACACTCGTCTGGTGTGAGACGTTCCCTGCGATGTCCACCGGGGACCGAACCGCACAAATAACCCTGGTTTCGGTGTGGGGCGGCGAAGGGGTGAAGTGGACTGCGATAGTCGTCGTCGGGTTGCGGACCACTGCGGCTGCGGCGGGGACGGAGCCTCTCCGTCGTTTCTAGGTCCCCGGTTAACATACCATAAGGTATCCAAGCACGACTTGCTTCAGTATCTTTTTCTTTCCTTCCACACTTAGTACTAGTTATCTTACGAGCTTGCGGGGCTAGTTCTCGTGGAAGAAAGGTTAATTTACAAAAATGACTTAGCCACAGCCCAGGGGACTGTTTCCAGAATGGATTCTCCCTCTGCATGGCGTGTTCACCCAGGATGGGCTATATAAAAACTGCGCCCAGTGAAATTTGCTCCTATTCAAAAATTTGTGAAACCTGTGCCCAGTATTCCTGGCAGCAACCTGCACACTGACGCCCTACCTACACACTGAGAGTGCTCGGCCACGGGACATTCGGTAAGCTCGTAGTGAGGTGCTGTGCCGCCCTATATGAGCCACGTCGACGCCGCCATGCAGATAACCAAAAACGTTAAACATTCTGCTGGCTGGAAAAGAGCACCGACAATGGTCGACATAAGGTTCTACTTCTTGCATACTCATATTACACTAGTGCTCTTTGTTTTAGTTTTTAAATCCTCGTTTTCGCTTATTTTACGATACTTTCTCTGTCATTTTAAAGAGGATCTTGCTTAATATACAATTTTGTAATGCTCATACATCTTCCACTTGTCAGTGTTGTCGATTATATGCAGAGTTATGATTAAGAAAGTAAACTACCTTCATGCCTTCATGTTTTGCTGTCGCTTACAGAGGACACATTCGTGTAGCACAAGGAATGCAAGGAGAATCTTATGTTACCTATATACGAGTATAATCCTGGCCTTTCAGTTCGTTTCATAACACATCTTATGTACTTGCATGTACCATATGCTGATCCTCTGGCGAGAGCCGTACTTTATTTTATATTTGTTTTAAATTATGCTTTGCTAAGTAGAAGAGAAAAACGATTTTTAAATTTTATGTTTGTAATTTGGATTTTATGTTTTCTACCGCACTTTCTGAAGATCTTGTTTTAAGTAAAAATTTTGTGATTTCGTGTGACAGAAAATAAAATTCTAATTGTAAAAATTTTGGCATTACATTTCTTTTTCGAGCATCTTCAGTTATCTAGATCAGTGTACCACGTAAGAGTTCTCGGCTCTGCTGTCTGCCTGGCCAGTTGCAGAGTTCGGTCGGGAGAATTAGTGGACGTTTTCTCGAAATTTATTGGGCGCTAATTTCACTGGGACGCAGTTTACAGAACACCGTGCACTGATTTGACACTTCCTAGCAGATTCATACAGTAATCCGGACCGGTGCTCGAACCCGGACCGCTTGCCTTCAGTGTGCAATTGCTCTTCCGACTGAGCTATCCTGTCACAAACCAGAAGCTTCCTCACAGCTTGATCACCACCAGTACCTCTTCCACACCTTCCTAACTTCACAGATGTTCTCCCTTCCTGTTTACATTACATCTTTTGAAAAATATCCTGCCGACTGTGATGTGACTGGAGCTCAGTACATCGCCAAATGAGAGAATATTTGCACCTGTCGGATTCCGTTCGATTTTGATTCCTAGACCTTCATCTTTACTGATGGTGTTTTAATTTTAATCGCATCTTTCAGCACGATATTCCAGAAACTGTCTTTGTATGACAGAGGTGTAGTCGCATAAAATTCGTTGTCTGCGTGTAATGAAGGTCCTCTTGTGTTTTGTCCAGTGTTGCTCTGCAGTGCGCACTACTTTCCTGACGTAACAGAGGCCACACTTCGAGTATGTGGCATTATGGCTATGTAAAGACGACGGATCCACGACGCGGCGCTCAGTTATCTGTTAACAGCGTTCGAAGAATGTTCAACTGAGAGCTCGTGCGCACTTAATCGCTTGTCACCGCTGGAAACTCGAGAGAGAATTTATTTATGTTCAATAACTGTTAATGTTGCTTATGAATTGACGTGCCGATGCATATCGTTCCAATAAAGAAGTATTATAGAACTTTATCTTTATTCACCTTATAAAAATATTTAGTTGCTATCTGCCATCCTGACAGAATATCACGTAGACGCTACTCGTAGGAGAGTCTGCGAGTGGCAGCACGGAAAAACTGTCACAAACCTCGGTTTAGCCATCACGATCTAAATTTTACGTGGTTTTCATAAATCATTTTTCTGTTGCCCTCTACACGGGCGATTTTGTCTTCCATCCTCGTCCAACAGAAATAAGGCACGATCTCTAATGACATCGATGTCGAAGGGACGTTTAATATTACCTTTCTTGTTTCGTAATTGTATCCGTAGTTTCGTAATCAATTTTCATGTAAATGTTATTCACAACAGTCTTTTGCTTATTACCAGATTCTTCTTGCTATATTTTCTTAGGCACGAGTGCGCTGTACACGCTGAAGGATGGATGGCTGCAAAGCAAAAATCAAATAAAAGTTATTCATTCCTCTTTGACAGTTGCAGACGAATTTGGAACAGGGTGAAAAGGTAGATTAGAAGAACGGGATTTGAAGTCGTTTAGACGACGCGTTTAACAGATATAGAGTACTAAAACAAACGTATTAGAATGCAAAATAATGTTGATTACCGCTCTATTTTTTTCAAAGTAGCCGTCTCTTCAGTCAATAATGAACGAGCGAAAACAACTGAAAACTTAAATCTAGATTGTCAGACGGTAATTTTAAACCTACTCCTTACGAATCTGATTCCAGTATTTCATCCAGTGCACGACCACGTTAGATGATAATATGGAAGTGTATTTAAGAGATGACTGGTCATTTTCAATAATTTCCTTTCAAATTGGAATTAACACGGTTCCATTCCCTTTTGATGGGGAGTTATATGCTTATCGCACAACATAGGACTAAATGTTCAGTACTACAGCACACGCCAGTTGTTTCATTAAACCGTCTTCAGAAGTTTGACTCTGTTTTTCAACCAGAGGAACACATAATGATCCGACATATTTACCACGTATTCCATTGGAAGTGACAGAACTAAAACAGAGAAATCCTAAGTTGACTTTCTAACTCGTAACCAGAAATATGGAAGACACCGCAAGGATAAGGTTACATTCACGTCTGTCGCATTGGTCATGTTTCTCGCGTTAAATATTAATAAAATGGAAAAAACGTGTGAAAATCATTCGTCACTTGTGTTTAGAAACGTTTTCGCTATATTAGTAGGCATATATTCTCTATTGGCTAATTTTTAGCGGGAGAAAAAGCACTGAAAAGTTAGTTGCAACACTATAACAAATAAATTGACATAGAACCGCAACTTTACTAATACGAAACTGTAGGTCACTGTTTGAGAACGTCTTACGAACGCAGTCTTCAATCAGCTCATTGTAGTCGGTATACGAGTATTAAATTCCAATCATCCCTCCCTCCTAATACGTATTTGCATGCAAATGAAATGGACTTTTGCAGTCGTACGACTTTCCAAACAACTACGGAAATGGTATCATACAGGGTGTCTACAAAGCTTTGGGTACACAGAAAATTCTAATAAATTCTAATAAATACTCTATATTCCGTAAACATCAATAAATATAAATAAATAAATAATAGTAAAGTAAATTTTAATAATTCTAATAAGTCCACATCGGATGAGTCCCTCCTAACAGTTTTGCTACCAAAACAAGACGGTGTGATGTGGTTTGCGGAAAGCTCACGTGTTAGGACCTTCCTTCTCTGATAAACATGTAACGGGTGAACTTATCTGAACGTGCTGAGAGACAAACTGATGCCTCAGATTGAGCATTTGGATGAGGGTCTTTCAGATTCGATAAGATTACCAATTTAAACGACACGACAGAACGCATTACCAGTCAGTGTGCTAAAATCGACGGCAATTCAGACCTATTCCATCGAGCTCACCTTAATCTTGCAAAGAACATGAAATTATGCACTGAAAACCACAGAAATCATGTTGAATCTATTATTTATTGACATTAAAGTGACTAAAATGTGCTTTGTTATTATTTACGAGAATTCTCTTTGTACCTAGACTTTGTGAACTACCTGTACATCATCCGGAAGGTGAATTCCATTACAGACTAATACGCGTAATTTGTTTTGAGGTTACCTGGCCCGATGCAGCGTCTGAAAATGCGAGTTTTTTATCCGTTGCCCGAATTCTCAACAGCAGTGTAGCAGCAAAATAAAAAAAAAAAACACTTCGCATCCTCATCGTGTCGTCATCAAAATTAATTAGACGTTAAGAGGTTTAAGACGGGTTTTTCATTCGCCACTTTTCATTTTTTTTCCCGGCAGACACAAATTCTTTACCGTTTTCAAAATAAAAAAAAATAAAAAAAAGAGGGAAAGGGAAAAAAAGGGACAGGCTCCGTAAAAATATAACGGCATGCCTAGGAGAAGTGTGGCGTAAAAACGCGGCGAGCGGGTTGGCTGGCTCGCGCAACGCAGCGACGAGGCGTACGCCAGGCATTCCGGGTGGCTGTCTGCGTGTCTACGCCCGCCGCTCTCGAGCGAGCAGCCACTCGTGAAAACCCGGGACGCGGGCAGCGCATAAAAAGAGACTGGGAAGAGGTGCACCGAGAGAGGGGCAGCAATGGCGGGGGCGGTGAGCGGGGGAGGAGGAGGGCGAGGAACACAAGAGTTTAAAAAAGAAATAATAATGAAAAAGCCAACCGGGCCCCGCGCAGCGCCGAGTCTGAAAAAGAGATCCCCCCATTAGACACGAAATGTGTATTAAATACTTTGAATGCGGCCGTGATGGAAGCGCGCGCCGTAGTGGCAGGAAGGGCGGTTCCCCCTCCTCCCTCGACCCCTCCCCCCATTCGCGAGTTTTTCGTTACAGAAAATCCGTGCGAGCGCGCGGCACTACCGGTCCGCCGAACGCAGCGCTGGCGCAGACAGGCCGACGAAGGGAGGACACGCAGGGAGAAAGAGAGAAGCGTGGCACGGGCACGGGGGAGAGGAATAAAATAAAAGAGAGGGGCGGATGCTGTGGGGGAGGAATTAAAAGTGCGGAGGCGACCAATGCGGCGTGCACGCGCCGCGCGCACCTAGCATCCGTCTCCACGTATCGCGCTGGCGCAGCAGGTCTTCTTTCCGTTCTTTACTCGCGTTCTTTTAATGAGATCGTTTAGGGACAAAAGGGCGCGCCAGCCGCCGCCGTTGCCGGTGTAGCGTGAGCGAAGAGCAAGGGTTACGCGGGGAGGCTGAGTGGTGCGTTGGCGCAACCGAGCCAAGCCGGGCAGAGCTGCTCGCAGAGAGCGAGCCACCAGCTTTGTGCGCGGCAGAGCCAGCAGCAGAACTCTCAGCGCTCACTGCTGTACCATGCTGCCTGCGGGAACGCTGCGCTCAGATATCCCACATTCAGCTTAATGCAAACATTTGGAGTCACGCGCATATGCGTTTTCATTTGTACTTCGCAAGTCACCGCAACAATGGGATCATATTATACACTACTGGCCATTAAAATTGCTACACCACGAAGATGACGTGCTACACACGCGAAATTTAACCGACAGGAAGAAGAAGCTGTGATATGTAATTGATTAGCTTTTCAGAGCATTCACACAAGGTTGGCGCCGGTGGCGACACTTACAACGTGCTGACATGAGGAAAGTTTCCAACAAATTTCTCATACACAAACAGCAGTTGACCGGCGTTGCCTGGTGAAACGTTGTTGTGATGCCTCTTGTAAGGAGGAGAAATGCGTACCATCACGTTTCCGACTTTGATAAAGGTCGGATTGTAGCCTATCGCGATTGCGGTTTATCGTATCGCGACATTGCTGCTCGCGTTGGTCGAGATCCAATGACTGTTAGCAGAATATGGAATCGGTGGGTTCAGCAGGGTAATACGGACCGCCGTGCTGGATCCCAACGGTCTCGTATCACTAGCAGTCGAGATGACAGGCATCTTATCCGTATGATTGTAACGGATCGAGCAGCCACGTCTCGATCCCTGAGTCAACAGATGTGGACGTTTGCAAGACAACAACCATCTGCACGAACAGTTCGACGACGTTTGCAGCAGCATGGACAATCAGCTCGGAGACCATGGCCGCGGTTACCCTTGACGCTGCATCACAGACAAGAGCGCCTGCGATAGTGTACTCAACGACGAACCTGGGTGCACGAATGGCAAAACGTCATTTTTTCGGATGAATCCAGGTTCTGTTTACAGCATCATGATGGTCGCATCCGTGTTTGGCATCATCGCTGTGAACTCACATTGGAAACGTGTATTCGTCATCGCCATACTGGCGTATCACCCGGAGTGGTGGTATGGGGTGCCACTGGTTACACGTCTCGGTCACCTCTTGTTCGCATTGACGGCACTTTGAACAGTGGACGTTACATTTCAGATGTGTTACGACCCGTGGCTCTACCCTTCATTCGATCCCTGCGAAACCCTATATTTCAGCGGGACCACATGTTGCATGTCCCGTACGGGCCTTCCTGGATACAGAAAATGTTCGACTGCTGCCCTGGCCAGCACATTCTCCAGATCTCTCACCAATTGAAAGCGTCTGGTCAATGGTGGCCGAGCAACTGCCTCGTCACAATACGCCAGTCACTACTCTTGATGAACTGTGGTATCGTGTTTAAGCTGCATGGGCAGCTGTACCTGTACGCGCCATCCAAGCTCTGTTTGACTCAATGTCCAGGCGTATCGAGGCCGTTATTACGGCCAGAGGTGGTTGTTCTGGTTACTGATTTCTCAGGGTCTATGCACGCAAGTTGCTTGAAAATGTAATCACATGTCAGTTCTAGTATAATATATTTGTCCAATGAATACCCGTTTTCATCTGCATTCCTTCTTGGTGTAGCAATTTTAATGGCCAGTAGTTTGTATACACTGACGGAAAAAAAATCACGGCACCAAGGAATAATTAATACAGAGTAATGAAATTTCCGGAATATATTTGTCTAGGTAACATATTAAGTGATTAACATTGCAAGATCACAGGTTAATGTGAGCGCGAGATAAGCCGTCGCAAATGTGAATTGCTGGTACATTAATATCCGTTGTATCCACCATAGCGTTGAATACAAGCATGCAAACATGCATGCATTGTGTTGGACAGGTACCGGATGTCAGTTTGTGCGGTAGAGTTCCGTGTCTGTTGTACTAGCTCCGTCAATACAGCGACGGTTTATGCTGTTTATTGAAGACGCTAGAGTTTTCATCCCATGATGTCCCATATGTGCTCGAGTGGAGACAGATCTGGTGATCGAGCAGGACAAAGCAACATGTCGACACTCCGTAGAACAAGTTGGGTTACAATAACGGTATGCGGGTGAGCGTTATCCTGTTGGAAAACACCCCCTCGGAAGTTGTTCACGAATGGCAACACACCAGGTCGAATGACCAGATTGACGGACAGATAAGCAGTCAGAGTGCGTGGGATACCCACGAGAGTGCATCTGCTGTCATACGAAATTGCACCACATAACTCAACTCTAGGTGTAAGTTCAGTGTGTCTAGCACATAGACATATTGCTTGCAGACCCTCATCTGGCCTCCTCCTAGCCAATACACGGCCATCATTGGCACTGAGCCAGAACCAAATTTCATCAGAAAACATAACAGACCTCCGCTCTGTCCTCCAAAGAGCCCTCGTTTAACACCATTAAAGCCGCAAATGACAGTGGTCTGAGGTCAGTGGAATGCAAGCTGGCTCGGAGCTGTCCTTGAAGTAACCGATTTGTAGCAGTTCATTGTGTCACTATGGTACTTGTTCAAATGTGTGTGAAATCCCATTGGACTGAACTGCTAAGGTCATCAGTCCCTAAGCTTACACCCTACTTAACCTAAATTATCTTAAGGACAAACACACACATCCATGCCCGATGGAGGACTCGAACCTCCGCTGGGACCAGCTGCACAGTCCATGACTGCAGCGCCTTGGACCGCTCGGCTAATCCCGCGCGGCACACTATGGTACTGAGTGCTGCCCAAATTGCTGCTGCAGATGCAGTACGATGCGCCTGAGCGTTACGCCGAACACAATGGTCTTCCCACTCGATAGTGCCACATGGCCGCCTGGAGCCCGATCTTCTTGCGACTGTATATTCTATTGACGGCTGCTCCCAGCAATCATTTAAAAATTGTTACATTCCTGCCAAGCCTTTCTGTAATATAACGGAAGGAACATCCAGCTTCTCGTAGGCCTGTTGCACGACCTAGTTCAAACTCAATCAGGTGTTGATAATAGCGTCTTTATCATATTAAAGGCATTCTTGACTACCATCAACATACCACGTTCAACCTCTAAGGTAACACACTCACGATCGTTACAGCGTGTATTCAGAGCAAACCTACTAGCGCCCTCTTATGCGAAATTTGAATAGACATCATCTTTCAGATATAGGAGCACGTCTACCAACTTTCATTTATTTTGCACAACTCCTTGGTGTTGCGACTTTTATTTCCGTCAATGTACATTATGTATTATTTGCGTCGAGACCCTGTAGTACCACGAAAAGCATTCTGACTTATTTGAGCGTTCTCTTTGATCTTCCATGATCCTCTCATTTTTCTCCGTGAAGCCTCTTTCTATCTTCATTCTACTTTGTCCCTTGTTTCTTTGAGACTTCATTTTACGACCTAAGATACCACTTGTGCATCTTTCTCTTTATGTATTTCTTCTTCAGTTTCTGTTGAATCGATTTGCGCTTTTTCTAGATCAAGTTTGACTTGTTTTGATGCATAGTACTGTTGGCTTGGTCCCTTGTATGTGTGCCAGAATTCTATTGGTGAGTCTCGGTAGTGGTAGCCTACTGATGTGGCCGTAGAACTTTAACGTTATCTTCCTGATATCTGCTGCTAGTTTTGACATCTTCTCTGTGGTTTTCCTAGAGTGTAATCTGTATCCCTCTTCTGTCAGCTTTGGTCTGAGAATTTTTCTCATGATTTTGCGTTCTTCCTTCAGTATGCTTTCCTCTTCCTTTTCGTATGGAGAGTTAGTGCCTCACTTGTATACAATGCTTCATGCTTGCTTACAGTGTTGTAGTGTCTGATCTTTGTTTGAAGTAACGTACATTTATTACAGTATATGTCTTGTGTTTCGCTGTAAACTCCGTCCATTTTTTGTAGTCGAGTCTTATGCGAGATCTTTTCACTTCCTGTAGGGTCGCGGATTGCACCTAAATTTTGAAATTTATAACTCTTTTCGTCTTGCCGCATTTTGTGTCTAATTTACGTATGTTTAATTTTCGGCAGGAGAATTCAGACTTCTGGAAAGACATTTCCACGCGAACTTTTTCTGCAAATTCTCGTAGTGTTTCTGTTTGTATGGTTGCTGTCGTTTCGTTATCCGAGAGTGTGGCCAGGTCGTCTGCGAAGGCTTGGTCTGAGAGTTCTATCTTCTCCCGGCATCGTCCTAGTCGTGTTGATTTTCATTATCCTCAGATTTTCAGTTATTTTTCCCATTCCCTCATTACTTTGTTCAGGGCTAGGTTGAACAGTAGAGGCTTACTCCAGTTTAGATCATGAAGGGGGGCAGAAATTTCATCCATGAATTTCACTTTCGATATTGTGCCAGCCAGTGTCTCGGATCATGAAACAACCAATCGGTCCAAACTTGATGAGATCCCGTGTGATGGTGGGAGGACTAGTTGTCCGTAATTTTTATTATATGCCATTCTCTATTTCTCTATTTTTGCCTGCTTTACTCTTACCCTGTATGTAAGGTGGACTAGATTCTCACATGTTTTATAACTGTTCTCTGGCGATATGTTTTCGGAACATTATGTGCAGACACCTCCTTAATGCAGACTTCTTTCTTTTCTAGCAACCTACAATGCAGCGACGGAGATATCAAGCCCACATTCGGTAGGACCAAAAGGGGATACGTGGGGTGAAGCGACCACTCTAGAGAAAATTCAGTTTTCACCAAACCATGGTTACTGATGCCATTTGCCATTTAGATGTTTTGAATCTACATATTATGCGGCATCACAAAAAACATTTTATGTGCAAAAGAATTTAGTATACTGGAACTGTAGACAGTGCAGTGAAGGCTTACATAGTGACCACTTTTCCCCACCTAAAGGGGTAATGTGGCCAGCGCCAACGCAACGGGATCCAATGTTTGTTGTTTTAATATCCGGATCCGGACCAGGCTTTTCTGGGCATCTTGTTGACTAGTATCTGCAACAAAACCAAGTGACTGCAGCAAACCGTTCTCAGTCGAATATTTGTATTAGGCCAAATAGGCTTGAAGTGAGACATTTTTAAATAACAAATTAATTCAAAAGCCTCGCAAAGTGTTAGGATGACAGCTTTGTATACAGGGTGGTCCAATGATAGTGACCGGGCCAAATATCTCGTGAAATAAGCATCAAACGAGAAAACTACAAAGAACGAAATTCGTCTAGCTTGAAGTGGGAAACCCGATAGCGCTATGGTTGGCCCGCTAGATGGCGCTGCCATAGGTTAAACGGATATCCACTGCGTTTTTTTTTAAATATGAACCCCCATTTTTTATTACATATTGGCGTAGTACGTATAGAAATACGAATGTTTTAATTGGACCACTTTTTTCGCTTTGTGATAGATGGCGCCCTGGGAGCTTCCCCTATCGACACCTACGAGGCGTGATCATGTGGTTTTAATTATCGCCGCGAAGAAATAAAGTTGCTAATTTAAGTTTTTGTACGTTTGCAGGTGCATGTGTGCATTCCTGGTACACTCGGAAATCCCCGCACCACTGTAACGTAACACGGCGCTAGAGCAGCTGAAACATGGCAAGCCACTGATAAAGTGAGGGTACTATGCAACTGAAACTTCACTGCGTACCAGCACTACAGATATGTATCCGCAAACAAAATGTTCACGTATTCAGATCTTTTAACCTATTTTATTTTATTTCATGTATATCCGGCTGGTCATATGTGTCACAGACAGAATGCTGTAGAGTACGATGTAAAACGGACATAAATAATTAAATGAAAGCAAAACACAAAAATAAAATATCTAACTATGAATTCACCCCAGAACAGCACACATACGAGCTATTTCTCTGTTTCTGGTAGACCGGGCGGCTTCTTGGCGTTAATCTCCAAGTCCTATCTCTTCCTTTACTTCCAACAGCTCCCGCTTCGTACTGACTAAAAAAGTTCGTGCCAAATTGTACACAGGATTCTGATTTGTTTAGTACCATGTTAGGGGGAACGACAGGGTGATGGTCGAAAAACTCCATGTTTTTAATTACAGATTTCTAATGTATACACATTGAAGAATTATTCCCCAAAATATTATGAGCGAACTCCAAAAAGTAACGATTCTATGAGGGTTTGAAGCTGAACGTGCACGGCACGCCTGGGCATTAGAGAACCGGTTCTGCGCTCACGCTCCCTTCGTTGAGCCCGTGAGATGTTTGGGGCTGATTCTATTACAGTAAATATTTAGCAATGTCTCGAACACATAGTAGACTTTCACTTTTCTCGTGTTGCCCCCTGGTAGACACTCATTCGATGTATTATTGCAAAGATATTCGTGATAAGATCGATTCTGCTGAGATTTGGGCTACACTACGTCACAAAAGTTCATCGGATGATAACCTTCAATATCACTTCAGTCCTGCTGGCGAGCAACTGGTGCACTTGGCAGCACGCTAAAGCAAACGGTGAAATGGAATGTTATAAACACAAAAAGCCATTGCCACAAGTCGTAGTTGATGCTGCTACCCCTGTTTATACCTATTTGAATAAACCTGATTTTCTGGAGCGTTGGTTGGGCGGTTTTACTCAAAATGTGAATGGAAGTTTTGGTGTCTCATTTGGAGATGTGCTCCAAAAATAATATCCAGCCGAAGCGAAATTGTCAGCATTGCTTCAAATTTGGCCGTATGTGTATTCATTCGCATAACACGATCGTATATTTACAGATATACAACTAATATCGAAAAAAGTAAATTTAATACAAACCACACTTCAGTGCCCTAAAATATGTTTTACCATATGAACAGACTGTGATAGTGTTATTTGTATCTCCGGACTGGTAGCTGCCCTAACTGCCAGCCTATCTAGTACTCCCAACATGGCTCCCCCTTATTGCCGAAGGACCCGGTGCTGCTTGCGTGCTGCTGTACAACCCCTCACCTCGTATTGAGACCAGGGGCTACACAGCAAGAAATAACGGCAATTTCACCACCAGTCGCGGGAGAAATAACAGCAATTTCATCTTGAGTATCACTTTAATGGAACACAGGAAGCAAAGAAGAGCAGTTCCATACCTGCGCAACATTATCACGAAGGCAATCATCTTCCCCTCCATGGGGTTACGCTGTCTTGTTAGAACCTACTTATCTACAGCAGTATTCTGGTGCAAAGAAATATCATGACGATCTAAGACTCATTATTTTTCTTGGGCGACGCTAGTGATTCAAAGGCGAATGCGTATTTTCCCAGTTGTCACGAGTATAGTTGTCTCATTAATTGTTTTGGAATAGTGTATGCGGGCCCCAAATACGTTGTAAATTAATCTAGTGGTTTATTGGACTATTTTTGTAACACGAGTTTTGCATTTCGCAATACATGGAAAGTGCACTTCCATAAGAAAACGATTTGTGGCCACACGTTGAAGTTGATGACAAAGAAAACTGAGAGGTCGTGGAATCGAATCCCGGTTGTAACACAGAGATTTTCAGTCTGCCTTCAGTCTAAGTATCACCTCTCAACGACGTGAGGAGTTCTGCTCTGTTTCCTTGTGAGGATAATGGTTCAAATGACTCTAAGCACTATGGGACTTAACATCTGAGGTCATCAGTTCCCTAGACTTAGAACTACGTAAACGTAACTAACCTAAGGACATCACACACATACATGACCGAGGCAGGATTCGAACCTGCCACCGTAGCAGCCGCGTGGGTCCGGACTGAAGCGCCTAGAACAGCTCGGCCACAGCGGCCGGCTGGGAAGATAATGCTTGCCTGTGATGGGATGCCTTCTCCTGGACACAAGATGGAATAACCATCTGGTTTCTGAAATGCCTCAGTTCCCGAGAATATTTGGTCACCTTCCTTCTATTGTTGTGCAAAACTTTTGACTTGATGACTTACGTCTTCCACATTGGCATATTTATTCACTGCCGTCTATTAGTAGTTCCGAGTGACAAGTTTCATTCCATGCGCATGTCAGTAATCCTGTCGTGCTGGTCGAAGCATGTCGCGTTCGCATTGAGTGCTATTTTCTTTCTGTCGTGCGCGTGCAACGTGCGTCTCGTAAGCATTTCAAGATTCAGCCGCGATATCCAATTCCTGTTTGTAGAACAATATTGAATTTGGTGAGAAACTTCCTTACAGCTACCAGTGCATCGAATCGAAAGTCAACCGCGCTTCGGAAAGCCCTCTGAACCCCTGAGAACATCGAACATCGAACAGCGGCAAATCGGCATGTCCTAGTCATTCTTTACGAAACGTGTCCAAACGCTGAAAATTTCGCTGGAGTCTACTCATCGCACCACAATCTGGTGTGTTCTCAATTATCATCCAGAAGCGCTTGTATAGAATGGCCGCCTCGCTCGCCTGATTTAACCATGCCAGACTCTGACCTATGGTGTTACTTGAAGGCGAGGGTGTACTTCGACCGGCCGAGAAGCTTTCAGCTGTCAAAAGATCCAATTCACAATGAAATTTCCATAATTCCTCCAGCAGTTACGAAAGATGTGTTCAGAGTGTTAATGAAACGTCTCCAGTATTGTGTAGCCGCGAATGGTCGTCATTTATCCGATTCAGTACTTCATAAGTGAACTTGAATAAATGTTGGTTTTTGCGATTAGTTTGTGTGTTATTCAAATTTGAAGTCGCCAGAACATTGTGAAACACCCTACTCTTTACGATCTCTCGAGTTTTGATGCACTTGAAGTCATCATAAAATAAACTGTTATGGAAGCTTAAATCTTTTCTACAAAGATAATCGCGACTCCTTCCGCTCCTCTTGCATACATTGATCTTACTCCATAAAATGACTCGGCCGTCTCTCTGCTACGACGTGACTACACACCTCGCATTCGTAATTCACGTTATTGTTTCGCAATGCCAGTACCTAAACTCACGCAAGCTGTGCTCAAATGGTTCTGAGCACTATGGGACTTACCATCTAAGGTCATCAGTCCCCTAGAACTGAGAACTACTTAAACCTAACTAACCTAAGGACATCACACACATTCATGCCCGAGGCAGGATTCGAACCTGCGACCGTAGCGGTCGCGCGTTTCCAGACTGAAGCGCCTAGAACCGCTCGGCCACACTGCCCGGCCGCAGGCTGTGCGTCAGCTCAAAGGTAACCAAATACGAGCTTCAGATAAGATATTTTTATTGTCTTGATAGCGTGTAGGTATCCTGAATTACTAGTTTCGACAAGACGTAGCCGCCATCTTCAGATCCACAGTGTACATGCAATAAACCATGCTTTGTGATAAACTGCACGTTTGTTTTCGTACTGTCGAAACGGCCTCATAATTAAAGGATAGCAGGACACTGAAAAACATATAACAGTCACCTTTTAGCAAGACCGAGACACACAAGTGTGGCACATCAAGATGTGCCGCATGTGTCTGAGTTAGAAACTTCTTGATGTGCCACACTTTTATGTCTGTCTTGCTATGAGGACACATTTATACATTTTTTTCGTGTTCCACGCTCTTATTATTTTGATGCTTTCTTTATATTGAATTCATTGGTCGCTCTCCAGCCGACGTCAGGTATTTAAGAGATTAAATATATTCTCAGCTGTGAGTATGGACAACCATCAGCTGTATAATGGAATGACCACAATGAAAATTTGTGCTGGACTGGGACACGAACCCGCATACGCCGCTAACCGGAAGCCCCCCCTTTTTTTTCTTTTTAAAGCAATCTTCCTGGCGCACAAATTGTTGGTTGGAGGCAAAGTGGCCAGGGGTCGCAACCCGAGGCCTGGCCATCATGTCCCGTTCACACCCTCCAGAGACCAAGGGAACGTGGAGTAGAGGTACAATGAACGTCGTTTATTTATTTAATTACCATTTTTATTTTTTATTTTCATTCAGTTATATCTTGAACAGCAAGTCGTGGCAAACAAGTGAACCTAATGCCGTTAGCATGCGGTGGGCCATGAATGGCGAAATAGGAACTGTCTGTGTCACTGGGTGATACGTGACGCCAAATATACATTTACATATTGTGTCCGTTGGAGAATATCGAGCGCTCGTAAAGGATGATCTAAGAACCCAGCTCGTAGTCGGCAAAGTAGGTGTCGGCAGTTCAGGGCAATTCTCCACCGCACATCACTTGCGACATCGAGTCCTAAGCATCGGCTAGTATCAGCTACACGCAAAGGAGCAGCGCTATTCGCAGGAAGCCTCGCACTTACAGCCATGGCGCTCAATTTGCGGACGTTAAGGCAGCTACTATAAGTTTCGCCGTAGGTGGTGGTGGTGGTGGTGGTGGTGGTTAGTGTTTAACGTCCCGTCGACAACGAGGTCATTAGAGACGGAGCGCAAGCTCGGGTTAGGGAAGGATTGGGAAGGAAATCGGTCGTGCCCTTTCAAAGGAACCATCCCGGCAGTTGCCTGAAACAATTTAGGGAAATCACGGAAAACCTAAATCAGGATGGCTGGAGACGGGATTGAACCGTCGTCCTCCCGAATGCGAGTCCAGTGTGCTAACCACTGCGCCACCTCCCTCGGTCCGTAGCTGGTAACCCATGCCAGTGACTCCGTGACTTCAGCAGCGCTACGAACAACGATGGCGAGATCATCTGCATAAGCTGTGCAGCTGAATACATGGCACCGAGAGACATCTCAGAGAGGCGTTCACTGGGACCACAGAGCAACGGTTCCATGGCGAAAGCATACAACAATGCAGATAGCGGCCAGCCTTGACGCACTGAGCGGCGGATCGGAATGGGAGGAGTTAGACGTCATTGTAGAGTACACGAGACGTAGCCCCTCGAAGCAGACGCATTACGAGGTCGACGGTAGTATCAGGGTAGCCCATTTTGCGGAGCACCTCTTCCAGGTAGTCGTGATCGACCCAATATAACGCCTGGCTGAAGTCACGAGGTGCCAAAAGTCCAGGTATACGACGAACGTGAGCAAGAGCGATTATGTTGCGATAGCGACAGAGGGCAGTGCGGATTTTATTGGCACTTCCCAAAAAAGTTTGATCGGGGGAAACCACGTACCGAGCTGTCTGTTTACGCCGCGGAACCAACAGCCGAGTAAAGATCTTTTTGTCGCTGTTGAGTAACGTCAAGAGGCGGTAATCGCTTATCCGTGATGTACCCTGAAACTTGTTGATGGGAAAGGTGAAACTATCGAGGAAACCGTCTGGGATCGGCGTGAAAGGTGGCATAAAGCCCTGACAAATTTCCGTCCACATTGGCGCTAAAAGGGGACGAAATGACCGATAACACTCCAGTGGGAGGCCGTCAGGGCCAGGCGACCTGTTTGTAGAACTCGCCTGGATAGTATCATGGATTTCGTCGTCTGTGACGTTAGCAAGCAGGTCCAGTGTCACATCCACAGGAACTGAGCCAAAGGAGAGTCTGGAGAACGCCGTAATGTTGGCAGAGTAGTGAGGTTGTTTAGAGTGCAGCGTAACATAATGTGCAATGAGGGCACACCCGATATCGCGTTGGGTGTCGAAACGCTGCCCGTCATCGGTCGTAAGAACATTAATCAGAGTTCTCCGACGGTGACGTCGTTCCGCTATGACATGATAAATAGATAGACGCTCTTGCACTAACGTGCATCGTGTGTGCGCACCGTGACCATAGCTCCTTCGAGGTGGCGGCGAGAGACGCCCGGGTTCCCGGGTTCGATTCCCGGCGGGGTCGGGGATTTTCTCTGCCTCGTGATGACTGGGTGTTGTGTGCTGTCCTTAGGTTAGTTAGGTTTAAAGAGTTCTAAGTTCTAGGGGACTCATGACCATAGATGTTAAGTCCCATAGTGCTCAGAGCCATTTTTATTTGGTGGCGGCGAGAGAAGGATGTGAGCAATGCCTTGGTACGAGTCACCATCGCCTGGCGCTCTGGCGAATACGGTATCATAGTACATTCCCGGAGAATGGTGAAATAGAATTCCTGAGTCCGTCGCCGCCACGCCGCAACCTCCCTTCTGCAACCAATGAAGGCCTTTCGGAGGACAAGCTTTGCACAGAGAACGCATCAAAGAGGGCAGACTGATAGGCATCACGGCGTCGACGACAAGCTATCCATGTGGTTTTGAGGAACTGCCGGCAGTCGGGTGAAGAAAGCTGGATAGTGTTCCGTTTCCATGGTTCACTGCCGCGCCACGTTTCAGCAGCCTGTACCCCACTGACAATATCGCGGAAGACGTAAACACGACCGAGTCGGCTGGAAAAATGGCTAGTGAAATGCGTAAACCCCGGAAGATCGCCATGAACATGCTCCCAAGAATCCATTAGGCTGAGGTGCTGCAGAATTGTCGCTAACGCCACGCACGGAGAGTGATGTGGTAGTTGGTCCTTGGGTGCCTGGGTGCTGTTCAAATGGCCTCCTACCAACCCAGGAAGAGAGGCGTGACTGTCTCTTAGAAGGAGGAGGAATGTTCACGGCGGCGACCCGAACCAGATGGCGCATAGACATTGACGATCCTGACGCCACTAAACGTTAGAGCCATACTGCTGGCATCGGGGAGATAGGCAACTGCATCAGAGAGGATAACGTCACGTAAATCGCCACACTACTACCAGCAGGGGAAGCATGGGAGACATGTGCTGTAAAACCATGAGGAGCTGAGAAACGTGCGTCTCCTGAAGGAGATCAATGTCGTGGAGTAAAGCCAGTTTGTGGCGTACGCGAGTGGTGTTGACATTAACCGTGGGTGTGCGATAAGTCTGGAAAGCTGCCATCGCCAGAAGGACAGGGGAAGCACAAATGGCTCTAAGCACTATGGGACCTAACATCTGAGGTCATCAGTCCCGCCGGCCGTGGTGGCCAAGCGGTTAAAGGCGCTACAGTCTGGAACCGCGCGACCGCTACGTTCGAATCCTGCCTCGGGCATGGATGTGTGAGATGTCCTTAGGTTGGTTAGGTTTAAGTAGTTCTAAGTTCTAGGGGACTGATGACCTTAGAAGTTAAGTCCCATAGTGCTCAGAGCCATTTGAACTATCATCAGTCCCCTAGACTTGGAACTACTTAGACATAACTAACCTAAGGACATCACACACATCCATGCCCGAGGCAGGATTTGAACCTTCGACCGTAGCAGGCGCGTGGTTCCGGACTGAAGCGCCTAGATAGCTCGGCCATAGCGGGCGGCCGGGGGAAGCACAGGAAACTCCCCGTTAGGCCCCCATGGAAGGGCACATCACTGTGACGAGGAGGGAGCCGACAGCACCAAGGAGGGGCCCATCGCTCTGTACACCTCGAGAGTGTCCATCCTCAGCAGCGATGTCGTCCGCCCAGGAGACAGACTTTTCATCGGGCCGGTACAGTGGAACACTATCAGTGGTGCACCCATAGGTAGCGTCAGACACAGAAGGGAAGCAACCGCATCAGACGCAGACGGGGGAAGACTGGTGTCCGGAGATGGACGCTGACTGGAGATGGAGGCGGGACGCGTCGTCAGCTGTCAAGTCGTCAGAGGACAGCACACCATCAGTAGCAGGGTCGCCATCCTGTGCAGACTTCGGATGGACGAAGTCGTCAGATGGGGTACGGCGTTGTCTCTTCTGTTTCCTCGGCGACCGTTGCTTCCGAACACACTTTTCCATAGTCCGACATGTGTGTGGCCAGGTAGCAGAAACTCGGAGGAGGTACAGCCCCATCAACAACAACCAATGGGGTCGGGACAGACCTCTTGCTGGAACCACGCGACCGCTACGGTCGCAGGTTCGAATCCTGCCTCGGGCATGGATGTGTGTGATGTCCTTAGGTTAGTTAGGTTTAAGTAATTTCTAAGTTCTAGGGGACTGATGACCTCAGCAGTTAAGTCCCATAGTGCTCAGAGCCATTTGAACCAGACAGCTTGTGCATACTGACGGTCATCGATCATTTGTATTGCTTCCGGCAGGACTGTAGGAGAGGCAGGCGAAAAGTCCATAGTGTTGTCTAGAGGAGTCGAAACCGGTACCGTCTGATTCAGAGGGGGCGCAGCAGGCATAACATAGAAGTAACACAGTGGACGCCGCAGTAAGAACGTCGTCTCAGATCGGCGTCTGAACCAGTCTACGTCGGAGAGACATTCAGAACTGACGTGGCTTTGCCGGCCACAACCTGAACAGGTGCGCTGCTGACCATCGTACATGACGAGAGCCCTGCAGCCGGCAATAACCAAATAGGAAGCCATGTGTTTCCGTAGTTCAGTTTTTATCTGACGAACACCATTCAGGACACGGTTTGTGCCGGCCGTGGTGGCCGTGCGGTTCTAGGGGCTTCAGTTCGGAACCGCGTGACTGCTACGGTCGCAGGTTCGAATCCTGCCTCGGGCATGGATGTGTGTGATGTCCTTAGGTTAGTTAGGTTTAAGCTGTTCTAAGTTCTAGGGGACTGATGACCTCAGATGTTAAATCCCATAGTGCTCAGAGCCATATGAACCACGGTATGTTTTGAACGTCTTCCACGTTTCAGCCGGTTGCTAACGACATTGCTGAAAGGTTCTAAGGCGGCACCACAACGTTCGACGGTACTTCAAACGGGAGTTCAAAAACACGCAACGTTCGAAGGCCAAAACCAGCATCATCATCCACGACAGCCACTGTATGTCCGTCAAATTATCCGAAACTGAGAGCGTCAGCCTGGCGCCGCACAGTGTCGGATCACAGCTCGTCATTGGAAAGCTTTATGAACACAATAGTATTGAGGATCGAAAAATGAATTTCGAGAACATCTTGTGGCGGGAGATGCATTTAATCCCGTATAAAACGTTCTACTTCATAGGCCTTCGGTCGTTCGTGATCCAAAGTAAAAGTTAATTTAATTGTGGCTTGGCAGTAAGAAAACGCTATGGTGGTCGGTGAAGTGGGACTCTTGAGTCAATCCTCGACGCGGAAGTAAACAAACGCTCGCTCGTAAGCAGCACAAGAGGTGAGACGCAAACAAGGCGTGTGCGCCTCACTACAGTCAAAAGCACGACTCACGGACAGACACAAACTTCCATATGTCGTCAACCATATGTCGACAACCTGCACTCTTACATTCATATGCATATTCCCGCACATGGGAGACATTTTACTTGAAAGTCGCTTGCCCAGTGTCGGCGGATAAAAACGATATTGTAGTGCCTGTGTTATTCATAAATACGATGCAATGTTTCCGTGTTCCTCTAGCCTCAGAAGAGTAGTTCATCTCGTTATTTATTTAATTTGAGACAACGAGAGTTACTTATCATCAGAAATTTCAGCGCCAGCAAAGTAATAATAATAAAATAATATAAAATAAAAAAGGAGTAGGTAAGACTGATCTTCCTTTCAGATCAACTGGACAGCTCGGGGTGTAATAAGTGGTGGCATGCCTACATGGATTATCACGTTGTTCATACCAGTTAATACTGCTTCCAGAGTCTGGTGGCAACCATTCAGAGGTGGCGACCATCGGGAATTTGCTTTCGGCTCATTCTGTTGTGTCTTGCACGCTAAAAACAGAGTGACGCATTTTACGAGGAAGTACGTGATGTGGAACACCTGACGCCGCGTCAAACAACCCATCCACAGAGCTACGTAACGGTGCAAAGGTATAATGCCGTACCTACAGCTGTGAAACGCAAAGTGACAGTTCACGCCGTACTGGTTCAGAGGCGCGCTGCTAGGCTGGGAACGGCCTCGACTGACCGCGCGATGCTCTTTGCACGCTGCAGCGGGAAGAGTGCCCCCGTCCTGCCGCCACCCCCGCAGCGACCGCAACAAAAGCCGCCGTCTCCCCCGCTCGACGTCAGGGCCGCCGTCGTTCCTGCTCGGCGCCCAATTATGGAGCCGCGCAAACCATCGCTCAATTAAAATTAAACGGCATCAATTATTCACGAATTTTGTGCAATTTCATTTGGAACAGGGCGTCGGCGGTCTGCCCCACTCTCATCTTGTGTGTGTGTGTGTGTGTGTGTGTGTGTGTGTGTGTGTGTGTGTGTGTGAGAGTGAGTGCGGGCGGACGAAGCGGGGGATGAGAGTCGCAACGCGGCGATGAAGCCGCTGCCTAGATAAATCATGAACATCTGGTTCTGCCGCCGACTTTTCATCTCGCTGGCGTGCACACACACACACACACACACACACACACACACACATACTCACACACCGGCGCTCAGCGTACGCAGAGTAGATTATCAGCGTCATAAATAATGAAAAATCTTGCGGAAGAACCAAGTTCTCGTCCTCTTTTCATCACGGCCCCCGCTGCCTTCTTGTCTGGCCTGCGCGGGACAATCCCCTCTACACCCTTCGCCTGCTCCACTCCCGCCCCCTTCACGGTTGGATGAGGCCGCCTCGACTTGTCTCGCGGGAAGGGAAGGAGGCGGAGGGAAGTCAAGAGAGACGTAATCTCGCCCGATGAGGAAATGAACGACAAAATGCGAGGCTGCCTTTTCCGCTTTCCTCCGTTTATCAGCACTTACGCTGCGCGCAGAACAGGTGAACGCAATGGGCGGATAGCCCTGAAGACGTTCTGCAGCCACGAACGTAGCGGTGAAGAAAAGTGACTCACGTGTATCTACCAGTTGGAGGCATTAAAGACATAGCTATAGCTCCGTGGAGAGTATGTGGATGGTAATCGGCCTGAAGTAATTCAGAGAAGCCACGGAAAACCAACGGAAAGGGCTTGAATTTCCCCTCCATTTCCTCTGCATACAGTTCCTGAATTTTAATTACTACGACACCCTCCCCCGACCTTTCTGTAATCCACACTAATAATAACAATTGCAAAATAGTAAAAGAAAAAAAATCGTGTTTGGTGTTTCTGGCATTTCTGTGGCATGCCCCACAGAAGTTATTCCGTCAGGTGACCAGGTTGATCATTCCACTTCATTCGAAAACTGCCGCAGTTCTGTTATGATTTATTTATATTCTTAAGCGGGATATGGACTGCGACGAATACTTGCGATAGGTTAAAACTGTGGGCCAAATTGGCAGAGTCTCGGTGTTAAAGACCGAAAGAATGCTCACAGGGGGCGAGATGTTTCAGTATCGTGCCTACAAGAAAGTACAATATGTTCGAAGATTTGAAGCTTGCGGGAGAAGAGAACAAAATTTGGAAATCTCGTAGCCGTGCGCGATTAGCCGAGCGGTCTGAGGCGCTGTAGTCATGGACTGTGCCGCTGGTCCCGGCGGAGGTTCGAGTCCTCCCTCGGGCATGGGTGTGTGTGTTTCTACATAGGATAATTTGGGTTAAGTAGTGTGTAAGCTTAGGGACTGATGACCTTAGCAGTTAAGTCCCATAAGATTTCACACACATTTGAACATTTTTTTTTAAATCTTGTAAACAATTCATGACGACAAAATGATGGGCTGACGAAAGCGAGGCGGAACCTATAGGATTTTGTGGCGTCAGCAAGAGAATGGATGGTGTCAGCATCCTAAGCGCTCATACATCTTAGCTCTTGAATATTTTTGATGTCTTCCCTACTAACGTTATGCTCTTCTGTGGCTACATGTCGACATGTGGTGTGCCGATAGTCATACAGAAGCCACAGTTTGTGTTCCCTGAATACAGTCTTTGCCTGCAGCCAATTTTTTGTAGATTACGTTTGTTGTACGCGCGATGGTTATAAGATGTGAGTTACTTGCAGTTGATCGGTAGCATTCATTAGATGAAGATATGTCGATGTGTCATATAATATACTCCGATTTAATCGATTTAAATAACTTGGTAAACATAGTGGCACGGGGAAGCCGCTAGCCAGTTGTAGTTCGTCGCACACCACATGCTCACTGTCTTGCCTATTTTTCGGACATATGTGAGTTTTTACTTGCGTGGCCGCCTGCCCGTCGGCGACAATGGCCCCAGTCACTGGAGTCTATCAACCACAAAGTTATTTTAATTGGGATATAGTAAATTATCAAATTAATTTGTCGTTTCGGATGTTTGATATTAACCATTCGTGCAAGGTTTCCTTGGTGAAGTTGAAGTTTCAGTATGAAAGTATTTCTTGGAAGCTCGTGACATGCAGGCATTTGTATGAGAATGTGTGTGTTTAATTATAGGTGCTCGTGTAACGAACGAGACAGAAAACAGGAATTTATTTTTCCCCAGTTAACTACTCCTAACTTACTGTCATCATTATCCGGATCATCGTCTTATTATGAATATATTTTAACAGTATTTGTTTAAAATTTAGATAATTCACACGCAGCAAATGGAGACGGAAAAGGAATAGTAGTAACGTGGCAGAGGATGGTTGAGGGTGAAATTAGCGTGTCTACCTTATTGGTCATACGATTACATGTTAAAGTGTAAAATATTCTGATATATTACCCTCTTAAAACATTAAATGTAATACCACGATGTTATATAGCTAATGGGACGGTCATGCTTATTTGTCCGCCATCGTTCGGCAATTGCGCACTGTGTAGGAGGCCCTCCGCAGGCTTATAGCAGCGAAGATGAAGGAGTGTCTGCCGGGAAGCGTAACAGAGTGGCGAGCGCGAGAGCTGAGGCTCCCTCTGTCACGGACAGATATTAATAAGCTGCTGCGCGAGACAGTCTTGTAATTGGAAAGTGGCGGCGGCGGCGGCGCCGCCTCCTTCCAGGGGACGGACAACCCGTAATTAGCGACACCCCGGGAAGCCGGCCTCCGTCTTCCCATCATCTGCAACACCAGTCGACCAGCTCTGTGCGAGGCGCCGAAGTCCAGCTAGTGGTAACCGTAGCACTTAAAGGCTAGGCTGTACCAGCACACTGTTCGTTCCTGCATCTTAACATTCATCAACAGATTTCGAATCTTGTATCATTACACAGTATCTGTGGACGTCAGGACGTCTTAGCCTTCTCAAGCTCCTTTTATAGTTGGATGTGTATCGCGCTTTTTGTCCAATTTCTTTTCGTACAAAGGGCAACGTAAGATCTTGTGAGGAAAAAGCCGTTTTCATAGTATCGACCTCCGTAACGGAACCTTCGTGTTTTGACATTTTATTCAAGTAGATTGATGATGAAGGAAGCTAGTTTCATCACTGACATTTGGCCGACATGTAAGATTAGAGGCTGTGGATTATTAGACTGTGCACCAGCGTCCTGGGCTACACTCGAAAATTTACTGTTGGGAAGAGCATGGAGTGACGGCATATCTGCTGTGTCGTCCGAAGGGACAGAGTCAGTGCAAAAGCACCACAGGCGCCAAGATGCGTGTTGGTGCCAGTGCCGTAGTGACTCGCCACTGGCGCGAGTTCCACCAGCGCCACGGGCGGCTCTGAGGATGAAGATATCGACTTCGCCTCCGCCAATTGTCGGCCGAGTACAATGCGCCAATGACCGGACGACAGCGGACAGAAGCCTAGTCGGTAGAGAAGAGCAGCTCTCGCCCACTTGATTATAGATCATCGTCCACGGCTGATTTAGACAGGGAACGTCGTTCAGTGATCTGTGAGAAGTGAACAAGAGTTGTCGAAAATTGCATTTGCTAAGTACTGTGAGGTTTACGAACGATTATATGCCCTTAGCCATTGAGGGCCATTTTGTGATATATTCATGCAGTGTTGCAGACTTCATTATTCAATAAGTCACAAAGATAAGTAAATCTTTTAACTCGTTTGTGTGACTTTGTTGCTAATTTATTGGAGTGTTATAGAACTTTCGTTCTCCTATCCTGTTACGTGACCCTGGGGCTTAGCTGTGTAATAGTGGGGAGGAGGAATTGTCTTAGCGGCGTACTGCACCAGAAGCCGTTTCATGAACTCACAAAGTCGGCCTACCGTAACAACAGTGACAACTCGGCCCCCCACAGCAGTAACGACGACGCCTTTACAAAATTGGCGACTAAGGTCTAGAGAAATATCACTCTCTGGTCAGACCGTAGACTGCTCACAGAGTTCAGTTACTCCTTCGGTGCTCTTCAAAAGTACAAAGTTATGTGGCGACACTGGTTTAACTCTTTTTTCATCATAAAAAGTACACCACAACACTGCACTCCACGTCACACTTCAGTACCAGTTGCACTAAGCAAACAAACAAACAAACAAACACACACACACACACACACACACACACACACCGTACTAATTTTTATCAAGCAAATTTCGTCGTGTCTTGCTTAATATTCACAAACGCTTTATGGGTTAAGATGTGTCTCGCTTTGCGTGCTGCAACATTTCTCCGAATTCCAAACTAATCTTCCCCGAGGTCGGCTTCTTCACTATAGGTTTTTTTTATTCTTCTGTCAAGAATTCGTGTTAGCATTTTGCAACCATGACCTATTAAACCGTTATTTCGCTAATTTTCATACTTGTCAGCACCTGCTTTCTTTGAAATTGCAATTAATACATTCTTCTTGAAGTCTGACGGTATTTCGTCTGTCTCATACATGTTGCACACAAGATGGGATAATTCTGCCATGGCTGGCTCTCCCAAGACGATCAGTAATTGCAGTAATTTTGACCCAATGTTGTCTACTCCCGGGTCCCCGGATCTTGTTCCGACTTAGGTGTTTCAGTGCGCCATCAAATTCTTGTCGGAGAATCATACCTCCCATCTCCTCCTCATCTACGTCCTCTTTCCTTTCAATAATTTTGCTTTCAAGTTCATCTCCCACGCATAGACCCTCTACATGCTCCTTCCACCTTCCAGCTTTCCGTTCTTTTGTTGGGACTCGTTTTCCATCCGAGCTCTTGATGTCCATACAGCTGCTTCTCTTTCCTCCGAAGACACCTTTAATTTTCCTGTAGGCGGTATCTGTCTCTCCCCTAGTGAAATATGCTTCTAAATCCTTACATTTGTCCTCAAGCCATTCTTGCTTAGCCATTTTGCACTTCCTGACAGTCTCATTTTTTAGACATTTGCATTCTCTTTCTCGTGCTTCATTTGCCGCATTTTTAAATTTTCTCCTTTCATCAATTAAATTCAATATCTCTTCTGTTATCCAAGGATTTCTACTAAGCCTTGTCTTTTTACGTATTTTATCCTCCGCTGCCTCCATTATTTTGTCTCTTAAATCTGCTCATTCGTATTCTGCTTTTTTCCATTCCACTTTTCGAGTCATCCGTCGCCTAATGCTCGCTCTGAAACTTTCAACAACCTCTGGTTCTTTCAGCTTATCCAGGTTCCTTAACTTCCTATGTTCTTGCAGTTTCTTCAGATTTAATCTACGGTTCATAACAAATACATTTTGGTCAGAGTACATATCTGCCTCTGGAAATGTCTTTCAGTTTGATATCTGGTTCCAAAATTTATGTCTTATCATTATGTAATCAACCTGAAACCTTCCAATGTGTCCAGATGCCTTCCAGTATTCTACTTTTTTTCATGATAACTGAACCAAGTGTTTGCAATGATTAAATTATGCTCTGTGCAAAATTCTACTAGGCGTCTTCCTCTTTCATTCCTTACCGCCAAACCATATTCACCTACAAATTTTTCTGCTTTTCCTTTTCCTACTATGGAATTCCCGTTCCCCATTACATTTTCGTCCCCGTTAACTCGCTGAAAAATTTCTTTGATCTCCTCATACATTTCTTCAAACCCTTCATCACCTGCGTAGCTAGCTGGCATATGAACTTGTGCTACTGTCATGGGTGTTGGCTTTGTGTATATCTTGGCTACAATAATGCGTTCATTATGCTGTTCATAGCAGCTTATCGTTCCTAGTTTCTTAACCATTATTGAACCTAATCCTGCATTACCTCTATTTTATTTTTTATTTAATACCCTGTATTGACGTGACCAAAAGTCCTGTTTCTCCTGCCACCGAACTTCAACAATTCCCACTATATCCAACTTCAACCTACCCATTTCCCTTTTTAAATTTTCTGACCTCCCTGCGCGATTAAGGGATCTAGCATTCCACGCTCCGATCCATAGAAAACCAGTTTTGTTTCTCCTGATGACATCGTCCTGAGTAGTTTCCGCCAGGAGGGGACTATTTTACCTCCAGAATATTTTACCCAGGAGGATTCTATCATCATTTAACTATAGAGTAGAGTTGCATGTCCTCGGGAAAAATTACCGCTGTAGTTTCTCCTTGCTTTCAGCCGTTCTCAGTACTAGCACAGCAAGGCAGTTTTGGTTGATGTTACAAGGCCAGATCACTTCAGTCATCCAGAATGTTGGCCCTGCAACTACTGAAAAGGTCCTCTTCAGGAACCATACGTTTGTCTAGCCTCTCAGCAGATACTCTTCGTTGTGGTTGAATCTATGACACGGTTGTCTATATCGCTGAGCCACGCAAGACACCCCAACAACGGCAACGTTCATGGTTCATGGTTGGGGGAGGAGTATGGGGAGGGGGGTAATAGTACCTTTGCGATTAGCATTTGACATTAATAGTACATCAAAACCTAATTGCAAAGAGTAGAAGAAATATTTAAAAAATCGATAATCGTACATTCTTATGATAATGAGTTTTATAATTGTATTAAGAACGTTTCATATTGATGTTTAGTGTGACGAATGTTCCGATACACCCTTCAGATATAACTATCATTTCGAAAAAGTTTACTTCTCCAGTACTGCCGGACTGCTCCCAACTGTGCAATTGTTCGCTATAAATTCTCGTTTCTTTTTTTTTCTTTGTTTTTTATTTAAATTTAACTTGAATTCTATTTCAGATATTTTTTGTTTGTTTTAAATTTTTAACTGTACTTCGGCTATGTTACAATCACCGTGATATGGCGATCCGCACCACGGTGGCAAAAGATCAGCTTTACACGTGTATGTGCGGCGTCTGCCGACGCAGGTGCACCCGGCAAGCCAGCTCGCCCCCTGCTGCCGCCACTCGGCGGAGCTCTGCGGGACTGGAGTCGCGCCCCCGCGAGGGGATCGCGCCTCAGCCCGCGGCGCTGTTTGTCGCCCTCGGTGACACAAAACAAGTGATTACGCGCCGCCGGCGGGGGGCATCCGACACAGCACAGCGTCGCTTAAACACCCCTTTCATGCGAGCCTCTGTCGCCTCTGTGTCGGAAGCAACGCCTTCCTCGTTCGTATTTCCCTCCACACTAGAAGCTGCCATACACGTCCCTACAGGATACATCGGAGGTACGCTACTAGCTGGGGAAAGTTCGCAGTCTGATTTGTGACGCAGCAGTCTCATTCATATTCTTCTTATAGACTTCCGAAAAAAAATTGGTACACCTTTTACTGGTTCCCATTTCACTCAAGATTTATTGTTGCAACAGTGCATATGCAATACATGAAATGATTACGTTCGAAGATCCATAGCTCAAGCGGTTCTGAGAGACCCGGTATCGACCCATGCTGAAACACCAGTATTGGTTAAAATGGCTCTGAGCACTATGGGACTTAACATCTGTGGTCATCAGTCCTCTAGAACTTAGAACTACTTAAACCTAACTAACCTAAGGACATCACACAGATCCATGCCCGAGGCAGGGTTCGAACCTCCGACCGTAGTGGTCGCGCGGATCCAAACTGTAGCGCCTAGAACCGCTCGGCCAATTCGACCGGCAACACCAGTATTAGTGTAGCTTTCAGAGACGGCAATGAAGGCACTGACCCTGGCATCCAGTCGATGGCACGGATGGTGATTACTGTCCTGCGATACGTTATGCCACCCCTGTTCCAACTGTTCTAGTAGTTCTGCAAGAGTTATTGGTTGGCAACTCTCACGAGTCAATTCTCGTCCCATCATATTCCACACGTGCTCGATTGGACACAAGTTCGAAGACCGTGTCGACCAGAGAAGCTGCTGCTCGTCTTATAAAGCGCGTTGAGTTTCAGGGCAGTGTGTGGGCGAGTATTATCCTGTTGGAACAACGCGTCACCTTCCTGTTACAACAATCGCAGAAGACCGCGTCTAACAACATCCTGCACGTACCTATCGAGGGTTAGCGTCACCTCCAGAAACATCAAAGGTGAACGAAGGTTGTAGCTCATCACACAGCGAACCATAAGGTCTGGAGTGGGGCCAGGTCTGTCTTGGACTTGTGCACTCTTTGAGACAGCGCCCACCAGGACTACCTCGTACGTGAAACGACCATCACTTGTATGCAGGCAGAATCTGATTTCATCGCTGGAGACCACGGCGCATCATTCCATCTTCCAAGTGATTCTCTGACGGCACCAGTCGAGCTGTACTCGTCGGTGCTGTGGCGTGAGTGTGTCCACCGGAAATCTGTGCCCTTGGGCATTGTATTCTGGCGTCACACGGATATTTGAGTGTGATTGTATCCATGCTCTACATACAGCGAAGAATTTTCCCCTATGAATAGAACATAATAATTGTATTTCGTTAAAAACAACTAAATTTAGCATTTCAGAATATTTTCAAATCCGAGAATGTGTGATGTTGGTATATTTAATATTAATTTTGCAAGGCACTTTTGCGTATTCGTACCGTGGCGAAAGCAGCGCATATCCCACACACAGGTTGTTGTGCGTCTTTTACGTTGGAGAAATGCTGGAGAGTAGTCACAAATGGAATAAAGTGGAGTATATCTTTAAAAAATGATTTTTTATTCACCCAAATTCCTGCATCATTCAAAAATCATGATTTAACGCAAAGAAACTGGCAAAGAACTGAACGGTTACATCATCCACTAAAGGGCAAAAATTAAACTGTAACTTTTACGAAAAGATTTTCATAGCTAGTAGTGTTGCTTAGCGTTAGAACAAAACACGTATCTCTCAATATTTACCTGTATTTAAGTAGAGGAAACCAAATGAAGAATACTGAAGTCAGATCCGACGAATACAGTGAATTTTCGAAAATCGTTACACGGTGCTTAGTGAAGAAGGTAACACACAGTAACTGCAGCGTGCGAGCTTATTTTACCGCACAGTGCAGCCCTGGCCAGACACTTAACGATCGTCGTTGATCGCTAAAGAAAGTTTTGAAATCCCTCTCAGGCAGCGGCAAGGAGCTCGCAACTATTCTTGCACCGCCAGGGGGCAGTTAAGTGGTACAACTCAGACGCCGTCATTAAGTGTCGCTTTCATAAAGCCCCATAAGCAACGTTTCTGGCGGTTGGATGCGATTTGCAATTTACTGCCAGTGCTGTTTTTACTATCAATGAGGTACATACTGTCTCGCAGCACCTCGTCATCTGGACCGGACTCACAAAGCTGCAAATTTTTCGTTGCTACCGAAACGAATTACCCCGCCATGCCCCACCTTGTCAATAGATTTCTCCATTTTCTTTTGACTCGTCGTGCAAAGGTACTGGTGTGAGGAGATTTCAGTGTGTGCCAGAAATGCAAACACTTACCTGCAAATAAACAAAAATTAGTTTTGTGATTTTATTTTTTACAGTCGATAGTTAAAAATTCGTCCAACCCTTCGTGCTTGTATGTAAACGATACTTCTGAAACCAGTGGTTTACGGAGCCACGAGCCGCGATGAAGACGATTCCATATAGTGTTTATTTATCGAATTTCCTACTGACGCACAATATGCCATCTGGTATCGGTGCAAGTAACTACAATTCTCTCAAAGTGTGTCGCACTCAGAGGAAATATTGCTCTGGCTGACGGGCGCTTTTAATAAAGCGCCCGTTGAAGCACTCCTGGCACAGAGGACTGTAACAGAAGTACAATACTTTATTGGTCTGTACGACAATGCCACGAAACAATACGTGGACTGGATGCTTGTCGAATGGTAACTTGACTGGCAAACGGGAAGTGCACCTCGGTGGGTACACAGGTTTTTCTCAAGCGTCCGTATAAGACTTCAGCTAAAGTATATAAAACCCTACAAAGGGATGACTCGTTTTTGACAGAGCATGGCTTACATCCTTTATATTTATGTTCAGTAGAATTAACAGAGCAGGACACAGACGTGCTAAGTGTGGGTTAGGCACAGATAAAGGTATTTTATGTGACCATGATAAATTTAGACAGGGTAGTGGACATAAGATTTGATAATATACATGGAATTGTCCGTAATGAAGACAAGCAGCAGTTGTTTGACACTGTCGTAAATAACATATCTCAAACTAAGTTAAGAGTTAGAGCAAGAAAGAGATACCAGTGGTAGCCAAAAAAGTTCATTAGGAATGACAACCATCGCGTTCTAACGACCGCTGCAGACAGAGAAATATCACTATAGTGGTCATCACAAAAATAGGCACCTCAAGATCACCTCACTGTCCTACAGCATTGCCAGTTAGTGATAAATTCAAATGTTAGTAAAAATTCCAGATAATATTAGATATCTCTATTTTTAGTGTAGAAATGATAGGGGTACTTTCCAAAGGAAATTTTGAAAAAAGAATATTTGATTAATTCAACCTGTTGAAGGAAAAAAACATAACAACTGTCATATTTTGACTGAAAATGGTATACAAGCATCCTCAAAGTTTATAGATGCATGTGATAAATATTTTATTGTGAAAACATTAAAGTATTCTGAGGTAAAATAATAAAATACCTGAAGAGGCGTGAAACTGCTTCGCCTGTGCATAGGAAAGGATCGTCGCTGATGAATTTGCGTTCTATTGTACCTTGTTGAACTTCAAACGAGGAGGTTGTTAAGAAAATTATCATGTATTTGAGCCATCGTTACTGTATTGTGGCACGTACGAAGACATTTCATTTACGAGAGACTCCATGCGTGACAGCACACGAGTACAACGCTGACAGGATTTTAGTTCCGACGGCTCGCCTTAATAGCACCGAGAATATTCCCTACCTCGCAGTTTTTTTATTTGCAGCTCTTACTGACCCTTCGTCATTATTCATTACACCCATCACCCAAATCGGCGATATGCGCTATACAGAAGTAATTCTAGGTACTTTCAGGCCTATATTTCTGTCGAAAACCAGCAAAATAATGTTTGCGTGTGGTTTTGTGAAACAGAAGTTATATTGAAGTATACTAGAATCCTGCTGCTGCGATGTCTGCACATTCCAAGGTATTTTTGTTTCTACCATTACACTTCCTAAATTAAAACCCAAGTGAGCGGTGAAAATTTTTTCATGGAGGTCACCTTGTATTCTTCTAGCCGTCGGATACTCTCCTCTGTCGTGGTACCGAAGAAAGCACTAACTTCTTGTTGAAATCGTCAAATTCAGTAATTTCGGTTTTCATTTATATCTCGTTCTTCGAGAAAACACTCGCTCTCATCGAAAGGTTCAGCCATGTCACTGCTCTGTTAACACGGAATACAGTGGATGTGGAAATACGATAATGTTTTGTTGTAATTTTATGAAAATGCGCAAAATTTACAATATTATTGGCTTCTTCACTGTTGACCAGCTCAGCAAAAACAACTTCAGTGCATTTGATACGACAATTTTCGCCCTTTACGCACATCGACCGGAGTAGCACTACACACAGATCCTTGCTCCAGCAGTTCGCTTACTGCCAATACATTCGGGAGGACGACGGTTCAATCCCGCGCCCGGCCATCCTGATTTAGGTTTTGCGTGATTTCCCTAAATCACTCCATGCAAATGCCGGGATGGTTCCTCTGAAAGGGCACGACCGACTTCCTTCCCCATCCTTCCCTAATCCGATGAGACCGATGACCACACTGTCTGGTCTCCTTCCCCAAACCAACCAATCAACCTTGTCAATACATCGCTCCATGGAAGAATGAAACCACCCATGAACACATTGCATTGTAC
The DNA here is from genome assembly GCF_021461385.2 of Schistocerca piceifrons. NCBI lineage: Eukaryota > Metazoa > Arthropoda > Insecta > Orthoptera > Acrididae > Schistocerca > Schistocerca piceifrons. The sequence goes on along the minus strand of NC_060139.1, from coordinate 525,694,806 downwards.
GGAAGCCCTGAACATTCAGCTGGCACTGACGTGCCACCCTATGGACAGCGCACATTCGGGAACAAAGCTATGAACGCGCGAGTCGCGCACTGCAGGGGCGTGATGTGACCTTGAGGTGTCTAACTTCGTGAGAGCCACTCTAGGAGTTATGACAACAGCTTGATATGGTCTTTCCAACAATGCGAATATTCACGAGTTTACGAAATATCGGTGTCAAAAGAACACGTAATAGACGACCGCTTGTGTGAGTGAAACACAGAGGACGGGCTCAAACGTCCGGTGCCTGTTCTGCCGGGACATTATGGCTCCAGATGAGTCCGGTGGTGATGTGGTGTTGGATTCTGGCGTAGTGCCACTATGAGGATGTAGAGCCTCCTGTGTGATACCAGGAAATCTTCACTGACGACACGATGGTTATCTCAAGCGCAGAGATAGGAAACTGTTTCGTTCCAGACGTACTTCCAGAGGACTCGATAACGTAATAGTGGATAGAATAGTAATATAGTGAGTAGTTATATTTAGTTTCGCCTTGAATGGTTGAGTATAGATTCTACGTGCCGAAGCACTAGGTGTTCTAGGAATAACAAGTGATAATTGCTGTTTAAAATGCCACATATAAAGTGACGTAATTCTGATAAGCAGGTTTCAGGAGTTAGGTGGTGAATTGCTGATAGATTGTTCAAGCGGTAGCGCATTTATTCAACAGTGAACAGGGACTGATGAATGCATTCTTTAATATGTCTACAATCATGAATTGTGTTATTTATTTTATTCGTTTAGCCTATATCATTAGTAGAATTAACAATTTCCACGAACAATGTAAACATAAAATAAATTATACGTCAACGTCAAGATGTTTATTTCATTCAAGTGCCGATGAATATGCCTCTAGAAAGTCGGTCCAGTTTGTCTTATATGAAGCGCAAAAAGCAATGGCTGCGAAGGTTCTGGATGGACTTTACCGGTGCGCCACAGTTACAGTCCAGAGATGTTATTTTTTCTCCATTTATGTAGCGAATCTACGCAGTTGCCATGCTGAGAGCACACCCGGTTTAACGCCGTCCACTCTCTTCGGCATCATTCAGTTATTGGATTGTTGAGTTAGTCGTTCTGGAGCCATTGTTGTAGCGGTTCTTTTTTTTATTTATTTATTCCACTCTAGTGCTCATTGATCTCTTGATGTGTAACCGTCATTTTGAAGTTGTTCAGCCAGACGTAGCAATAACTTACGCTAAGGACAACACACACACCTATGCCCGAGGGAGGACTCGGACCTCCGACGGGGGGACGTTGTAGTCTTCGGTTCACTTGTGGGAGACCTTCACGGACTGATACGCCTGGATTTTCACCAAATTCGCGTAGGAGACTTCTTTTCTTAGCATTACTGAGCAAGAAGTTACACAATGTCGGAAAACAATGTGTAGGTATAGACTGATGGTCCCAGAGATCAGTCTCTTGGTGGTGTTCGGTTGCCTTATCAGTAAGCTTGGAATAACGGCTATTGACCCATACCGGGGCACAATATTCGGCCACAGGGTAAGCTATAGGATGCGAAAAGTTTCAGCAATTGCTTCCCAAGTACTTCCACAGAGTTTCAGAATTACGTTATTTCGAGCTGATTTTTTACTGGGGTGTTCTCGAGGTGTTTTGTGTGCGTAAAGGATGCGGTCGAATGTCATTACTAGGTACTTGTGGTGTTTGTTATGATTCATGATAACACATCCAAGATGTACACTTATCCTTGCATTTCCAGTTTATTACCAGGTTAATTAGTTTTTATAATTTATTACTTCAAAAGAAAACAGTTTTATTGACATAATTTTTCAGATTAAATACCCTACTTTGCAATACACTTGGTCTACCACTGCATAAGCTTTTCGATACCCTCTATAACAAAAATTTTCAGTTACACGGCAAGCCACGTATGCACCACTTCCTTCACCTGTTCATCGAGGCCTAATCGACGACCTCTTAAACGGCCTTTTTAAGCATCTTTAAGTGAACCATCTCTAGTAATTATTCGTTTCAAAAACGTTTCACCTTCGTTAACATGGCCTTCCGGTAGGTGCTGACAGTGTTTCACTCGATTATGCTTGTGTTCTTCGGCGAATTATTTTGAAACAGGTCTTCCACAGGTTCAGTGGAAAATAAGTCTGTTATGCATGGTTTCATACGTAGAACCATGACTAAAGTGCATATGGTTTTCCATATTATCAAATGTCACTCGACTATTATTCAGGATCAAGGGACGGACTTGTTCAATATTGGCATCAGTTGTGGCTTTAACTGGACGCCCCGCTCTTTCCTCATACTTCACGCTATTGAGCTATTTAGTCCATTGGTAAGCACTTCGGTTTGGGAAAAAAAGACATTATCCTCGTGCTGAAAGTGTTCTGTGAATCGCCCCGCATGTTACTACAGAAAACAGATTACAGAACGCTGTTCATCTGTGTGTGATACAAACAGAGAGTGCAACGGCCATCGGTATGTCGCTACAGCGCGAAGACAACGGCACCATATACCGTAGACCCAACCTAAAGACAGGACAAAATTGCAGATACTTGTTGACTTATCCTCGTATCAAGATAGGATGACGATATCTGGGTTTAGACGGATTAGGTTTAAGCCCCCCCTCCAGTTCTATTCAGTACCTCCTCATTAGTTATGTGATCTACCCATCTAATCTTCAGCATTCTTCTGTAGCACCACATTTCAAAAGCTATTCTCTTCTTGTCTAAACTGTTTATCGTCCATCTTTCACTTTCATACACGGCCACATTCCATTAAAATACTTTCAGAAAGGACTTCCTGACACTTAAATCTATACTCGATGTTAACAAATTTCTCCTCTTCAGAAATGCTTTTCTTGCCATTGCCAGCCTACATTTTATATCCTCACTACTTTGACCATCATCCGTTATTTTGCTTCCCAAATAGCAAAATAATTTCATTAGAAACAAAGTAATCTCCTTCAGAGTACTGTCCTGGGCTAGCAATGCACTTATCCCAACGCTAAGTCCATGACTTACAGCATTTCTGGAAGGCTTCTTTTGGAAGGGCGTTCAGTCGCTCTGTCCCGTCCCTCAAAATGTCAGGAATGGTGTCAAGACGTTTTCATTTAAGCACGGTTTTAATTTTCGGGAAGAGCGAGAAGTTGCATGGTGCTGAATCTGGGGAGTAAGGCATTTATGAACAGGGGATTTTTTCCTTCCAAAACTCTCGAATCAAAGGCGAGGTGTGGCACGACACGTTGTCATAATGAAGAAGGAAGCCATTGGTCCATTTTCCTGGTCTCATTCTTCGTAAATTGTTGCGCAAACGTTGCAGTATGTTCTCGTAAAGTTCATTGTGTACAACTGTTTCTCTTGGAACGAACTCTTATCACACTATACCCTCAGTACTGGAAAAAAACGATGAGCGTGACTTTGATATTCGATTTTGAAAAACGTGTGTCTTTAAGGCCCTAGCCTTAAAGATCCACCGGATTTCCAGTGGGAACCCTGAATTTTCGTCTCAGGGTCATGGCCATAGACCCAAGTTTCATCTAAAGTTACAATTTTAGACATGAAGTCCGCATCTGAATGTTGACGACCCTCCAACTCCGTGCAAACAGACACATGATTTTCCTTCTGTTCATCACTCTATAAAGTCTGGACACAAATTCTCCACTCACTCATCTCATTTGTAAGTCATCGTTTAAAATGCTCTGCACGGACCCTACGAGACACTAAGTTTTTCGGTAGGCTCCCTAATATTTATTCGCCTGTGAGAGAACTATTTTTGCCACTGTTTGCGCGTTCTTCTTTTTTTGAGATTAATGGACGTCGCGAATGTTGCTCTTCTTTTGCTGGCCCACTTTCTATTACAAATCTCTTATACAAATTGTAAACGTCTTCAGAGCTATAGCATTACCGTCTTTCACGTATTTCAATATCATGAGTTTCTTTGGCACATTTTTGTAACTTGAAGCAGAACTTAATGTTCACGCGTTTTCTACATCCATTGTGCTCGACAGTCACTTTAAATACAACTTCACTCTAACACCTCCGGACACTGACTACCAAGTCACAACGTGTTCCGTTATGACGCAGCCCGTCTCCACTGATGACTAACTCTTAACTCTGTCTGATCAGGCCTCGGAAGGCTCAACGGTACCAACCGACTGCAGTGTCATCCTCAGCCGATAGGCGTCAGTGGATGCGGATATGGAGGGGCATGTGGTCAGCACACCGCTCTCCCGGCCATTGTGTCTTCGTGACCGGAGTTGCTATTTCTCAATAAAATAAGCTCATCAATTGACCTGACAAGGGCAGAGGGCAACCCGTTTGTCAACAGCGCTCGGTGAACCTGGGCGGTCGCGCATCCAAGTGGAAGCCAAGCCAGACAGCACTGTACTTCGGTGGTCTGAGTGAAATCAACGGATCATGCTATCGGACGTATTACATCAAATGCTTGTGTCATCAACAGTTTCTCCTAAAAAATTCTGTCGCCATATTTCTTGATCACACCTCTTATAAACAGCTTTCAACGAGCAACGCGACGGACCAGCGAAGCAGAGGATGGCTTCGGCCCATTCTCACAACGAACTTGTTGTTGTTGTTGTTGTTGTTGTTGTGGTCTTCAGTCCTGAGACTGGTTTGATGCAGCTCTCCATGCTACTCTATCCTGTGCTAGCTTCTTCATTTCCCAGTACCTACTGCAACCTACATCCTTCTGAATCTGCTTAGTGTATTCATTGCTTGGACCCCCTCTACGATTTTTACCCTCCACGCTGCCCTCCAATACTAAATTGGTGATGCCTTGATGCCTCAGAATATGTCCTACCAACCGATCCCTTCTTCTAGTCAAGTTGTGCCACAAACTCCTCCTCATTTCTATTCAATATCTCCTCATTAGTTACGTGATCTACCCATCTAACCATCAGCATTCTTCTGTAGCACGACATTTCGAAAGCTTCTATTCTCTTCTTGTGCAAACTATTTATCGTCCATGTTTCACTTCCATAAATGGCTACGTTCCATACAAATACTTTCAGTAACGACTTCCTGACACTTAAATCTATACTCGATGTTAACAAATTTCTCTTCTTTAGAAGCACTTTCGCTGCCATTGCCAGTCTGCATTTTATATTATCTCTACTTCGACCATCATCAGTTATTTTGCTCCCCAAATAGCAAAACTCCTTTACTACTTTAAGTGTCTCATTTCCTAATCGAATTCCATCAGCATCGCCAGACTTAATTCGACTACATTCCATTATCCTCGTTTTGCTTTTGTTGATGTTCATCTTATATCCTTCTTTCAAGACACTATCCATTCCTTTCAACTGCTCTTCCAAGTCCTTTGCTGTCTCTGACATAATTACAATGTCATCGGCGAACCTCAAACTTTTATTTCTTCTCCATGGATTTTAATACCTACTCCGAACTTTTCTTTTGTTTCCCTTACTACTTGCTCAATATACAGATTTAATAGTATCGGGGAGAGGCTACAACCCTGTCTCACTCCCTTCCCAACCACTGCTTCCCTTTCATGTCCCTCGACTCTTATAACTGCCATCTGGTTTCTGTACAAATTGTAAATAGCTTTTCGCTCCCTGTATTTTACCCCTGCCACCTTCAGAATTTGGAAGAGAGTATTCTAGTGAACATTGTCAAAAGCTTTCTCTAAGTCTACAAGTGCTAGAAACGTAGGTTTGGCTTTCCTTAATCTAACTTGTAAGATAAGTCGCACGGTCAGTATTGCCTCACGTGTTCAAATATTTCTACGGAACAATGAACTTACAAACTCACAAAGATAATATGCTACGTTCCCATTAATCCAAGAACTACACGCCTGACCGGAGGCGTGGCGACCTGCTGACCGGCGCGGGTCGGGCGTGCCCGGAGGCTGTGCCGTGGTCGCCGCCGCCGTGGGAACACCGGGGCAGCGCGGCGCGCCACTCGCCAATTACCAGAGGCCGGCCGCCAGTGGCTGGTGGCGGGCGCGGTGCGGTGCCTTTGTTGCCGCGGGCCAACTGTTGCTATTGATCAAGCACATTACCGCTGCGTCAATATTGGGCGCGCCGGCCGCCGCGTGCCCACTGGCTACCGCCCGCGGCTGTTTGGTCGCCGTAATGCGCGCCCGCAGCAGCCGCCGAGCCGCTAATTGGTTGGCCGCTGCTTGCCTTGCGCCGCTAAGCCACTTCCAGCAGACGTCATCTTAATGTTTGTCTTCCTCCGGCCACTGGATCAACAACAAGATTCTGCAAGCCGTCAGTGCCAAATGGACGTCATCGTGGGCAGTCGCTTGTCGTGTTTCCATACTGTGGAAGACTGAATCTTTTATAATTATTGTGGTGAAATTCTCGGGTTCTTGAGAGTCTCTCTCAAATATGTCGCAAAATATGAGTTTCGAGCAGTTGCGAAAACCATCAAAATGCACTTCAAGAAACTTGCTGTTCAGGGACGTGTTCTTGACCCAGAGAATCGGCTGCAGTGGTGGTGGTGGTGGTGAAAGGAATCGAACAGAGGCTCGTAAGAAAACGATTCCTCGTTAATAAAATCTTTTATTCGTAACAATTACAAAAAAAATGGTTCAAATGGCTCTGAGCACTATGGGACTTAATTTCTGAGGTCATCAGTCCACTAGAACTTAGAACTACTTAAACCTAACTAACCCAAGGACATGACACACCTCCATGCCCAAGGCAGGATCCGAACCTGCGACCGTAGCGGTCGGGCGGTTCCAGACTGTAGCGCCTAGAACCGCTCGTCCACCCCGGCCGGCTAACAATTACAGTGATGGACATGAATGGAGAGGCAGTCTTTGGCCTCTGTGACGTAATTGTCCAAAGTCGCGGCAGTGTATTGGTGTCAACAGTGACGATGGCGGCTGGCAGCATTCTGCTCGAGTCAGCTCAGCAGTAAAGTGCTGACACAAGGCTGCAGGAGCTACTATCGAGAGACAACAGAGGCAGCCCTAGCTGCTCGTCTGCTGACGGAATTGGCCACAGTCGCGACAGCGTGCTGGCGTCAGCAGATGTCCAGCAGGTAGTGGCACATCGCCGTGGCGACTGGCGGTATTCTGCTAGAGTCAGCTCGGCAGTAGAGTGCCGACACAAGGCAGCTGCAATTACTGGCGACAGACATCGGAGGTAGCCCTTGCTACTGGTCTGTTGATGTGGTTGGCCTCTGGTGCAACAGTTTGCCAGCATTAGCAGTCGTCTACCAGAGACGCAGCACGTGACGATGCAAGACAGCTGCAGCTACTGGCGACGGAGAGCAGAGGCATCCCTAGCTGCTGGTCTGCTGATAGAGTTGGCCACAATCGCGGTAACATGCCAACGTCAGCAGTCGTCCACCAGGAAGGCAGTGCATGGCGATGGCGACCGGCGGCATTGTGCTGTAGTCATCTCAGCAGTAGAGCGCTGACGCTAAGCAGCTGCAGCTACTGGCGACAGACAGCGGAGGTGGCCCTAGCTGTTGGCCTGTCGATGTAGTTGACCACAGTTTCAGCAGTGTGGCGGTGTGAAAAGTCGTCCACGAGGGAGGCAGCATGTGAAGATGGTGGCTGGCGGCTTTATACTGGAGTCAGCTCAGCAATAGGGCGCAGATGCAAGGCAGTGGCACCTACTGGCAACGGCCACCAGACGCAGCCCTGGCGGCTGGTCTGCTTCTCTAGTGTCAGTTGTAGGCACACCAGGGTCGAACTGCGGCTGGTATGCTTAAAATGAAGGCCTGTGCATGCTATGGACGTTCAACAGCAACAATGTAGGCTTGCATGGTCCGATGGACAACGACATAACGCCCACAGCTCACCAGAGACCAGTCAGCACATGTTAGCCACGCAGTGGGTGAACCGCCGATCCGAAGGCGCCAAGTTGACTGCAAACAGACGTAGCACAGGGAGAGGCTGCAGCTATAACAAGCAAAGTCCTACAGTGGTGACAGACTACTTCATCCTGGACAGCAAGTGGACTTAGCAGCTGCCGTGGACTGTGTAACTGGGTGTACAACTTAACACTGCTGAGAATGAGGGTCTGCGTTATGTGTTGTTTACGTGAGTTGGCCTGTAAGTCACGGCAGGTGGGGGCGGCTGGGCATCGCAGTTGGACAACTAGTTTTCCTGTCTGGTCACGTCTTCCAGCGGCGCTTTTGGGCACGTCTTCCAGCGGCGCTTTTGGTGCCGCAAGGTGTCGCATCTTTGGTTTTCGGAAGAAATAACGCCCACCTTTCGAATTGTCAGCATATTGAATATGGGTTCTTGCATAGTTAACACGTGTTCTTTGCTACTGAATACGTGCTCTTGTGTATGGCAACTAATGATTGACCAGAGTGCCCCTCCCTCCACATCACGTCATTTCGTTGAATCAACGCAGGAGCAAGAGATAAGCCGTGGTACAACACTGTAAGTACTGTCGTTAGCAGGTAAGCAATCTGTTTACAACTGAAAAGGACGACACATGTTTGACACACTTATTCCATCTAGTTGTTCTTTAAACTCTCGCTAGGTAGAGACATTTCGAAGAGTTATGATTGACCTTCGATTAACGATTCATGAAAACATAACAGCGAGCTACAGAGACAGAGATTCAGTGAAGATTAAGCCACTCTTTGGATTTCTCTTTGTTGTAAGCAGCGGATCACGAAAATCATGTGTAGGTTGGTACGTATCCCTTAACTTGCTGAACCTTCTAGAACCCCATAAGAACTGTACTCCTCAGAAAAATTTTCGCTCCCCCCCCCCCCTCCCCAAATACATGCTACACAACGCTAATCGACATTCGAAGTCGCAACCTTGGGATTACTACCTGGATGAAAAACATGAGTTGATATTAAATTCTGTGAAATATTTTTGAAAAATATATTTTAACCTATTATTTGGGGCAGCTCCGCCTCAGTGCTACAACTACAATCCTCACTCGAACAAGAGTAAGCGACAATAACTATTGAATGCACCAGTGGTATGCGTAACGACTTCTGGATAGCATGAAGCGAAAATGCAAATTTCAGTTACTATTGGAGGCAACGGTCCTCACCTTTGGACTCATTGTGTCTCAGATAGTTCTTAATCGGCCCTGTAACAGATAATATTCCATAACACAAATAATTTTTTCGTCCGACACATCCTTAATCTACAACAGGAGCTACACAATGTGATCAGTATCTTTGTCTTGATGTAATTTAAAACACTTGCTGGAATTCCAGATAACGAAGGAGGTATTATCCTAACAAAGTAACAGGTAAATACCACAAAATAGCACCCATCTGTGAACTTCAGAACATCAACTCACAAATGAGAAAGCTGTACAAGAAAGAGTTGCAGCTGTCACTCGGAAGTAAGGGGAGAAGCTATGCGGAGAATGTTTCATCACTTCCTCCAAAACTTTTGCATGTGGAATTGTAAACATACTGACAGAAATGGAAAGCATAACACTACAAAGCACTATTTCCAATTTTATCAAACTTGTGGACATGCTTATTAAACAAAAGGTATCAAATGCTTACGCGCTCATTTCATTGGGAATTGACGTCCGTCATCAGTATCAGTATAGAGTGTGACCCCCACAGGTACCAACACAGTCCTGCATTCGCTGCGGCATGGACAAACAGTCTCAAAAAGTCATCTTGAGGACTTTCTTGCCATGACAGAAACACGTGCTGTGGCAGTTCATGACGATTGCTGAATGGAGGATGCTAGGAAAGTATACTTCCTCTCATCGATCCCAGACAAGCATTGTGGATGACAAAACAGGGCATTGAGCAGCCCAGTCAAACATCCGTACATTTACCAAGGTTTTTTGTGGTGTGAACTCAAGTGTTAGGTCTTGCATTATCCTGCTGGAGTATACCTTTTGGTACCCCTGTCATGAAGATAATTCTTGCCATATCTCTGGCGAGCATTCAGCCTCCCTTCATTAACTGCCAAATCAGCCCTGTTGTCACACACAATATCTCCCAGTAATTATGGGACTTGAGAATTGGTGCTTCCATGAATTTTCACCAGGTCATCTAAGGACACGCTGGCATCGATCTGAACCTCACAGAGAGAAGAGATTCTTATTGTTGAAAACCATTGAATGCCACTTAACGAGTCTAGCTCGAAACCAAGGCCACTTAATTGCGCATCTCAGTGTGGCTCGAAACCATGTAAATTTTTGCTGCCTTTGGTACCGAGTTAGTGGTAAGCAATGCATGGAAATTCGAGACCTCGACCCACCTTCCCGAAACCTGTTCCGACGGTTCATGGTGACACTCTGTGTGTAACGTCAGTCCGACTTTCAGCTGTTGTCATCCGTCTATTCGGCAGAACCAATCCTACGATCTTCTCGTAGTGAAGTCGTTATGTAAGGACACGTGCTTACTCCTCTGGCCACACTATTATCCTTAGTCTATAAGTTCACCACTCGTGCTGCACTCATTGTTAAACAGCCAGCTCTCTGTTAGATTTGTCGATAAGATGTTTCCATATCTCTCAAGCCAATGTATCAACCTTTCTCAAAGTATGAGATATAGTTAAAAGTTGCACTTCCTCTAAGCATGCTGTGTACCTGTTTCCACCTGAAAAGTCTCAGTAATGTTAGACACACACAGTAGCCATCATCTGTAGGAATGGTTTTATTTTTCTTCTGTATTGAAATTAAGTTCACATAAGGATAAAATTTTAATCGACATATACCACAGTAATGGAAATTCGAGGGATGTTCAGTAAGTAATACAACGCTTTCCTCTTTTCTTGGCCAGTTTAGGTTGAAGAATGTGGAATTCGTTGTGGGGTATCGTGGAATATCCCGCTTCAGCCCCTATAGTTTCATGAAGTTTCTGTAGGTGGCGGCGCTAAATGAAACCTTCAAAATAGTGTCTGTTGCGTTCCAGACAGACAGCTGCCACTGAGTGTCTTTTGGTGGTAATCTATAGAATCGCTAATATTTATAGCCGCTTGCAGAATGTGTACGGAGACTTGGCAGTGAACAAAGCATAGCAAGTCGAGCGAGGCGTGTCTTCATCGCAACAAAGTCGCGTAAACTTCCCTGATCTCCCACGTGCCGGCCTGCCACATAAATCTGTGACTCCGTCAATGCCGGAACGTGCGGACACTCTCATTCGAGATGATCGACAGATCCCAGTCAGACTCCTCGTTGCGCGACTGGGCGCCTCTGTTGGTAGTGCTGACACACTCGTCCACCTGTGCGGAATATCTTGCGTGTTAGGAGAGATTACTGGTGTAGCAAGACGCTGGCTCTGACGTGGACCAGTAGAGCGGTACCATGGGGCATAAAGGTTTTCCCGGTAAGGTGGCGCAAGGCCATCGCACGGAGAACGGAGATCATGTTGAAAACCAGAGATTTTGTAGCCAGACGAGTGGGGAACAATATGGTGTACTGGAATCCAAACCAACCTGTTTTCAGAAAAAAGTGTTGTATTTCTTATTGAACGCCCCTCATACTTGAGTATCAGTTTGGTACCATTCGATCAAGGTGTTGATCGAGTAGAAATTCCGATTTAGTCAATATGGAAAATAATTACATACCGACTATCTGATTTGATCATGAATGTTTCTTGCAGTCACCTCTGTCGGATCCATTCAGTTTCTTCCCGTCTCCATGAGTGCGAGGATAATTATAGCGGTGCCTTTCCGACCTACAGTTATTCTGAAATTTTTGCTCAGTTCGACGTCCTGTGCCTTCCTCTGACGTTATTATTAGGTTTCTGCACGCTGTATACTAGCATTATCAAATTTTCACGTGAAAAGCTGTGGAGGTCTGTGTATCACACCCTGCACATAATGACTACCACGCCCGGAAGATCCCGTTTCACGAACAGTTAGTGAATGTAAACAAGTCAAAATAATTCTGCTCGTACACTTCATGGGTAGATTTTGACTCATATATTGAGAAGAATAGTTCCCCGTTGATCAACAGTACGTGATGTGGCCATTGCAAAAGTTTTATCTCTGTGATTAACCGCGAACAAAGCTGGCGTGGTAGGGTCCTTCGCTTACATGGCAACCTCTTAAAGCATTTTACGCCCAGTACTTGATAAGAGCACGGTGAAGCGAGGGGAGGCACTAGCTGAGAGAGCGAGTCACTCTCCAATTTAGTCGAATACAGAAGTGCAAATATCGGCCACCCTAGTGCACTGTAGTTCTTTGCCATCCATAATGCAACCTCGCGGATGCCTAATCCATGCAGAAATTATTTCCACAATCAGTGAGCAGCGGAAGGGCCAACATGGTCAGCCTGGCAAACTCTGAACTAGGCGAGCCTCCTGTCTGTCCATAGCTGTCCGTTGCATTTCATCAGGCAGATATTACCTAGACACAAATAGAACAAACGGTATTTCCCATTTGTCTTCCTTCGATCTGACGTACGAACTGCCACCCTATTCACTAACGGGAAGTTGTCTATAAGCGGAATTTAGGGACGGCGCTTTGATGTGATTGCTTTTGCCATGTTATTTCGGTCATAATTAGACTTGAGACTTTAAGGGAAAAAAATGAGGAAAAAATTGAGGTGTTTTAGTAGCAAACATGCTAAAATGCGCCAGTTTCAAATGCAAAAATCTGTTTAAGTTATTAAATCAGGAATCTCCCTGTACAGGGTGTTACAAAACGTTACGGCCAAACTTTCAGGAAACATTCCTCACACACAAATAAGGAAAAGATGTTATGTGGACATGTGTCCGGAAACGCTTAATTTCCATGTTAGAGCTCATTTTAGTTTCGTCAGTATGTACTGTACTTCCTCGATTCACCGCCAGTTGGCCCAATTGAAGGAAGGTAATGTTGACTTCGGTACTTGTGTTGACATGCGACTCATTGCTCTACAGTACTAGCATCAAGCACATCAATACGTAGCATCAACAGGTTAGTGTTCATGGTTCAAATGGTTCAAATGGCTCTGAGCACTATGGGACTCAACTGCTGTGGTCATAAGTCCCCTAGAACTTAGAACTACTTAAACCTAACTAACCTAAGGACATCACACACATCCATGCCCGAGGCAAGATTCGAACCTGCGACCGTAGCAGTCGTGCGGTTCCAGACTGTAGCGCCTTTAACCGCTCGGCCACTCCGGCCGGCGTTCATCACGAACGTGGTTTTGCAGTCAGTGCTATATTTACAAATGCGGAGTTGGCAGATGCCCATTTGATGTATGGATTAGCACGGGTCAATAGCCGTGGCGCGGTACGTTTGTATCGAGACAGATTTCCAGAACGAAGGTGTCCCGACAGGAAGACGTTCGAAGCAATTGATCGGCGTCTTAGGGAGCAGGAACATTCCAGCCTATGACTCGAAACTGGGGAAGACCTAGAACGACGAGGACACCTGCAATGGACGAGGCAATGCTTCGTGCAGTTGACGATAACCCTAATGTCAGCGTCAGAGAAGTTGCTGCTGTACAAGGTAACGTTGACCATGTCACTGTATGGAGAGTGCTGCGGGAGAGCCAGTTGTTTCCGTACCATGTACAGCGTGTGCAGGCACTATCAGCAGCTGATTGGCCTCCACGGGTACACTTCTGCGAATGGTTCATCCAACAATGTGTCAATCCTCATTTCAGTGCAAATGTTCTCTTTACGGACGAGGCTTCATTCCAACGTGATCAAATTGTAAATTTTCACAACCAACATGTATGGGCTGACGAGAATCCGCACGCAATTGTGCAATCACGTCATCAACACAGATTTTCTGTGAACGTTTGGGCAGGCATTGTTGGTGATGTCTTGATTGGACCCCATGTTCTTCCACCTACGCTCAATGGAGCACGTTATCATGATTTCATAGTAATAGTAGTAGTAGTAGTAGTAGTTTATTCATCCAGAGACAATTTACATGGATTTCGTCAAAAAATACATAGTATATATATACACACATATAGGGTGAACAATACTATACAAAATACAGATGTGCATAGTAGACTACATAACATCAGACCACATTGAAATAGCATGTACAACTTTGATTATTTACATTGATGTATGAGAAAGACTTTTTACATGAAATACAAAGTTGATATTTAGATATAACACATACAATTCTAGCACTTTTGTACATATTATTTATTTAGATCATAGCAACAGTCAGATAAAAATTACTATTGGCACAGAGTACATAAATATAATTGTTTAGTATGAAGCTATTCCAGGTATTCTTTTACACTATAATAGCAGTTGGTCATTAAAAATTTGAATACTGCTTCTTTAAATGAAGACAATTTTTTTATTTCTTTTATCTTTACCGGTAGTTTGTTATACAATCTGCTTCCTTGTATGTTTGTTTGTTTCTGCGCCAAAGCCTTGTTAACTCTTTTTATATGAATGTCATTGCACTATCTTGTGTTGTATGTATGTAGATCCGAGTTGGATTGGAAATTGTTAATATTTCGTTTTACATTAATTACGCTTTTCTGTATATAGAGGCACAGTAGGGGTAGAATATTCAGCTGTTTAAATAATTGCTTTGAAGGAGTTAGCCTTGAACTGTTGGTAATTATTCTAACAGCTCGTTTTTGTAGAGTGAAGATGGTTTTGAGATTTTTCTTACTATGTCCCCAGAAGATGAGGCCCTAGGTAATAGCAGAATGTATATAAGCAAAGTAAACAGCTCTGCTACATTCCCTACTACATACAAAGCTAATAACGCGTAAAGCAAAGCAAGCAGAGCTTAACTTATGCGAGAGATACAGGATATGGGATTTCCAGTCTAAATTTTCATCTATATGTACACCTAAGAATTTTGTGGTAGCAACTCTCACAATTTCTTTATTTTGTATTCTGAGATCTAGATCAGAGTGTGACTTTGCTTTCCTGTAATGGATATAATTAGTTTTAGAGATATTTATGGTTAATTTGATCACTTCAAACCAATTTTGCAAATATTCTATAACTCTACCTGTGCTGCTAGAACACCTGCCTTTACGAGTACGACACAACATGTGGTTCATGCACGATGGAGCTCCTGCACATTTCAGTCGAAGTGTTCGTACGCTTCTCAACAACAGATTCGGTGACCGATGGATTGGTAGAGGCGGACCAATTCCATGGCCTCCACGCTCTCCTGACCTCAACCCTCTCGACTTTCATTTATGGGGGCATTTGAAAGCTATTGTCTACGCAACCCCGGTACCAAATATAGAGACTCTTCGTGCTCGTATTGTGGACGGCTGTGATACAATACGCCATTCTCCAGGGCTGCATCAGCGCATCAGGGATTCCATGCGACGGAGGTTGGATGCTTGTATCCTCGCTAACGGAGGACATTTTGAACATTTCCTGTAACAAAGTGTTTGAATTCACGTTGGTACGTTCTGTTGCTGTGTGTTTCCATTCCATGATTAATGTGATTTGAAGAGAAGTAATAAAATGAGCTCTAACATGGAAAGTAAGCGTTTCCGGACACATGTCCACATAACATAGTTTCTTTCTTAGCGTGTAAGGAATGTTTCCTGAAAGTTTGGTCGTACCTTTTTGTAACACCCTGTATAATTAAGTCAGGCAGTGAAGAATGTAGCGAAACACATCACTGAACACTCTGATGTACTTCCGTCACTTACTCAGAAAACTGTCGAAGCAAATAACATTCAACATTTAAATTTTTAGTTTTTTATTTACTCTGCATCTGCGATCGCTGAAAAAATATTTGTAAATATAAAATGATTGTTGCTCGTCAAAAGACACAATAGGTAGTGTTTTGTTTACAAATGAGAACCAGTATCCTTCCTCGCTGCTACACCCTTCACTTGAGCATTTTTGACCAAGCTTTGCTCGAGCGTCTCGTTTCCAGTGCCTTCAAGCGTAGTTTTCACGTCTGCCAAAATGGTCCACTGTGCTTATTTCTCAATGTACTCCTCAATTCTTGGAACTGACATACTTGAGAAGTCGGCCTTGCCAGGAGTTTCCGTAGTTTTTCGAAATTCATTCACTTAAATAATAGAGAGCTGCTGTCTTCTACTGTTTTGTTTTATTTGCTTTTTTATTTTAATTTGCTGTGAAAGTAGAGTGTTACATTACCAAATTTCGTTTTGTTCCGCACTGTACGTTAAGTATCAAAACATTTTACGGAAAATATTATGCTACCACTTTAATTTTTGTTGAACCAACAGCTGACATGTGGACAGTAAGCTTTCCCACGGAAACAATTCACTAGAAAGATGAGAGTATTCCCGAATACCTTTCCTCCATTTCTGGGAATAAAAATGAGTCAGAATAGGAGGAGAGCGGCGAATAGACAAAGTACGAGCATTTAGCCTTACAAGTACAAATTGGGCGTCTAATGAGACTGAACATCCTCTCTAGGAATGTATGAGCATTGCAGAAGAAGAAGCCAAAACGTATGGCTAACTTCAAAGCCTTGATGAGTTATTCACAATACCTGGAGGCATATTGGCAGTCACTTTCGGTATACAAGGTGAGGCAGCTAAGATCGGCCTCCCAAAATATATCCAGAGTGAATAAATATATCGAGGTGTGGTTTTCGCCACCAAACTATTAGAGCAGCGGTATGATTGTGTGTTGAAGAGTATCCAGATCGTATCAAGCAGTCACGATCTGTCTTTGCAAGCATTATAAAAAAGTTCTAAAAGCTGGAAGTGTGAAGAATAAAATATGCCAAGGAGAAAAAGGATTAACTGATAAAAGAAATGAAATTAACATGTTAGCAGCAGTAACACATAATGCAAATGTCACTGAGAGGTATCTCGTAAGTACGAGAGGGATGAACCAAACGAGTGTTCTGCGAAAGCTACACTCCATCGCATTTCATCCTCTTCGCACTTCGTTGCATTCACAGCCTCATGGCAATGACTTACGTCATTGGTTATAGTTCTCCGTATGTTATCTGCGTAAAGTGCAACATTCTATTTGCTCGAATTATATCACTGTACCACACATAGTTCAGCAGATACGACATCATAAGCATTTAGCCGCGTGAGGATGAAGTATCTTTACAGATACTCGTGAAATATGTTAAATGTAAATAAAATGGATTTGACATGTGTATACACGTGCAAAGCCACGGGTAAAAACCTCATCCTAAGCACCTGGAACAATTTCAACCAAATTTGGTTGGCATGTTAGAAGTGCCGACCAAAGTTTCCGTTTGAAGAGGTTGCTGCGGCGTATACGCAACGTTGCGCGACTTCGATTCACGTATATAAGGCCCAACATGTAATGTATCAGTGTGGCATTCGTGTCTTCCCGACGTGCTTGAAGTAAATGCAGAAACGTGAACTGTGGCGACGTTATTACCAAATGCTTCCAAGCAGGAACTACGTGCGGTTATTCGTTTCTTGGCTGCCACAATTTGGAAATTTGTGGTAAGGACTATGGGATCAAACTGCTGAGGTCATCGGTCCCTCGGCTTACACGCTACTTAATCTATCTTAAACTAACTTATGCTAACGACAACACACACACCCATGCCAGAGGGAGGACTCGAAACTCCGACGGAGGGAGCCGCGCGAACCGTGGCAAGGCGCCTCAAACCGCACGGCTACCCCGCGCGTCTTGGCTGCCACAGGACGAACACCGGTAGACATCCATCGTTCAATGAAGAATGTATATGGGACAGCATGTCTATCGAAAACCATCGTGTGGAATGCTGCGCCAGGTTCTGTGCTATTTCGTGATAAAGCATGGCCCCATCGCGCAGTTGTCGTAACGCGGAAGTTAACGCCAGCTCATGTGGGAGATTCTAGAGAACCCACTCTATAATCCTGACTTTACCCCACGCGATTATCACGCTTTCGCTCCCTTAAAAAATACTTGAAGGATCGACGATTGCTATCGACGACGATGTGCAACAGGAAGTTACGGACTTCCAAACTGTTACTTCAACCCAGGTCGTCGGTGGGATGGATCCCTCACTGCTCACGGCGATTTTGCCTGATTGGCGTACCGATTCTGGAGTGTACGATCTTCGAAAGGAAACTTTTTGATCGCCCTTTATAGTTACGATATGGAATGAAGTACTGTGAGGGTGAGAACCACGAGTCTTCTGTTGGGGTGAGGATGATAAAGTGGAGCGAGAAGAGGGGAAAGAGATGGAGGAGGAAATTGATAAAGACAAGAAACAGGAGAACATGGACGGGGACTGGAGAAGCTGGACAGAGAAAGGAGAGAGGAGAAGATGGGCGGAGAGTGTGGGGGGGGGGGGAGGTGGAGGAGATGGACAGCGAGAGGGGGAGGGCGAGATGGAGGGAAAAGGGGGGCAGGAGGAGTTCAACCGACACAGAGAGGGGAAGGACGAGATGGACTAAAAATAGATTGGGATGAATACATAAACGGGGAACGCCATGTACTCAGCTGTATCTACATACATGCAGAGAAAAAATCTCGCAACGTAGTTTACAGAGATGTATTGCAGTAAGTTTCTGGCTCTCCAAACACAACGAGACAATATTACGATATTTCCCGGGCTAAGGATCTCGCAGACAGTAGTGAAATTATTTATTACATTTTCTGGGAAAATTTGCAATTCGCGTTTCAATCGCGTAAAAATGTTTTCCGTGAAGTATACTAGTGAGTTGCGACCGATATGAGTTCTATCAGTGTTTCTCATTGTCTCAAACTTTAGCGTTCTCTTTCTTCCGATGTCGCGCTGTTTTCTGGGCCACAAGTGACTCGCACACAAGAATGCCAGGAGATAACTTTCTTGATGGCGCTTATGCTTGGATAGTGAGTTTTTTATAAGTAACTGTTCAGGCGTTGTGCGCTGCTAAAGTCACGAAAGTATCATGTGTTTTTCATTCAAAATGTGTAAAAAAAAATGTTCTGCAATGAATCAACGGAAACATTCATTCAATTAACATCCCGTCATACAAAATTTCTAGTTCTCAAAGTAGCATTAAATTCTCATATCACTTCATTTTGAATGAAAATAGAATAAAAGAACAAATCATAAAATGATTTCCATTAATTACACATCTCGTACCTCTACAAAGTTAAAAACTGCGTCCCACGGTCTAATACGTATTTTAACAAGAGCGCGATAATAATGTAGAAAAGAAACGTAACATCCTTACTTGCATTTTCAGAAAATGTCATAGTTGTTAGCGTCTGTGTTTTGTATTTATCTTCACATTCTGTCGGTAACTATTTTCGAGAACAGTCGAAGAGGTAATGAGCCTTTCACACCAAAGAGAGAAGAAATCGAAAGAACAGTTTTTCCAGACACATCGCTGTGCATCGCATTGTACTGTGTTTATTCATAATTCTTATCTGCTCAGAACGTTACATGATGGTGGTGGGAAATAACTGATTTTTCAAGAACGGTCGATAGAAATGCGAAATCCTTGACACAGTCAGTTCTGACCGAAAAGATGATTGGCGATTCTGACTGAACATCTGTTCATGACTGTGAGAAGCGGGCGTTTGGATGTTACAACGAGAGGGGATGGTTCAGTATATGTGTCGTTTCTTGCTGATTTTTTTTTTTTATACAGATAAAGAAACCAGAAAGAGTTCGTTGCGTTTCCCACAGTGGGGTTAGCCGAAGGACGATTTGCCCCAGTTAAGAAGACGCTGGCGATCCTGTCAGGCGCTTACAGTCGGTTGGAGAACGGGTTCCCGTGTGGCCTGTGAAAGCCCGGTAATGAGCGACTGCTGGCTGGGCTCCAGATCCGCGGAAAGGCGGGCGACCGCAGGCTCGCGCCCTCCTCAAAAGGGTTGCAAATAATTGTATTGTGAACGCCGCCCAGGGGTTTAACAGAGACGTCGCCTCTGCTGCCCCTTGCCACCCCACTTAAGGTCTTCCCCAACCCGTTGACTCTTTCTTTACGGAACCTGCTGCACCCCGCAACGCATGGAGCTCTACAATTGTCAGTTTTGGGGGCAAAACGGCCGTATGCCACGTGGGACAGTCAGGTAGACGATTACTGCCTCTCGCCGAGTGCATGACGCTCCAGCGCTGGCGTCTGTAACGGCAATGGGGCGACTCTGCCTTGGATTTACTGAATAGCGATAATAACGGAAATCCATGAAAGAAAAAAAAAACAAAAACATCCAGGTTGGTTTCGGGGCTGTTCGTGACAGCTGATTTTCCGTTTTACATTTGCTTACAGTCCCGTAACAGTAGATTACGAGAGTAGTACAATTTAATTTCGTGTAAGGTAGCGTTATTGGAGCTACATAGATTTCTTTTGAGTATGAAATCACAAACAACATTTACAGGTGTGTAATCATATCATCAGTTTAACGACCATCACACATGCCACTCGTTGGACTTCAGTTACCGCTCAACCCATTATTGTATGTCACTAAGTACCTCCTATGTGTTTCAATACTGGTGTATCTATACGTACGGCTGTAATAAACAAAGCTGGTCATTGTACATTATTCTCATGTTCTATCTAGATGATACTTATAGACCTGTATAAATATTCAATTTTCTACCTGAAGCTTTTGAAAAAGTCTTACAGGACATGAAAAGGAACATTTTACTCCTAATTTAGATACAAGGTCATGAATAAAGATTGACTTGGGACTATCCCAAATGTGTACCAACGGCGATTTATCATTTCTTATTGCGTTACCAGAACGCTTTTTTAGTATACTGCCGTCGTGTATTCTGTGTTACACTTTCGTCTTGTTTACTCGTTTCATTCAGAGGCGATTCTAGAAGTCGGTCAAGGGGGGGAGGGGAGGGGGGTGCAGGGGGTTTGGGGGAATGGAATATCGCTTAACAAAAGGAGAGATGGCTTCCTCCACCGACAAACTGGTCAAATTTAGTATTGCTTAAAGTAGTTTCTGGTAACTGTTTTTGAGTTCAGGGTAAAAACGTGTGTACAGAATGTGTGTACCCGGGAAAATAGTACGATTTGACCCAGATGGCCGGCTATTTCCAACTTTTTGTCTGGGGTCAGCGATTTGAGTGTTAGTAGGAATACCGGGTGTATTTAGCTTTCTTGATTATTGTAAGTGGCACTCGTACATTAATAAACATCCAGTGTATATTAATAAATAACAAGACGCCCGTTTTAAGTTAAATGATATTTATTGGTTTAGACAGTAAGCTATTTGCGGCTCTTATTCATTTGTTAATATGTGTTTGAAATACATTGCAACGTGTATTGCTACATAACTATAAAAAAATGAGTGAATCTGTTGAAGTAATATATTCGCTGATTTCTGAAGCCATTTTATACAGTGTAATATGATACTCCATTGGGGGGTGGGCTATAGCCCCATAGCACTCCCCCCCCCCCCCCCCCTTACCACGACTTGAACTAATGTATAACCTGAACTGTCAAAACAAAAGTATCGTAACATTTCCGGTGCTAAGACTGCTATATTGCCACGTTCCGAAAATCAATAATAATAATAATAATAATAATTAGTATTTACTTACAATAAAATCAGTTACATTGCTAAGTGTAAATTTGTCTGTTATCGGAGACTGAGTGGCACTATAGTTTCTCCTACTGTTCGTCTGCCAAACAGCCTCTTCTGCATTCTCCACCAACAAGATGGCGCGAGGGACGTGATAATGAACGTGTACTAGCTAGGAACGAAGATAGTACCGTTTCTTTCCTCCATCCTTGTCCAATGGATGCTAATGGTCCATCATAATGACCCCTGCATCGAGGATACTTCAGATTCCAAATTTATCTTTCTTTTCGCTTTCTGGATGTAAAAATTCGCTATGTAGAGTTCTCTAATGTGAAAAAATGATGACTTGCTCCATCGTTCGGAAACCGCTTTAAACGGTAAGACGTTCTGTGAGAAGTTGGGCGAATCAGTTCAAAGGCAACGGGTCAACGGCATACCATTTCGAATCTGACCACGCCTTAAGACGTTCTGTAACAAGCTGGGAGAGTCAGTTCAAAAGCAACAGGTCAACTGCATACCATCTCGAATCTGACCATGCCTAGTAAACTCTGCAGTTCTCAAGCCACTTTACCTCTGTAACTAGTTTGCAGACAACGGTTCGCCTTTTTAAATCAACAACGTATTGACTTGCACCATGTTTAATATTTAAGCCGCCAAAAATGATTGTTTCAAATTCCTTCCTTTTTATCTGGCACACCTGCGACATGTTTCGTTACAGACACACCTCCCGATAAGCACTTCATCATTTCAAGCGATTCTCCGAAGTTCTCTGCTATAAGCACATTATGCTACATTTAGCAGATTTTTATGAGAGCTTCACTGGTCGCAGCGTCCCACCTACCTTCATCCTGTCAGCTCGGCTCTTGGAAATACCAGCAATTATTTACTTACCGGATAGGCGCTATCTACCGTCAAGAGGAAAACAGATGAGATAACGCGCGCCAACCGCTTTGGCTGGTTCCTTCCTGGTCTTTCGCTCTTTTCAAGAACTGCTTGTCATGTAGGGCCAAAGTTCTGTTAGGGGTTCGTATATCAATTTTTATCGATGTAGACAACATTGATCAACACTTGTGCTTGATACTGGTGAAAATTTATCGTATCAGAATAGCAGGGATTTCAGTGTAAAGGAGCAAAGCCCACAACTCTTATGACTCACTCAGTTATAACTCGGTGTCTACCATTCAAAAACAATAGAGCAAAAGAACGTGTTTGTGGGGAAGAGAGGTTTGTGAATTCTATGATTCAAAGCATTAAAAAATTAAGACTTCCCTTCTTATTTGAAAAATATAATCAGTTTTTGGTAAAATATTCCCGAAATTAGTGTACTCTCTCCAGTTGTACTTGACTGCTAACGTCGTGCTTCTATCAATTCCGTGTTAAGTTTTGTTGCAAAATTGACGCGTCGTTGCTACAGCGGGAATAATCTGACTGAAAACACTGCAGTTTTCAATGACCGGTCGTTACGGTTAAGACGCTACTACTTCGTCTGTTTCTTTGACGGGAAAAACTTTCGCTTAATATTGCTACACATAGTGGCTATTCTTTATTCTTTTTCTTTTGGTGATCTAACGTATGTTACCTTGGTTACTGGTTTTATCCTGACCCGTCAGTAAAGGATTCAGATGTCATATGATGACAGATACTGATCAACGTGATTAGTCGAGTGGCTTACATGAGAGTTCGATAACTCTTGGAAAACACGCATGTGATGTCATTGTGGTCAAGAGTCGGCAGCTGAAGAGCTGTTGCCGTATGCATGTGACATGAGTGAGGGTTATAGACAGTTTCCATAATGTTTACGGAAATGTACAGTGAGAGACATCAGGTAAAAGTCAAATTCACTTAGCTATTTCTTCACTTTTCGATTTAAATTTATTTCTCAACAGCAACAAGAAAATGAATTTAATGTGGATATCAATTTGTTACTAAATCGAACTTCGAGGTAAGTTTAAGTTAGTTCATTCAAAGAAACTCAGTTGGGCTGTATTTACGATCAATCTTCTAAAATGTGCAGCAATTATTATATTGTTTTCAACACCAAGCTGGGTTACCCTGGAAGATAAAACATTTATGATGGAGGTGACTCCCATAGTCATGATATTGTATGTGTAATGCAACAGAGATGCGGATTAGGAAACAAATTGCGCGTCAAATGTGTTACTGGTTAATAATAATGTATTAGCTTTTTACACTCTCACTTTATGAAATGCGGCAGTGTTGCTGAATTGTTCTCAACATCAAGACAGACCGGACTATCAAATTTAATAGCGAGTAAAAAATTTACCACCATGAAACTTAAAACTGACAAAAAAATCTTTTATATTGATTTAAAAGGTCAGTATAATATTTCCTAATCATTGCACCTTGAAAAAACACTAATAAATTGTAAATTACAATCACGGGGCGAAAACATCTCACTACAAAATTAATGACGACTGACGTTTTACACAGCGATTAATCTGTAACAACTATGCGACTTTTTTGCAACAGTACTTAACATGAAATTTATAGAAGTATTACAGTAGTAATCAAGTACGTCTAGAGAGAGTAGACTAATTTCGGGAATATTTTACTAAAATGTAAGTAATCTGGGAAATTTTCTGTAATTTTCCTTCATGGTAGCTGCTTACAACAAATTCACGGTTATTTATTTTCAGCGTAGCTGCAGTTTTGATTTCACTGGAAGAATAGTTTTCCAGAAAGCGTAAATGCTCATATTGTTCACAACCTAGTACAGCACAAATGACGACATCGTACATTTGTGTATCAAACACTAATAAATTGTAAATTACAATCACGGGGCGAAAACATCTCACTACAAAATTAATGACGACTGACGTTTTACACAGCGATTAATCTGTAACAACTATGCGACTTTTTTGCAACAGTACTTAACATGAAATTTATAGAAGTATTACAGTAGTAATCAAGTACTTAACTAACGTAAGATGCAACTCAATACACCGACACTTCGCAATGTCTTGATATGCAAATCAACGTAATGGCCTCCCTACTTTTAGAAAACGTATAACAAATTGCTATTGGCTGAAGAAATGGTTGGTTTACTACTGCAAATTAATAAATTTTAAGTAGCATAATATTAACAAAACTAGGCAATACTACATTTTTCCAGACTGTTGGGTCACTACTCGAATTTTTTTTCAGCTGCGTCTTCCATAGGCAAAATTTTACAAATTCTTCTTGATATTGCATTCCCACGAGTACTGCGACAATACTGCCCTCATTTGTATCTGTGCGTGTGTGTCATGCATCGATGTTTGCTGGTGCGGTAATCTGAAGCAGATAATATGAGGCGATGGCTTTCGATCAACTGATAAGTATTTTTAGCTGCTGTTGTAAATTGCTCAGTACAGTAGAGGATCTGTATCAGCATCAGGTGACGACATTGTGTCAAATGACTTCATATTTAATTCGCTTACTTTATCAAAGCTTTCCAGTGGCCTTGTGAGAAGAACGAAGAACTTCTTTAAGCGATGACTTCATACCCGACGTGTGACAGTATAAACTTACGATACGATAAATTCGTCTGTTGTTTAGTTCTGACTGACAGTTTATAGAAACAACGGATGTTTTTCATTTTTTAAACGATGTCAAATTATTTATTCGTATTTAAAATACAGGATTTTTTAAAAATTTAAATCATACAGGAGCTCCCACTGCCAACTCAACCGTATTACTGTTCTACTTGATAATAACTATTTATTCCCTAATAAAGGTTTCTTATGGACCAATCTTCGAGGTTCAACAGTTAGAGTGATTGTCTGAGGCTCATCAAGTTAAACGAACGACCCTATCAGTATTAAATGGATAGCTGCTACCTTCTTGCGCACTGAATTTCTTGCTTGAATTTTCGGTGTAACGACATTTCAATTCCAATTTTTGCCTAAATTAGTTCTAAATTAAACATGCAGAAGTGTACGTGACTTGTTCTGTAGAATATTTGTGTTCTGTTGTTGTTGTCTTCAGTCCTGAGACTGGTTTGATGCAGCTCTCCATGCTACCCTATCCTGTGCAAGTTTCTTCATCTCCCAGTACCTACTGCAACCTACATCCTTCTGAATCTGCTTAGTGTATTCATCTCTTGGTCTCCCTCTACGATTTTTACCCTCCAAGCTGCCCACCAATGCTAAATTTGTGATCCCTTGATGCCTCAGAACATGTCCTACCAACCGGTCCCTTCTTCTCTTCAAGTTGTGCAACAAACTCCTCTTCTCCCCAATTCTGTTCAATACCTCCTCATTAGTTATGTGATCTACCCATCTGATCTTCAGCATTCTTCTGTAGCACCACATTTCGAAAGCTTCTGTTCTCTTCCTGTCTAAACTATTTATTGTCCATGTTTCACTTCCATACCTGGCTATACTCCATACAAATACTTCCAGAAACGACTTCCTGACACTTAAATCTATACTCGATGCTAACAAATTTCTCTTCTTCAGAAACGCTTTCCTTGCCATTGCCAGTCTACATTTTATATCTTCTCTACTTCGACCATCATCAGTTATTTTGCTCCCCAAATAGCAAAACTGCTTTACCACTTTAAGTGTGTCATTTCCTATTCTAATTCCCTCAGCATCACCCGACTTAATTCGACTACATTCCATTATCCTCGTTTTGCTTTTGTTGATGTTCATCTTATATCCTCCTTTCAAGACACTGTCCATTCCGTTCAATTGGTCTTCCAAGTCCTTTGCTGTTTCTGACAGAATTACAATGTCATCGGCGAACCTCAAAGTTTTTATTTCTTCTCCATGGATTTTAATACCTACTCCGAATTTTTCTTTTGTTTCCTTTACTGGTTGCTCAATATACAGATTGAATAACATTGGGGAGAGGCTACAACCCGGTCGCACTCCCTTCCCAACCACTGCATTGAATAACATTGGGGAGAGGCTACAACCCTGTCTCACTCCCTTCCCAACCACTGCATCCCTTTCATGCCCCTCGACTCTTATAACTGCCATCTGGTTTCTGTACAAATTGTAAATAGCCTTTCGCTCCCTGTATTTTACCCCTGCCACGTTCAGAATTTGAAAGAGAGTATTCCAGTCCACATTGTCAAAAGCTTTCTCTAAGTCTACAAATGCTAGAAACGTAGGTTTGCCTTTCCTTAATCTTTCTTCTAAGATAAGTCGTAAGGTCAGTATTGCCTTACGTGTTCCAATATTTCTACGGAATCCAAACTGATCTTCCCCGGGGTCGGCTTCTACCAGTTTTTCCATTCGTCTGTAAAGAATTCGCGTTAGTATTTTGCAGCTGTGACTTATTAAACTGATAGATCAGTAATTTTCACATCTGCCAACACCTGCTTTCTTTGGGATTGGAATTATTATATTCTTCTTGAAGTCTGAGGGTACTTCGCCTGTCTCATACATCTTGCTCACCAGATGGTAGAGTTTTGTCAGGACTGGCTCTCCCAAGGCCGTCAGTAGTTCTAATCGAATGTTGTCTACTCCTGGGGCCTTGTTTCAGCTCAGGTCTTTCAGTGCTCTGTCAAACTCTTCACGCTGTATCGTATCTCCCATTTCATCTTCACCTACATTCTCTTCCATTTCTATAATATTTTCCTCAAGTACATCGCCCTTGTGTAGACCCTCTATATACTCTTTCCACCTTTCTGCTTTCCCTTCTTTGATTAGGACTGGGTTTCCATCTGAGCTCTTGATATTCATACAAGTGGTTCTCTTTTCTCCAAAGGTCTCTTTAATTTTCCTGTAGGCAGTATCTATCGTTCCCCTAGTGGGATAAGTCTCTACATCCTTACATTTGTCCTCTAGCCATGCCTGCTTAGCCATTTTGCACTTTCTGTCGATCTCATTTTTGAGACGTTTGTATTCCTTTTTGCCTGCTTCATTTACTGCGTTTTTATGTTTCCTCCTTTCATCAATTAAATTCAATATTTCTTCTGTTACCCAAGTTTTTCTACTAGCCCTCGTCTTTTTACCTACTTGATCCTCTGCTGCCATCACTACTTCATCCCTCAGAGCTACCAATTCTTTTCTACTGTACTTCTTTCCCCCATTCCTGTCAATTGTTCCCTTATGCTCTCCCTGAACAATGCACAACCTCTGGTTTAATCAGTTTATCCAGGTCCCATCTCGTTAAATTCCCACCTTTTTGCAGCTTCTTCAATTTTAATCTGCAGTTCATAACCAATAGATTGTGGCCAGAGTCCACATCTGCCCCTGGAAATATCTTACAATTTAAAACCTTGTTCCTAAATCTCTGTCTTACCATTGTATAATCTATGTGATACCTTTTAATATCACCGGGATTCTTCCATGTATACAACCTTCTTTTATGATTCTTGAACCAAGTGTTAGCTATGATTAAGTTATACTCTGTGCAAAATTCTACCAGACGGCTTCCTCTTTCATTTCTTACCCCCAATCCATATTCACCTACTATGTTTCCTTCTCTCCCTTTTCCTACACTCGAATTCCAGTCACCCATGGCTATTAAATTTTTGTCTCCCTTCACTATCTGAATAATTTCTTTTATCTCATCATACGTTTCATCAATTTCTTCACCATCTGCAGAGCTAGTTGGCATATAAACTTGTACTACTGTAGTAGGCGTGGGCTTCGTGTCTATCTTGGCCATAATAATGCGTTCACTATGCTGTTTGTAGTAGCTTACCCGCACTCCTATTTTTTTTATTCATTATTAAACCTACTCCTGCATTACCCCTATTTGATTTCGTATTTATAACCCTGTATTCACCTGACCAAAGGTCTTGTTCCTCCTGCCATTGAACTTCATTAATTCCCACTGTATCTAACTTTAACCTGTCCATTTCCCTTTTTAAATTTTCTAACCTACCTGCTCGATTAAGGGATCTGACATTACACTCTCCGATCCGTAGAACGCCAGTTTTCTTTCTCCTGATAACAACGTCCTCTTGAGTAGTCCCCGCCCGGAGATCCGAATGGGGGACTATTTTACCTCCGGAATATTTTACCCAAGAGGACGCCATCATCATTTAACCATACAGTAAAGCTGCATGCCCTCGGGAAAAATTACGGCTGTAGTTTCCCCTTTCGCCGTTCGCAGTACCAGCACAGCAAGGCCGTTTTGGTTATTGTTACAAGGTCAGATCAGTCAAACATCCAGACTGTTGCCCCTGCAACTACTGAAAAGGCTGCTGCCCCTCTTCACGAAACACACGTTTGTCTGGCCTCTCAACAGATAACCCTCCGTTGTGGTTGCACCTACGGTACGGCTATCTGTATCGCTGAGGCACGCAAGCCTCCCCACCAGCGGCAAGGTCCATGGTTCATGGCGGGGAGGGGGGGGGGGGAGATATTTGTGTTGGATGCGTTATAAGTCCGGTAAAGTTTATTCTAACTTTGTGTCTCTGTAAAGAAAAGATTCGGTAACACAGGTTTCTAGAAAAGAGTCAACACTTGGCAAAATGGTAGTTCTCATCGAAACAGGGAAAACAAGCCCAGTAAGCATTGGCCCCGAAACGCATAGTAGATACTAATACTTGTTCCGAGGAAAGCGGATATGAGCATAACCTTACTTTGGTGCTCTGTCTAGGTCAACAAAGCGTTTTGTAGCGTTCAGGTATCACGCTACACTAGGTGTCCATTGGTCTGAGATAGTCTGAAATCAGTTGCTTGGCTCGAGTTGTGCTGTACTGTAGTTTTTCGTCAGCTAAATGTAGCATACTGTGAGGGGTGTCAGAATGATGCACTTCGGTTGGACTGAGCGATAGTCATATCGCTCCCCATGGGCCTATAGTGTTTAATAAAACCCTAGCGGAGCGGGAAAATAACAGGATAGTGGTGACGCTAGCGTTTTTGAAATCAATGAAGGTATCTAATAATTCATACACCATGTAAGTTTACGCGTGTATAAAAGCGAGGAGGAAGGTGGGCTCGCGCTGCTGTGACAGAAAACAGAATAACACGTAATTGAAACAATGAAAGGTTAGAGACTGGCTATGGAGGTCACTAGACCTTACAAGGCGGACTGCGCAACTAAATACACAGAAACTGATCGTTGAACTAGTGGTTGACGGATCCCTATTGCGACCGTCTTGATTTGTTCTGACAGCAGATCTCGCGATGTAATTCTCAGGTTATGTTGAATAAAACATCTGCTGAGAGATCAACAAACTGCCACCCTGGGGAGACTTTCTGTGTTTTAACTGAGTTGAAAATGTTACAGAATACTTCATCTGAACGAGCTCTGCTGCCACCGATACGACCGGTGGACTGCCAGTAAGCGGCTACTGGAACCGAGCAACCGACAGCACGGCCCGCGAATATATGACTGTGGCGGACGCAAACTGAAAAAAAATGTAATTGTATTTAATTAACAGTCCTCCTTGGTCTAATGTACTGTAAACTGCTCAGTGCCTATAGCCAGATATGATCAATATTGGTTTCAAATGAACTTACGTGATTTAATGATAGCCAGGGACTCAAATAGTGCTGCACATGTATGGATCTGGAAGAATATATACCATTGTGTTAAGGTTATTATTGAGACTTAAGATTGGTAGACTGCCCTTGTGGAAAGTGGATTTAGTAGTTTGGATGCTATGTGAAAGTTCAGGGCGTAGCAGTTCTAGTTCATTTGTGATTTAGAATCATTACAAAGAGGTGACAATTTACTTAGTCTTCGGAAAGGCTCGTTACTCGGTGGTGGTTGGTAATTTTTGTAATCACCGTAGCTGCGACTTCTATCCATAATGATCTTCATAGCCAAATGCCTATATAATTCAGGGATTATCAGCTATTTCAGAACAGCGATTTATGTAGGGATTTAGCAGATGCCCCTCTTTGTGGGATCTTCTTGGATGGATGACAATACCTGAGTGCGTCCAAGTTGGTGGAGGCCTTTTGGTGGACTGGAGCTCGATTATACAACATCAGTCAGAGCCACTTGCTACAAGATTCGTCACACGGGGAAAACTAACAGTCAGACAGAGATAATGTGGTTAGTTTCCTATTTTGCTGTACGAGAGAATCAAAGTTAGCTCGACTCAAGATTTGTCAGACGAGGTTGCCATCACCAGTTAATTGTGGGAACTTCTTGTTACATAATCCTATACGCTGTTCCGAAACATATCAAAGAGTCTAAATTTACTTCTGATTCTCCTACTAGCTTATGTCTCTTTCAGATATTCCAATTGATTTCATTTCGATCCATGTGTGTAATGCAGGAAAATTCAAGCATTTTTGTTGTTTGGTTCAGTATGTGACTTCCTTTCTGCTCTGATCGAAGTGCTTGTGTCAAAATTAGCTTGAGATATTATCATTCCCCCTTCTTTCCCTTCTTTTTTTCATCTCTACTGAAGCCATTTGTTTCGGATCTCAGGACGTTTTTCACATATTTCGTGGGCACTAGGACCGAAAGTTACAGTAACTGTTCCTTCCAGCCAAGTATTTTAGTTTTCTGATGTAAAACATCACACCCAACAATAACAAATCAATCCGAAAATCCTGATAATTCGCTGACTGTGGAACATAATGTGGTGTAATACTGCAAAACAGCTCTGCCTGCCGATATTACGACTCATCAAGTACTGTCCGCCCCTGGTAGCTGAGTGGTCAGCGCGACGGAATGTCGTACCTAACGGCCCGGGTCCGATTTCCGGCTTGGTCGGAGATTTCTCCGCTTGGAGTGGATGTTGTGTTATCCTATCCGTCATCATTTCATCTCCATCGACACGCAAGTCGCCGAAGTGGCGTCAAATCGAAATCGAAAGACTTGCACCAGGCGAATGGTCTACCCGGCGGGAGGCCGTAGCCACACGGCATTTCCATTAAGTAATAAGTGTAACTCGGCAGTAGGAGAAAAAATTGGACAAGAGTGAAGTGTGATGTAGTTCAGTCTGTCATTTTTTAAGAAAAAACATAAATCACAGTAGTTTCGACCAATAGTAAAGGAATTGTCAGGATTTTAATCATCAGTGCGACGAAACATATGGCGGGGCACGACAACATGATAAAAGATATCAGCAGGACACTTTAAAACATCTGTACAATAGATCAAACTCATAGGCCTTATATGAAAGATCTATGTACTGGAAGTGAGCTTCTGGCAAAAGAATTCCAGCTTATTTATTGACAAGGCTCAAATTTTCGTGGACTAATTTTCTCGGGAGGTGATCTCCTAGCGAAATAGAATCTTGAAATTGTTACAACATAGGGAGCATATAAGTATACACTGTACACGCATTTTTAGAACACTCTTGGTGAATTTACTGATGGAAGTCCCCTGAATCTATAGAAATCGAATAGCATCGACCGATATTGACGGGTTTATGGTCGCTGATGACCACGCTGTTTAGTGCCCAACAATTTTGAGCCCACCCATCCATCAACCGGGAGTTAATGACAGCTGAAATGGTGCATGTAACCGAATTTGAAATTGTCTTACGTGTTGTATGCGTGTTGTCTGCTAACAAACGTTGGTATTGAACTGGAAACACCTAAATCCACTCAAGATCTGTCGGTTCGACTGCTCCCATCAGTCACTCCGCCGAGAGTTTTCTTAAAGTAAACGTACAATATTTTGTACGTCGTTTTAGGTACGTTATCTTTTCAGAATGAGATTTTCACTCTGCAGCGGAGTGTGCGCTGATATGAAACTTCCTGGCAGATCAAAACCGTGTGCTGGACCGAGACTCGAATCCGGGACCTTTGCCTTTCGTGGGCAAGTGCTCTACCAACCAAGTGCTCTATCAACCAAGTTTCATATCAGCGCTCACTCCGCTGCAAAGTGAAAATCTCATTCTGGAAACATCCCCCAGGCTGTGGCTAAGCCATGTCTCCGCAATGTCGTTTCTTTCAGGAGTGCTAGTTCTGCAAGTTTCGCAGGAGAGCTTCTGTAAAGTTTGGAAGGTAGGAGACGAGGTACTGGCAGAAGTAAAGTTGTTTGCTTGGGTAGCTCAGTTGGCAGACAGTTTTGACCTGCCAGGAAGTTTCACGTTATCTTTTGTCAATGACAGAGAAACGACTATATTTTAATTAGTAAGTTATTATTAGATAAAGTAAGTTATTACGTAAAGAGAACAACTAACGAAACGTTCCGTTAGGCCGGGCAACCGAACATCGAACATACAACGTACGTATTCACCTGAAAAACGTTCCAGATACCGACGTTCGGAGCAATAAATTGCGCCGAATAAACGTAATTCAACGCAATTTATTTGGAGAATAAATTTATTTGCTAGTTTCCACAACTGTAAAAGAAGTAAATATACGACTTGACAAAAAAAAAAAGAATCACCAAGAAGACGTGGTCGGATGTCCATGTAACTTTGTGCACGTACTCGCCATTGGGGGAGGTGGGGGGGGGGAGGGTTATTTGGATTATAAGAGTTGCGGATATTGCATAAGAACTGTGAAGGACACGAGATAACACGTAATCGTGTGAGACAGCTTTCTCAGCACCCGACAATGTTTGGAAGGAGCCTCATTGTTGGTCTCCGTTTGGCCGGCTGGTCAAATCATGCAATACTCAGATTTGTGGGACATTCGGATGTGACAGTGGCCCGATGTTGGACTTTAAGGGAACCCGAGGGAAGACATACTCGTAGTCAACTTTCACTCGACTGTATTCGAGCACAGCAAGGTAGGATCGCCGTATTGTGTAAAAGCACATTGTGAGCCCTTCAGATCTGCATCTGTCATTGGAGAACAAGTAATGAATTCCTCACCACTGGTCGGAGACGAGCAGTAGTCGGACTTGGAAACCGCCCCACGTAGGCTGCCGTTAGCAGCGCAATACAAACGGCTGCGTTTGGATTGGGGCCGCCACCAGGAAGCGTGGACCGCTGATGAATGGTGTCGCAGTGTGTTCAGAGATCAGTCGCGGTTGTGCACTATCCCCGGTGATCATTGTCGCCGAGTATGGCGGCTGCCTGGGCAGAGGTTCCATTCCTCCAGTGTTTTTGAGAGACACAGAACTGCTACTCCAGGTTTCATGGCGTAGGGAGCCATGGCATAGGACATCAGGTCATAGATGGTTTAGGGAACTCTGATGACGCAACGTTACGTCACAGACACCTTGCTTCCTCACGAGTTATCTCTCATGTGACACCATCGTAGTGTAATGCTCGCCCACACGTGGTAAGCGCCCCTAAGAATTTTCTGCATGATGTTAAGGAACTGCTGTGGTCAGGAAGATCCCTGGATCTTTCCCCGATAGAACATGTGTGGAACCGTCTCCGGCGTCAACTCTGTCACAGTTCCAGTACTCAGGGTGTCAGGAACCAGTTAGAACATTTGTCATTTGCCTCAGGAGAGAATACAACGGCTTTACGACAACTTTCCCAACAGAATCAGTTCTCCCATCCAGGCCAGAGTGAGTGCAACGTCATACCGACAAAGGGATCATAGTGCCGAGTTCTTTGCGGTGACTGAAGTAACTTAAAATACCCTTTCAGCACGTGGATGTTCATTTCGCTTACTCCTTTCCTTCTGTGAGATTCACTTTCTTTTGCCAGGCAGCGTACGAGGGGCGTTTGAGAAGTCCGTGCAAAAATAAAAACTGCTTACGTGTTTGGGGTAAACCTTTTTAATTTTTCGACATAGTCTCCTTTGAGACTTATACACTTCGTTCTAATTTGTTGATACCTTCCGAATAATAGGAATTGTCCAAGTCTGCAAAATAGCTATTAGTTGCTGCAATCACCTCTTCGTTTGAATAAAATCCTTGGCCCACCAGTCATTTCTTCAAATTGGGGAAGAAACAGTAGTCCGAGGGAGCCAAATCTGGAGAATAGGGAGGATATGAAACGAGTTGGAATCCTATTTCCATTAATTTTGCGACCACAATTGCTGAGGTGTGTGCGGGCGCACTGTCGTGATGGAAAAGAACTTTTTTGCGGTCCAATCGCCGGCGTTTTTCTTGCAGCTCGGTTTCCAAACGGTCCAATATCGATGAATAATATTCGCCTGTAATAGTTTTACCCTTTTCCAGATAGTCGATGATGATTATCCCTTGCGAATCCCAAAAGACAGTCGCCATAAGCTTTCCGGCTGAAGGAATGGTCTTCGTCTTTTTTGGTGCAGATTTTCCCTTGGTAACCCATTCTTTAGATTGTTGTTTGGTGTCAGGAGTATAGTAACACGAAACGACGCTTGAAGTCCGGCGGATTCTCCCTGAACAGCTGCAAACCATCCTTGCAACACTTCACACGATTCCGTTTTTGGTCAAGCGTGAGCAATCGCGGAACCCATCTTGCGGATAGCTTTCTCATGTCCAAATGTTTAGGCAAAATATTATGTACCCGTTCATTCGAGATGTCCACAGCACTAGCAATCTCACGCACCTTAACTCTTCTGTCATGCATCACCATATCATCGATTTTATCTACGATTTCTAGAGTCGTAACCTCCACAAGGCGTCCAGAACGTTCAGCATCACTTGCGCCCATATGGCCACCCCAAAATTTTGAAACCACTTATAAACGGTTCTAATCGAAGGTGCAGTCACTGTAATGTTTATCAAGCTTCTCATTAGTCTCCTGAGGCGTTTTGCCTTTCATAAAGTAATGTTTAATCACCACACGAAATTCTTTTTCGTCCATTTTTTGACAATCACTCGACTTCCTTGATTCACACGAATGCCAAACACAAAGAAATAGACCAATATGGCTGAAACTTGGTGTGCGTTCTTTCCAAAGATGCTACTAACTAAACATGACCTCGATACGTGGCGGTGGTGCCATCTCTCGGACTCTGCACGGCCTTTTCAAACGCCCCTCGTAAGCCACTATACAGAAAGAAAACTATTCTTTATTGTCCTCTAATGCAAGATGTTGACCAATGAGTCGCTTGGTGGTAACGGACACTGATTATGTACTATCATGTACGACGAATGAGAAGAACGGAACTACGCGTTGTGGATTGTTCTATGAACATTATTGTAGATACGTGTTCGGTCGTGACGATCTGTCCACGGCACAAACTTGTGACACGTGCAGCTTCGCTATAGGTAACACTTGCTGGAAGGATTACCCGCAATTTGCATTGCCTGAGCCCGCGACACTTGAGAGACTTCCTGAAGATAGCGCATTTCAAAATTTCGCAGTAATTCATTACGAGAAACTTGTGATTGACATTGTACTTTCTGTTAAATGCGACAAGTTGATAGCTTTATTTCAGGGCAGTGTTCTTCGAAGAATTACTTGCACACATTTCACAGCATTGCAGAAGGCGCACTGTTCTGGTATTTACTGACCATGGCTTGTGTTCACGCTGGGGAAGAGGGTGCCCCATTCGTCAGTGCCATGCTGTGGTTGCTCTTTGCGCAGAGATCGGCAGGTGCATCCTGTTCGTCTAAGTGCGTTACTTTAGCTTGTGAGTCACTTTCTTATGTTTGGATGTTGTGTTGCGCAAAAGAGAAAGTGCTGATTAAAAATAATACTTTTGATATACTATCTTTAATTTGTATATTTTGTTTGTATGGAGTCAGATATTTTGCATGTAGTCGATTTCTCGGATATAGCCCTCTGTGGCGTAACGTCCAGCATATTGTATTACTAGTACGACAGTGGATTTTTCCATGTTAGGTA
This sequence comes from Schistocerca piceifrons, assembly GCF_021461385.2. Taxonomy (NCBI): domain Eukaryota; kingdom Metazoa; phylum Arthropoda; class Insecta; order Orthoptera; family Acrididae; genus Schistocerca; species Schistocerca piceifrons. The sequence continues at coordinate 525,658,938 of NC_060139.1, read as the reverse complement.
GACTGAATATGGATTCACTCAACCTGCTGAGAACGAGAAGTAGGGACTCCTTTACCGAAAATTATCATGAACAGCCGGTAGAACAGTATGTTTACCACGTGGCCCTTCAGTAATGCTGCCTAATAACCCCTGAGGCATAGGGTAGAGCAGCCGGAGGTCGGCACACAGTTTAGTTTGCCTTAGTTCAAGTCCGTTGCCAAAGCCTGTAATTATGCGACACTCCAAGCATAATGTGCTTGTTGAAAATTAGTGCAGTACCTAATAGTTAGCGCAAATCTATTAATCGGGAACGGGTAGACAGCTGTCATTGCGTCAGGTTAACTACTATTCTGTTTTTACATTTTCGCACCTCAGTCGGTATAAAACGGAATCCTTATAGGATAAGTTTGCTGTCGAAATTAATGTTGCATATTAGGGTTCACGGTCTCTTGGCGGTGTATTAAATGTAGCCTTCTATGTCAATACAGTCAAAACACACACGGCTATTTATGTCAAAAATTTCTATACTCGCCAAATCATTCATCATAACCTATAGGGTATTTCCTAGAATCATGAAATATAGCAAGATTTCACAGCAAATAGAGGAAAAAATACGAAAACTGGTAATCTGTAATTATATCACACGAAAATCATATTTTTTTACCGCTTGTTATCCAAATGCCTGTCTGTAAGACTGTCAAGAACTCTTTCTCTCAGGAACAGGTAAACATATCTGGTTGAAATTTATGTCACATACTAAGGTCACAGTCCCGTGGCGGTGGATAAAATTTAACCTACTGAGTCAGTGCAACCAAAAGACACGGCTATTTACGTTACATATTTTGATAGTCGCAAACTCAAAAAAAAAAAAAAAAAAAAGGTTCAAATGGCTCTGAGTACTATGGGACTTAACTGCTGAGGTCATCAGTCCCCTAGAACTTAGAACTACTTAAACCTAACTAACCTAAGGACATCACACACATCCATGCCCGAGGCAGGATTCGAACCTGCGACCTTAGCGGTCGCGCGGTTCGAGACTGAAGCACCTAGAACCGCTCGGCCACTCCGGCCGGCTCGCAAACTCACACTTCATAATCTATATGGTATTTCCCGTTGACATTGTACCAAGGAATTTGGCAAGTAGCAGTATTTCACAGTAGAAATAAGGGAAAAAGTCTAAAACTCTAAAAATTGTTAATTTGTAATTATACCACAAGAAAAAATATTTTTTTGTCGTGTGTTACCTGACTATCTGTCTGTCCTACAGCTAAGACCCTTTTTCTCAGGAATGGTTAGACGTATATCTTGCCTTTATCGACATCGATAACAGGAAAATTCGTAGAGATTCTCGATTCCCAGAATGAATGAACTATCTACACAGAAACGCCAAAGAAAATGGGTACAAGCATACTTATTGAAGTATAGAAATATGAGTAAGGCGCTGCGGTCGGCAACGCCTTTATATAGACAACAAGTATCTGGCGCAATTGTTAGATCAGTTACTGCTGCTACAATGGCAGGTTATCGAGATTTAAGTGAGATTGAACGTGGTGTTATAGACGGCGTAGGCGTACGAGCGATGGCTCACAGCATCTCCGACGTAGCGATGAAGTGGAAATTTTCCCGTACGGCCATTTCACGAGTGTACCGCGAATATCAGGAATCCGGTAAAACATCGAATCTCCGACATCGCTGCGGATCCTGCAAGAACGGGGCCAACTACGACTGAAGAGATTCATTCAACGTGACAAAAGTGCAACTCTTCCGCAAATTGCTACAGATTTCAATGCTGGGCGGTCAACAAGTGTAAGATGCGAGCCATTCAACGAAACATCTCGATATGGGCTTTCGGAGCCGAAGGCCCACTCGTGTACCCTTGATGACTGCACGACACAAAGCTCCCGTCAGCACCAACATTGGACTGTAGATTATTGGAAATAAGTTGCCTGGTCGGACGAGTCTCGTTTCAAATTGTATCGAGCGGATGTACGTTTACCTCATGAATCATGGACTGTTCAAGCTGGTGGAGGCTCTGTAATGGTGTGGAGCATGTGCAGTTTGAGTGATATGGGACCCCTGATACGTCTACGTAGATGAGACTCTGGCAGGTGACACATGTGCGTAAGAATCCTGTCTGATTACCTGCATCCTTTCGTCTCCAATGTGCATTCCGGCGGACTTAGGCAATTCTAGCAGGACAACGGGACACCACACATGTCCAGAACTGCTACAGAGTGGATCCAGTAACCCTCGTCTGACTTTAACCACTTCCGCTGGCCACCAAACTCCCAAGACATCAACATTATTAAGCATATCTGGGATGCCTTGCAACGTGCTGGTCAGAAGAGATCTCCACCCCCTGTTACTCTTACGGATTTATGGACAGCCCTGCAGGATTCATGGTGTCAGTTCCTCCAGCAGTACTTCAGACATTAGTCGAGTCCATGCTACGTCGTGTTGCAGCACTTCTGCGTACTCGCGGGGGCCCTGCACAATATTAGGCAGGTGTACCAGTTTGCCGGCCGGAGTGGCCGAGCGGTTCTAGGCGCTACCGTCTACAACCGCGCAACCGCTACGTTCGTAGTTTCGAATCTTGCCTCGGGCATGGATGTCTGTGATGCCCGCAGGTTAGTTAGGTTTAAGTAGTTCTAGGTTCTGGGGGACTGATAACCTCAGAAGTTAAGTCCCATAGTGCTCAGAGCCATTTGAACCATTTGATTTGTACCAGTTTCTTTGGCTCAGTCCTACTCGCACTTATGCGAATTTTTTCATTGGCATTTCGAATTTAGCTTGGAACTACCCTCTAGGTTTCATAGGGAAAGCTAATTTTTCATAGAATACTATCTGGGAGCTGTCTCGTTATACCTCTTTAGATTATAGACACATTGGTTCGTCTCTTGGGTTTCGAGTATTGTTTACAGTCGATATCAGTTAACACGAAAGTGTACGAGCTGAGGTAAGATATCGGTAAAATTCACAGTGACTACATTACTGTCTGCGACTGTTACACAGACGCAGTTGCTTCCGCTCCGCGCCTTTATCGCCGCAGGAGTAACTAAAATAAGGCTCCGGCTGTTATTGTAATTAGTGTCTTGTTTTGCGTTCTTCCGCTGACGGGGAAACCGCACAGAGATAGCGCGACCGCGGACCGACCCCCTGATTAGCGACAGATGCCACAGATGACGCCGCTTCCTGCAGCAGCCGGCGGCAGCTTCGCCCGCCAAGTAACAGGGCGGCCTGCGTGGCATCAGTCAGTCCTAGTAAATAGCAGGTGGCAGCGCGGAAAGGCTGCCGGGAACGTCGCAGTGTCAGGAACAGGCAATGCCGTTGGCTCTCACAGTGCAAACAGATCTGCATAACTGTGATCTACAAGTACATTTGTGACGGTCCGCTTATATCGGCCGACCATAAGCCTTTATTTTATTCGTTCCTACTAATGAGGGGAGCACCACAAGTGCCATAACCCGATTTCCCAGACACTTCTCTCACAAGGGGCCGTACTTACTTGCCCTCGCCGATTTGATTCATGTTGACGTGATATGTAGAGCATGGCTAGGACTTCGACACCCGTAAAGGGAAAGGCGCCACAGCCGTTTTCGAGAAAATTTTCGGCATGCGTATATATATATGTGTGGTCGTCAACTAGCAAGTGATTAAGTGCTTAGTTTCATAAGCGCAGAGTGTCTGGATCGAATATTGGTGCTGGTTTATTATTATTATTATTATTATTATTACTACTACTACTCCCACGTAACTCTAACAACAGTTCATTATGACTGCCCAAATTATCAGTATTTAATGAAATGGCACGGCGGACTTGCTTCCCCATCCTTCCCTAATCGTACGGGACCGATGACCTCACTGTCTGGTCCCTTCCCCCAAATCAACCATCCAACCGACCAAAATGAGGGAACCAGGCAGACCCCAAGATCACATTTATAGTGTGTTTGTTTCCATGTCACAAGAAACTGAGAACAGTATATGCACGTCTGTGGGGGTTTGCACCTACGTCTACATGATTACTGTGCAGTTCACACGTAAATGTGTGGCAAATAGTTCACAGAACTATTCTCAGACTCTTTCTCTACCATTCCAATATCGATCAGCACGTGGGAGATGAACACTTAAATCTTTTCGTGAGAGCTCTGATTTATTTTATTACGATGTCATTTCCTCCTATGTAAATGGGTGTTAACAAAATATTTTGGGATTCTGACTGAGCACTCCGTATTCAGGCCACGAGTGGCCTACCGGGACCATCCGACCGCCGTGTCATCCTCAGGGGGAGGATGCGGATAGGAGGGGCATGGGGTCAGCACACCGCTCTCCCGGTCGTTATGACGGTATTCTTGACCGAAGCCGCTACTATTCGGTCAAGTAGTTCCTCAATTGGCCTCACGAGGCTGAGTGCACCCCGAGAAGTGGCAACAACGCATGGCGGCTTGATGGTCACCCATCCTTGTGCAGGCCACGCCCAACAGCGCTTAACTTCGGTAATCTCACGGGAACCGGTATATCCACAAGGAGGTGACTGAAATTTTGTGAAAAGCTCTCGCCCCAAACCATTGCCGACACAACTCGCTTGTCGTATTCTCTCGTGTTTCACGATAATACAAAACGAGTTGCCTTACTTGGAACTTTCTCGATGTGCTCCTTCTGTCGTATCTGGAAAGGATCCCATACAGGGCAGCAATGCTCTAAAAGAGAACGGACAAGCGCAAAGAAAGTAGGCTCTTAAGTGGTTAAGTAGATTTATTGCACCTCGTAAGTGTTCTGCCAATAAAATGAAGTCTTCGGTTTCTCTGCTCATTAATATATTCTTTGTGATGGTGAAAGTTGATATCAGTGCTGATGAACACTTCCAGACCTGCCCGCAATGCCGAGCGCGTGCACGCTGCGTTCCCAGGATTCGTGGAGGCGTGTCTTCCTCGGATCCAATTCGCATCGTGGGATCAGGACGAGGGCCGGTGAGCCGGCAAGCCTGGATGTATTTTTATCCGGTTTCCCACTTCCAATTAAGTAAATACCGGGCTGGTTCTCAGGTTGGGCCTCAATTATGAGCTTATGCTTTTTTTAATACCATTTAATTAAGTTGCCGACTACCTTCAATTCGGACGTGGAAGAATCGTCGACACAAACTCAGGGGAATATACTCGGGCAGTCTTGCCACAATTGAAAAAAATATATAATTAATAAAGTTAGCTATCAGTAAAAGAACCACATAACCTTTGCGAAAAGAACTATGGGGAAAAGTGCCGTGCTTTTAAAAGGAATATCCTAAGAAAACTTTCTGTAAAGTGTACATGACACTGCAAAGGTTAAAGAAGTTTGAAACCTATTATCTCTTACTCCTGGCACACAGTAATCAGCCGACCGAAACTAATCAGAATTTACAACCTAGCCAGAATCTTCCGGTGAGGAAGTCTTACTTCAAACCATAATCATGAGGAAACGATTTAGTTCTCATAGCCCCCCTTGAAACATAGGCCAAGTTCCTAAGCATCCGGATGCCTTGTACCCACTGAATATACCGAACGTGAAGGCAAAGTCACACAGTGCAACTTCAAGCGAATAAGTGAGCCACTTGTTCCAACGTAAGCCAAAAGTATTTACAAGCAGACACAATGCTCACCATTTCATGCATTGAAGTGTTGCATGTTTCCCGCCATAAAAATCCATCAGTCATGTATCGGGAAGCATCCACAATCCGCAGCTACAAGAGGCAGTGTCTGGCAGCTCCTTCTGCTCCGATCGATCGCACACAAATAACACCTCTATTAACGGACCGTCTTCGCCAGCCGTACACTACGGCTGCCACAGCCGGTACCCTCCCTAGTGCACTGTGTCGACCATAGAACGGCAACTATGTGTCCATCACCCGGAGCGACGCGACACACACTGCACTAGCTCCTTCTTGAATGGAGACAAGAACAACTGACTAGCCAAAGGAGGCACTGCTCAAAGTGGTTCAAATGGCTTTAAGCACAATGGGACTTAACATCTGAGGTCATCAGTCCCGTAGACTTAGAACTACTTAAACCTAACTAACATAAGGCTAGCTCTGAGCACTATGGGACTTAACAGCTGTGGTCATCAGTCCCATAGAACTTAGACCTACTTAAACCTAACTAACCTAAGGACATCACACACATCCATGCCCGAGGCAGGATTCGAACCTGCGACCGTAGCAGTCGCGCGGTTCCGGACTGCGCGCCTAGAACCGCGAGACCACCGCGGCCGGCCTAACATAAGGACATCACACACACACATCCATGCCCGAGGCAGGATTCGAACCTGCGACCGTAGCAGCAGCGCGGTTCCGGACTGAAGCGCCTAGAACCGCTCGGCCACAGCGGCCGGCGGAGGCACTGCTAACCGAGCCCCTTCCAAACAAGACACTCCGGCATTCAGAGTCTCCTCCCTCGTCCGGGCCCTGTGCGGTCCTTTACCCCGAGTCACTCGACTCGGGCGCCTCCTAGCGAGGCGCCATGGTAGTGCCGCCTTGAGCACAGCCGCTGATCTGTTGTTAACAGACCGGACCAAGTTACACGCTACTTAGAAACAGCTCTCACACTTGAACGTGAGATTTACTGTAGATGCAGACAGATGTGATGCACAAATTGCGTCCGAGGGTAGTGGTGGCGTCAGGTAAGTAGCCATTAGATACCCACTGTCACTGCCTCAGCCTGTGGTATCAAGTATTGACACCACGCTACTGGCGTCTTTAAGTTTGCGACGCAATTGCAAGTTTCTGTTAGACGCTGATAGCTGTCATGCGTGACCCGGCGAACCCAATGGTGCACGCCCGCTGAGCCACGCCTGCAATGTCTCTGGACTACAAGCGCCCTCTGCTGCAGCAATATAGGACGAACCACACTAGGAGCCTCTTCGCCACACGACGCTATGTCGACGCTGCCTTGTCGCCACTCCGATACCGTCGTTCGTGCCTCATCCTTGTTGACATATAGAGAGCTGGACTTTATTTCTTGCTGCGTTATTTGTAATGAGTCTTCGTACGCTTGGAGAAATACAAATTAAGTAAATCTTCTATGTGCTGTGTCAACTTGATGGCTAATCATTTCTGCTCCTGTCCAGCGCCGGCCGATGTGGCCGAGCGGTTCTAGGCGCTTCAGTCTGGAACCGCACGACCGCTACGGTCGCAGGTTCGAATCCTGCCTCGGACATGGATGTGTGCGATGTCCTTAGGTTAGTTAGGTTTAAGTAGTTCTAAGTTCTAGGGGACTGATGACCTCAGATGTTAAGTCCCATAGTGCTCAGAGCCATTTGAACCTCCTGTCCAGCTTTCAACGACAATTAACGCACCACACTGCAGCCCATCTCTTCTTACCCTTTTGTACGAAGTCGTATACAGCAAAAACCATATAACAATGTCGATCCCATAGAGAAACCAGAAAAGGTAACGAAGAAGAAGGAGAAGAAGTTGCGATGAACATTTCCACAACGTCTGACAGATATCGAAGCGGTGCTTTATCGTGTTGCGCTTTCCATTCCCGTCAGTGTAGCTCCCCGCATTTTTAAGGAGTGGGAGTTGAGGGCAGCGTGCTCGGCTAGTACAATCAGCAACGCGGAAAGCACGCGTTCTGCAGACGCATCCCCGAGGAGCGACGGCATCACAGTGGCGGAGGGGAGGCAGATGCACGGCCAACGGTCGCTGCGGCGCCGCGGGCAGATATCTGCGGGATCTCGGGCCTTATCAGCGCACCTGGAGGAGCGGCGGACGCACAATGCAGGCATCCGTCATTAGGCGTCGCCTCCCGCCGGCCGCATTCACGGCGCGCCCGACTGACTTACATACGTGGCGCGCCGCCGGAAGCGCTTTGTCGCCGCGCCGCGGCCCACAAAGCGATTCCGCTTGTTCTTCCTTCCATAATAATAAACAGGCACAAAGCGCGCGCGACCCTCCTCGGCTGACTTCCGCTGTCGGCCGCCTCTCTCCTTCTGCTTGTCCATCTAGCTGTCTATTGCCCCCTCTCTCTCTCTCTCTTTTAATCCTCCTCCCTTCTGCCGCGTCCGCGCTCGTAGAAAAGGACTCTTTACGGGGAGTCGCGCAATAAAAGGTAATGGGCGTCCGCGGAGTGCGAGGAGGCCGTCGCGCCCGTGGTTACGCCGCTCGAGTCTTGCCCCCTGACACCGCCCCCGGCCACGGCATTGTCGTCGGCGCAGCGGTGAGCCTCCGACCAGACGCACCTCCGCCTCGCCGAGTCTCACGTCTCGGCCCGTCACAATTTGTGCTCTGCACGGGGAGGGAACTGATCAACGGTCGTGTCGTCTGTGACTTCCCTGTGCAGCACAGAGGGGTGTCAGCCAGAGACTCCTCCTGCTGCCTATCGGGTGACTCTAGAGGAGCGGACCGCGTCCAGTGACAGATTCTGCCTTAACTGCGGCTCAAGATAATGAACTGCGTACTTACAGATTGTTTGGAAATTCCCGTTTCAAGCTTCTAGAACTTGTAGAGGGGAGTGAGTACATTATATTTTGAATAAGAACGTATGTCTGGAGACGTACTGTTTCCATGCGCTGGCCGGAGTGGCCGAGCGGTTCTAGGCGGTACAGTCTGGAGTCGCGTGACCGCTACGATCGCAGGTTCGAATCCTGTCTCGAGCGTGGATGTGTATGGTGTCCTTAGGTTAGTTAGGTTAAAGTAGTTCTAAGTTCTAGGGGACTGATGTCCTCAGAAGTTAAGTCCCATAGTGCTCAGAGCCATTTGAACCATTTTTGTTTCCATGCTACAGCCGTTTGAAAACATTTTTGCCACGTACGTATGCAACAACCGATCATGGTGGGGAGTGATAAAGTCGGATCGGCTGATATCATTTGACGTCTTTCCCACCTCTCAACTAGCTCGCCTCATTCACATGTCTGTCAGTCTTAGAGCAACATGGTTGATAACACGTTTGCAGAACACACCGACATGATCCCGAATGGTGAAGCTTACGGTAACGAAAGAGCTTCACGTCGCCTTTATCCAGATCGTCCTCCGTAACGTCTCACTCCATCGTATACCCTTTTTCGTCATAATTACGCAACGGCTTTGAGAAAGGGTACCTCCACCAGCAAACGTGATTGTGGTGCTCCAAGCAGACGTCGCAGACACGGGTTCGAAGAGACCGTACTACATCACGTTGAAGAGAACCCGTCAGCGAGTACACGAACAATATATTTGACTACTAATGACTGGAGTTGCAAAACAAGTGATGTACTGGATCACGGCTAATCAAATACTTGTGAAAGTGGTCACGTTACCGACACGTTTTCAAATGGCTGTAGCGCGGAAACGATACATTTTCGGAGATAGTCTCAGTTCAAAGTATTATCTACTCACTCCCCTCTACAAGTCCGAAAAGTTTATAACGGGAATTTCAAACCACCACATATAATCATGGAACGAGGAGGAGCAGTGTTTAACTCACCAACACTACTTACAGAAATACTAGGACAGTTTCTTCGAAAATCTTCCTTCATCTTGTTAGTCTTACATTTAAGAAATCAGAGAGTACTATGGTACGTCAACATGATATACTTGCCGGTGTGTAACACTTCGATAACCGTGACGAAGTGCCGGAATATTAAACGATAATAGGCTTCGAAATTAGTTCCAAATAAAATAAACTATAAACACTGTTGAGTCGAAAATTAGTAAGAAAACAGCTTTTGTGCTTTATAATAAAATAATTTACAATTGAAGTCCACAATACCCAGTGTCATGAAAGGAAGAAGTTTCTTTAAAATAGTAAGGCTGAAATCGTGTGCCGGTCTTTGTGACCGAGCGGTTCTAGGCGCTTCAGTCTGGAACTGCGCGACCGCTACGGTCGCAGGTTTGTATCCTGCCTCGGGCATGGATGTGTGTGTTGACCTTAGGTTAGTTGGACGTGTGTGATGTTCGTAGGTTAGTTAGTTTTAAGTAGTTCTAAGTCTAGGGGACTGGCGATCTCTGATGTTAGTGCTCAGAGCCATTTGAGCCAATTTTGTTTGCGTAGACAATATGTGTCACCTTACCGTTGTCGATCATTGGAAAAAAAAAATGCAGTCGGCAACTTGGCGCCTCAGTGGGCAGATTGCAAACCTAAAGGCTCTGTCTTCGATTCCCCACATGTCATTTCACAAGACGTAGTCTATAACTTGGACACGGTCGCTTGTAACATCGTCTCACTTACTGACCTGAAAAGCTAAGAAGGATGAGTAGAGTTTCACTTCCTGTCAACACCAAGGTTATTACGAAAAAAAGAAGCACTTGCTCAGTCGAAGTGAAGAGAGGGAGGCGGGGATGGGAATAAATCGACAGACACTATTTTAAAGGATCAATCTAGCATTCGACAGAAGGGACACACAAAACTCATATGGGAGGAAGAAGCCACCTTATGTCGAGTCGGATTTCTTCCTATGTTGTTGTCCACCTCAAGACAGCTTTTAATTGGGTCGGTTCTCACTGGATGCAAATATATACCAGAAAAATACCACATTCCGAGTGAAGACGTAATTATGTCCGATATAAGTGTCGTAAGGCACTCTTGGATGGGATATACCACGGGATGGGTTCAGCCATCTGTCAGAAAGGTTGTTCTTTCTCCACTCACATAGACCCCATTCCTTGCGGATATGTGAGAATTGTGTCGCATGTGTATTTGTGGAGTGTAGTTAAGTGTATTACATGCAGCCGGCCGAAGTGGCCGTGCGGTTAAAGGCGCTGCAGTCTGGAACCGCAAGACTGCTACGGTCGCAGGTTCGAATCCTGCCTCGGGCATGGATGTTTGTGATGTCCTTAGGTTAGTTAGGTTTAACTAGTTCTAAGTTCTAGGGGACTAATGACCTCAGCAGTTGAGTCCCATAGTGCTCAGAGCCATTTGAGCCATTTGTATTACATGCATGTATAGCGTAGTGTTATGTTTTCTGTTGTATGCTGATGATGACAGAAATGGAGAGTGAAATCCAATGCCGGGGCACAGCCTACTCCACTGGAGCTGTCGGTCTTAACGCCCCCATTCGACGGACGGATCATCATCAACAACGACGTCGCATGCTCTTGCTTCATGAGACACTACGGAGAGGCTCGGAATTTAATGCACGACATCGGCGCAAAGACGGTTAATAATGAATTTTGCGCTACCACCTCTTCTCTCTTGCTGGTCAGACACTGGCAGTGAAAATTTCATACACCAACATATCTGATACGGCTAGTATCCGAGTGGAGCTCCACCGCACAGGCGATGGTTATCGGCCTTGGCACACAGGTACGAGGTCCAATACAGCTTGGCCATGTCAAGAAATCTCAAACCAGCCGGGCCTAAGGTAGAAGTAGATACACTAAGAAGAGAAGTAGAAGTAGATACACTAAGATAGTGGTGGACAGAAGGTTAAATATCTGTGCACTCAGTGTGAAATGAAGATCATAAAGCTTTGTTTTTGACCTGCAGCCTGCTCTCTACGCAAAAAAGGCTCCCGACACATCTGTTTAAACTCTCAATTCATCTTCTATGTACCCTGATAAATCTTTCATTCTCTCCTGTCATATTTTTCTGTGACAACAACACGTAATAATTTCCGCTAAACAATAACACTTTTATTGTTGATTTCTGTTTTTGTTGAGCTTAATAACACTGCAAGAACAGAAAAAAATAATAAAATATTATAATATTAAATTATGTATCCGTTTTATAACGTATGATTTTTGTTCTATAATCCACCAGCCTAAACATCGGAAGTGAAAATAAATACGTCAGAAGTGAAATAACTGACATTTTTCTCGTGTATTTTGATACTTCAGAAAGTAAAATGCTGATTAATTTTAGAGCTTACATTTCCACTTTAAATGCCATTCATCTACGAGAACGGTCATGTCGAATATGTGCTTGAACTTGAATGTGCTGACAACGCTCCTAAGAACGCAGTAACTACCAGATCGTTATTTAATATGACGGCTTAACAAACTACCATTGTTTCATTGTCTTCTCTTGGCATTGTTCGATAATATTCTAGAGTGGCATGTGGTTAGCAAAACGCTCTGTTGGCCTTTTATGTCGGCCTTAGAACTAGAGCCACGATTTTTCGCTTACATAGTACCTTCTTTGTCCCAGCGAGGATGAACAGACCCCGCTGAAGTCATTCCACAGGTAACGAATTGTTGTTAGTGCTCAAGGTAGAACTCTCCGTGTGTCAGTTAACCGTGATGTTGGCTCAGCTTCATAGGACTATTTCTTATCGGTGATCAGAGAAATGTATAAGTGACAGTCAACTGAAAACGAGATAGATGGAAAAAGGTAAGTAAACTGCTTATTATTGCGGAAGTAATCGCCGTAGCTCTTAGTACATTTATCTCACTGTGAGAGAAGACGGTAAACTGGCGGGCCGACATGTCGCCAAGGTTGTTTCGTCTACGCTGCAGAAATTTTGGTGGAAACCCCTTACACATTCTCCATACAGTCCCGATCTCTCCTTACACTATTTCCATATTTTTGAAGTCCTGAAGGAAAACGTTCATCGGCGAAGAGGTGCACACCTGGGTAGAACCATGGTTCCGTTGCCAACCGCAAACATATCTTCATGAAGGCATATCTTGTCAATGGTATAAATGTACTGATATAATAAACTGTTCACTTACTTTTCTCCATCCGTCTCGTTTTCATTTGACTCCCCCTTACGTACCTCTGTAATGTCTGTGCGACGTGGTTATCGTCGCTGTTGGCTGTGTAGTGTTCAAAATGTCCAAATGTGTGTGAAATTTTTGGGACTTAACTGCTAAGGTCATCAGTCCCTAAGCTTACACACTATTTAACCTAAATTATCCTAAGGACTAACACACACACCCATGCCCGAGGGAGGACTCGAACCTCCGCCGGGACCAGCCGCACAGTCCATGACTGCAGCGCCTGAGACCGCTCAGCTAGGCGGTGTAGTGTTCCTATGTACAAGTCTTTCAAAGCAATTGACATTGACCTTGCTGGCCAATTCAGTAAGCAGCAGCTTATTGATGGTCCAGATGTCTTTCGTGGATTGAGAATGCAGTTCACATGTTATGTTTCTTCTGTCTTTGGAGGTAGTAGGTGGTTGACCTTGGCTGTTGTATGGGGGAACCATGCAGACTATGTTGGCCTTGAAGCTTTCCTGAAACAAACATTTTGGCTTGGAAGACTTGGAGTATGGCGGAGAGTATAGGAGTACTAGCGAAGGTTGTCTATGGTACCTTGGTTTAAAAAAGTGGTTCAAATGGCTCTGAGCACTATGGGACTTAACATCTAAGATCATCAGTCCCCTAGACTTAGACTTACTTAAACTTAACTGACCCAAGGACATCGCACACATACATGCCCGAGGCAGGATTCGAACCTGCGACCGAATGAGCAGCGCGGTTCCGGACTGAAGCGCCTAGAACCGCTCGGTCACAGCAGCCTGCTACCTTGGTTCCAGACAAATCCTATTTTCTACATTCGATTTCCCGCCCTACCAGAAAGAACCATTCGCTGCAAGTAAAGAAAACAGTCTTTATTCGGAAAATATTTCGACTTTAAACTGGATATATCCACTTTCCCTTGAGTACACTTGCTCCCGTGACCCATGTTTTCAACACGAATGGTTCGAAAATGGGTGCAGTACTTGAAAGTCAAACTGATACGGCATTCAGTGTTGGGAAATTTGTAAGCCGTACATGACGTCAGCTACACACTCCTGTAGCTACCATCGACCCGTAATTCCTGCATTTCACTGATTAATTCCTCTTCTGTTCGTCTTCATCGCCGTAGATAACGTTGGGAATTACCGGGGTACATCATGTGGAGCATTCGTTACTTGTCAGGCGCTGTTTTATCTGCTGCTACGAGAAGAGTGCGTAGCTGGCGCGCCAGCTCAGTGACAACGTGCCACCCATCAGCAGCGGCCGTGGAGCCAGCGCGTGTAACATGTGCGTCGTCAGACACATCATAGGTGAGTCTGCACGTTCCTCCTTGTTTCTCGCCTTCCACCTTGCAGCTGGTCCGCATCTTCTGCCTTTCTTGCTTTTCGAAGCACTCTTGCGAGTGCGAGTTTTACTAATAAAATGCAGTAGCATAAAATATTGCATTAATTATAAATAAATTGTTAAGGTTAAGTCATGTAACTAGTTCTCATCCTTTGAAAGCAATGACGTGTTAAGATTTTTAAAGACGATGTGTTTATCCATGTAAATATTAAAAACCACTTTTCTACAGTTTGGTACTACATCGTCTAGGAGATTAAATCTGACGTGGATCCTGCTGCTGCTACAAACGAGACACTCGTGGCTTGCTTAGAAAACCGCATTGCTTCCCTAAGAGCACTATGGTTCTATGTTTGCAGCAGTTATAATGTTACGATGGTAGACCAACAGTACTTAATGAATCCAGCGGAGGTAATCAGTTTTTTGGTTGCTTGCTGCGAAACTCACATTTCTGAGAAAAATAAACAAATTCCGTTCCTTCGTAATACATCCGCCGCTGTGCCAATAATTTTTATTAAAGAGTCATAATAACTTAGCCCAAGCTCCATGAGATCTTTTCTAATGTCAGTTAAAATAAACAATCTTGCCAGTCCTTTGTTTTTGAAGAATACACCATCTACTTCGAAATGTTAATATCGTATAGTGCAGGGGCCCTGCATCGAGTTAAACTAAAAGAGAGGTGCAGATGGATGAATTCAATGATAATCTGTGCAGAATATCAAAAAAACGTTGTAGGTGGAGGGAGAATCTGTTTACTGAATCTCTGTAACTAGTCTTCCGAAAGTTATCTCTGCGTGTGATAGAGTACTGTCCAAGGCGCGAAGGTGGATAATTCTAATTACAGTCCACAAAGAGGCGTGCGCGATAAATTTTTCCCTCGGTCCTTACGTAAATATAATGGGGAGAGACAGCTACTACACTATAAAATTAAAAGTATTGTCTCCGATGTACAACATACCGATTCATAGTGAGAGGTGATTGTGACTCTGGGTATAGAAAATCACAAGGAACGAATGAAATTAGTAGTATCACATACAGCCGAAAAGTTTCCGTAAGTGCTTGCTCAAGAATGGGATTTCCTAATAAGCACCGTCTCAAAAGATTTATCGAACAAAGAAAGCGGTGAAGCTGCTTCCCACGTGGACCGCTCAAGAACACACCAGAGATCAGTCTGTAGATTTGTAAATGACGCTTTCCATCATCATGTCCCACATATTTCCATCATCCAAGACAAATAAAAAGAGTATTTTCCGTCACAAACTCTGCGTTTATCTTTATAACCAACAGAGAATGGTGTACCATCATTTCTTACTAAGTTGCAAGTAAGGAAAGTAGACGGATATCGGCATATCTGGAAAATAATAGAAGCAAATCACTGCTTATAAGCCATCCGGTCCTCCACCAGATTCCATCTCTCAAAATTCCCTTGGTCGTCGTGTATGTGACTATCTAGTATTAAGTTTTTCGTTGAAACAGGGAACCTAAAATCGTAAAATCGAGATATTATTTCAAAAAATCATGCGCTCCTCAGCGCAGCGCTTTCATCTTTGGCCAGTTATACATCATGCAAATAGACGTAAGACTCGAAAATGGAAATTAGAGGCACGACTCACGTTCTGTGTATGAATATGGCGTCCCAGTGTCACAGCGAACCATTTACGATTACAGAGGCTGCCATCACCATTGTCATACTAAATATGTGTGAGTTTTTCATATTTTAATTGTAATGATTGGAATATAATAATCGGAAATGCCAAGAAGTTAATTTGTTTGTCGTTTTTACTTCCTTCCCCGACGTGCTATAGCTGTTTCACTTTGTATTCCTTTAAGTGGCTCAGAGCACTACGGGACTTAACATCCGAGGTCATCAGTCCCCTAGAACTTAGAACTACTTAAACCTAACTAACCTAAGGACATCACGCATCCATGCCCAAGGCAGGATTCGAACCTGCGACCGTAGCGGTCGCGTGGTTCCAGACTGAAGCGCCTAGAACCGCTCGGCCACTCCGGCCGACGTGCGGTTGAAATATAGGTTTCCCAAGTCCTATAAGGAGAATGCCACCAAGATTCCTCTGTAAAATTCACGGACGTTTTCCTAATAAGTCGTTGTCTAGTAAAATCTCGTTCCCCCTATCTGATGACTTTGACGTCGACGGTACATCATATCTTAATCTTCCTTCTTTCTTTCGTCTGGGGGGCTTAATCTAAGTAGGCCAAGAACATATTTTTATTGAGTCGCAGTTTATTTGGGAAGAACATTCGATAAACTGGGTGGCGTTCTTTCAGAACGAACGACACTGTTCGTGAGGAATATATTTTCCAGTTCCTTCACACCTCTACACTAATTACTCTTAGCTTCCTAGTTTCTCCAACATCATTGTAAATAACAATGACGTGACGAGAAGCGAAGCGAAAGAGGACGCATTTAAAACAGGTATGTATGTACGTAGAAGGTACTATATGACAGAGAAAATTATTTTATGTTATCGTAGCTTCAACAAGAACTTTTGTATGTCGTGACATGTAACTGAGGAAGCACTGCATATGTTCCTGTGATACTGTCTGACGGTCAGTTAGATAAGAATCCGCAGTTCATCACTGTAGGCTACTGGACGACACACGGGCTAACCATATCTGATATCTGTTCAGTCGACAATTTGCCAGTCGGACGAGCATGTCGGAGAGAAGAGAGTGTAGTGCGAAGAAGTATCGTACGTTCCAGATAATCTGTGGTGGAGCGTGTCCTTACTGGAACATGAAACTAAGTGAGTAGTCATGATAGGAATGGTTGTTGATCTCTTACAGCTCAGAGAGATAAAGCGTAGTGCAGAGAGTGAAAGTCATTAATAACCCTGAAGCATAGATCGTACGGTGCCTTTGTCTTGCATAAAGTGTGTAGTTGCAACAGCAGAGTTCGTCTGTGAGTCAGCACTGTCCAACACTACGCTGCTTCCCCAAACATAATGGTCTCATTCACGTACTTAAATGACCGATATAAAGTACAGGTTTTTTAGAGAAAAATATAAAATGCCGTCTTTGGTACACGTTTCTGACAATTCGAACACAAGGTTACATTGTAAGACCTGCTAAGCGGCATAGACTTGATCCCAAAGTGAAATCTACACTCTGGATTACAAAACGCCAAAGCTTTCATAGATTGCTGATAGGGCAGAATTGTTGTCCTGATGTGCTGTCGCTTTCATCTGTGGCGTTAAAGAAATAGGTCATCCAGAAAAATAGAACGTATAACCTTGAATCCGAGCTAGAAATGATGCAAAATGACATTCTCTACATTCGATATTGTCTTCTTTTATTTTCTAGCAATACGAACCACAAAAGTATTTCAGAATGAAATAACCTTTGGTCATCATCAAACTGTCAGTAGATAAAAATGAGTAGACAAAGAATCACTACAGGATGTAAAAAGTATGCCAAGTAGCTTCCTTCGTTATGATATAAAACAACAATAAAATAATACCCAAAATGCTGCAGTGTGTTGTGTAACGTTCCCCTTGGGCTGTCAACGTAAGTCTAGGCAACAGTCGATGCAGCTCAAGCTTTTATTTACGCAGTGAAGTCACACGACTATTCATACACGTCTATAGTTGCGAAAGGAAAACGCAATTCCGCAACTGTTATGGTAAGAGTGATTAGTGTTACATGACTCTTTAACAATTAAAAAAATCTAAAAATTTAAAACCATTTGATGAATTTCTACATTTGCAAAAAGGAGTGAAAGAAAGGCGTGGGGCGGGAATAGGACTTCATAGGCAAATGATAATGTGTATGTATCAAACGATAATTTATTAAATATGATTTTTAATTAAGCATAATACAGCAATGTAGTATCGAAGGAGAAATAGTTAGTTACGTATTGTATTCGTCAACAGAAATCAAGACGGTGTGCACAGTGATGTCTAGGCGGGCTGTAGCCAGTAGGGCGCCATTTCCTTGTAGCATGCTGGACTGGAGAGAGCTGCAAGCAGCAGTCGGATACTGCAGCTGGGCATCGGAGAATCAGGAAGGTAGGACGGCGAATGTCACAATGGTGATGAGAGGTTCCTAACGTTGCGCAAAGACATTTAAACATCTGCGAACCATTTCCGTTCCTTCACAGGCAGATAAAAGCGAAGAAGAAATGGAGTAGCATTACACCGGCCGCTGTGGCCGAGCAGTTCTAGGCGCTTTAGTCCGGAACCGCGCTGCTGCTACGGTCTCAGGTTCGAATCCTGCCTCGGGCATGGATGTGTGTGATGTCCTTAGGTTGGTTAGGTTTAAGTAGTTCTAAGTTCTAGGGAACTGATGACCTCAGATGTTACGTCCCATAGTGCTCAGAGCCATTTGAACAATTTTTTTGCATTATAACTCGAAAGTGGCTTTACTTGAGGCTGCATTTTTAATGAAATAGCAACCAAAGTACAAAACAGCTTGCTCGACTGATGTACAAACGCTACATGTCTTGCTGGGAGCCTGCCTGTCATCTGCACTAATCTGCGGTCGTGCAGCTGTCGCTATCCTACGTCTTCGAAGCGGCTAGGCGCCTTCTTAACAAGATGGTGCTTCCTTTTCCGCTGCTCCCAATCTGCACTGCTGTAAAAAAAGTTCCACTTCATTTCCGAGCTAGTTCGTAGCTCTGTTGAGGGCAATGCACCGGATGTTTTTCTCCTCTGCATCCCTACCCCGTCTCGGCCCTCCTGTGTCAAGGAGATAGAATGAGAAACACTAGGAACTGTAGCACGAGGAGAGACGGATACCTAGGAGCTCACGTAGTACTGCCACATGATCATGGTGTGGTGCATCTAGCCTGTTCTAGCTATGACATCAATACAGACTGTACACACTGCATCCATTACAGCGCTTTGCTGACAACGAATGCCAAATGATCAGTCTAACAATACAATAGTGCAGTGAACTTGGTTCAGATGGCTCTGAGCACTATGGGACTTACCTTCTGAGGTCATTAGTCCCCTAGGACTTAGAACTACTTAAACCTAACTAACCTAAGGACATCACACACACCCATGCCCGAGGCAGGATTCGAACCTGCGCCCGTAGCGGTCGCGCGGTTCCAGACTGTAGTGCCTAGAACCGCTCGGCCACCCCGGCCGGCTGCAGTGAACTGCATTGTCTACAATGACCAGTGCTTTCGTACTTAACAGTAAATACCGCATTATTTTGCTACTAAGCTTATACGCCTCTATTGAATAATGACCCAATGTACTACAACCACTTCGTTTATTTTCTGCTACATTTCCTAATTTCGCACTATATGGGAAATGATAACCCGCGGATTTCAATTAACGGGTTGTTACGTATATCTAGTATAGTTAACCGTGTCAGCATGTAGCCACAGAACTACTAATTCAAGTAACGTAATTCCAATCCATAGGAGAGCGCAGCAGCTATTGAAATTACTGTGCACCCTTTCCTTCTTTCTATCTGAAAAGCAGCTAACCTGGTTTCTTGTAGAGGGAACTATATTTACATTCGATACCAATTTGAAGGACCAAGTTAATGGATTTTCAGTTACGTTACTAAATTAACCTTGTTTTAATTCATTTGGGGTCCGCAGCTCCTGGTCGTGCGGTAGCGTTTTCGCTTCCCGCGCCCGGGTTACCGGGTTCGATTCCCGGCGGGGTCAGGGATTTTCTCTGCCTCGTGATGACTGGGTGTTGTGTGATGTCCTTAGGTTAGTTAGGTTTAAGTAGTTCTAAGTTCTAGGGGACTGATGACCATAGCTGTTAAGTCCCATAGTGCTGTTTCTTTCTTCTGTGTCAGAGTTACGAAGAATTTGCTAAATCTGTGGATCTCAAATCACTGATGGATATATTCTGTACTTGAGCTGCGGTGGATGTACGGAATACAACGTACTCTTCGTCAGCCTAAGATTTCAGGAGTTCTCCAAGAGGGTCTTGAGAATATTTTAATAGAGAATGCTTTCGTTAATCGAAGATAATTAAAGAAAACTATCGAAACGGTAAATTTAAACTCTTCACCGTGTCAGAACTCGAAGCTGTGGGGCGGGCATCTGCAGGCAGTTATATTCTACCTGATCTATTAAAGCACGCCTCGCTGTACCTCTCTGCTTCCATTCCAAGCTGCACAGGCTCTTTCTCTGACCATGAAGAATGTGCACCGCTAGTGGAGAGATTGAGGGTGATTCTACATCTGGGGAAATGGGACACAACCATCTTACGACAGCAGTTCTTCATATGTGCTCGGAGGCCTCCAATGGATGGGTTCTGTAAGCGGGAAGTCAGTCATGCAATCAAGAACATACTGGCGGTTGTAATTATAGTACAGCTACTGACGAGGGTCCAGTGTGCGCTTTAATTGTTGTACGGCTTCGAAACTGTGTAGATATGCTAATGCGTTATTGCGGAGACGATTTACGCTGGAAAAGGATTAGTTCCAATTCTTGTCACGAGGTGCAAATGCGGCGCTGTGTAGCACCTCGTGGACGTCTCCGGTGCCCATATTGATCAAATTACGTAAGCAGAAGGTTAATAATAAAATCAACATTCTCCCTTTCTCACTTGCTTGGCCTTTTCTGCCAACGTCCCGTTCCTAATCTATTACATATGAAAACTTTTCTATACATCTTTCTTGCATCCACAGAGCCAGATTAGCACCTGGTGGCCAAAATTGGAACTAATGTTTTTATAGTGTAAATCAGTTTCGGATTAACATTAGCATACGTACCAAGTTTCGCTGACGTTATAATTACAGCCCACACTGGAGCTATGTAAGTGGCTTCACTTCAGTTATTAACAAACCAGTAGTTTTAATCTGTGATAGCTCCTTCCAAAAGAGAAACTTTAGCACAAGTTGTTATACAGCAGTACTCAGGGTAATACGAAGCACTTGGACAAACAAGCAAATCAAAAGCAATATAGAATAGTAACCTAAGGACATTACACAACACCCGTTCATCACGAGGCAGAGAAAATCCCTGACCCCGCCGGGAATCGAACTCGGGAACCCTGGCGCGGGAAATGAGAATGCTACCGCACGACCACGAGCTGCGGACTACGGTGACTAGTGCCATACTACATTAACTGAACTTACTTTAGAGAGCTACCGTTATATGGAGGTACCGTTGTAAAGTATTTGAATCCTAGTGGTATGTGCGGCCGAACTGCAGAAAATATCCTCTGTTAGTCCAGATAAACGCAAAGACGAACAGAGACTTCTGAATGGTCCGGCGCCTGGCGCCACATGGAGCGTGGGTGTGGAAAGGAGATCTGTTTTCTCCGTTTCTCCGAAGGAAGATTGTAGCGCCCGGAACGGGAAGTGGGATGTGCTAATTAAGACCGACGGTCGGTTCGTCGTAAGACAACGGGGGCGATAGCGCGCCAGGCGCCGGCTGCCATCTTGGCTTTCCCTGGCGGATAGCCGATAAGCACCACCGGGCCCCCTGATTGCAGCCGGAAGTTCTTCTGGCGCGCCGTTCCCACGGCGGCGGCGCTGCCTCCTTACTACTGGCGCCAGCGACGCTCTGCTCCCCGCTGTCCGCGAGGGGCGCGCCGAGAGCCGTTTTCTCACTCATCTTTAGGACACCGCTAGCTGCTGGAGATCATCGCACTCAGTTGTGCGAAACCTTGAGCTTTTGTGTCCTGTACTGTGAGCAAAAGAGCTCTGAAGTTAAGTGGATTGTTCAAATATTAGACAGAACAGGCGAGGAGGGGTGTCTACGGGGAAACTTTAATAGAATTATGCCGCATTTTTCCAGTTTGGCTTCTGTATAATACAGCCGATATATGCGATTTACTGTTTGCGGATATTAACACATTAAATTACTCTCTAAAATCATGTCTGTGGCCAAAAATCGCCAACTTCCTCTTAACTTGTCAGCTGAGATCGTCTGCTGCACTGCCGTGTTTGGTTTCTCTTTTTTTCTCTCGTATTAACATTAGTAAATAATTCTTGTCTACGTGGACGTATTACAACACTGCAATTATTTAAACTGAGGGTAATTTATAATGAATTAGCTGCAACCAGTTGTTTTTGTAGGTGTTTATTTTTCAGTCATGACATTTCAAGTTGCCCTCTTCCCATCTCCACATATGTATATTTATACACGTGTCTTGAACATTGTATCTTTAATAACGACGTTGCAATGTTTTGCAACGTAAATTTTGTAGACAACTATCGTAAAACGTCATAAGTAAAGAAACAGTGATCACGACGCGAATATTACTGCAAACATCGGAAAATGGAGTGAACAGAAGGTGAATATATTCTCAAAAACTTGTGTTTTGAGGCGTAAGCAAAGGGATGCCTTCCGTATCAGGGCGTTACCCCATAAACGTGCGCGTTAGTGTTGACTTTATTGCTAGGAGCGCTGGTGTCGCGTCACGTCACGAGCCTGCCCATGAGCTTAAGTACGTACGTGAATCAGGCATAAACTCAAGAGTTAATCATAGTGTACCAAAGACTGGAAACGTCCTGCACGGAAAGCGAAACCGTCGGCGTTACCAGCTACGGGGAGTACACACACGTGAACTACGGGCCAGGTCGGAACTGACGTGATCTTGCGAATGAGCACAAATAAATGGCACCCGTGAAAGCATTGTCCTGCAGATACGCATTACAAAGATTTCGATTTTCGCTTTAAATGTTGTTGCATCGGAGCGTTATTGAACTTTCGTAATCCAGAGCAAACATTAATGAAGTTAAATCGAAAAATCAAACACTTAATACAGTACAGAAAAAAGTATTGTATGTATTTAATGTGCGGGTAAAGCCACTAATTTCCAGAAAAGATGCATTAAAAATGTTGAACTTCCAGGATAAAGAGCGACAGCCTGCTCATATAGGTTTAAGCGCTACTTGGCGGGACTGGAACTACACCTGGATGGAGTAACGAGTATCCGTCTGGTACACTGGCCTGCGAGAAAGTGTTTCTAGACGGTTTCCCGCACTCGTGTAGATAAATTATGGTTTGAACCAGAATCTGTGCGGCAGAAGATCTGATGAGATGCACAACAAAGTTAACACGACCCAAAGACAGTTAACGCACTTAACACTTTTTATGCTAAAACCGACAAGAAACGCCTATCTTCCACTGTCAGTGAAATGATTAACTCACATGCACTGACGGCCATGAATGCATTTCTCAAACGGCAATGTCCAAAGGACTCAAAACATTTTTACCGCAAAAAATGTTCAACGTTTTAAAATTTTTAGTCTGTTTTGCTTACGTAAGACTGTTTAAAGACACGTGAAAGCTAATATAGTTTGTTAAATTCTCCATTGAAATTAGTAACGATAGATGCATGTTTTTCGCATCGCATCGTTCTAAATTCCGCTACACTGCCTTGATATCACTTATATTAATAAACTGTTGGCCAACTGTTCACTTTTGACGTATCTGTAAACTAAATCTATATTTGGAATACATAATTTATACACTCGTTTTTTAGTATCTTTAATACGTCAGCTCAGAGGTAAGAAGTTTCCAGTGAGAGTTGACTATAGCACTTGTCTGGTTTCCAAGCATACCAATTATGCCGTTCTCACTCGGGACGTATTTTTTTCCATTTGAAGAACGCCAAATGTGGTTTCCTGTGTGGTTGATGTACTTTCAGGAACAAGATAGTATATCACACGGGATGTGCACCTCAATATCATTTTGTCATTTTCGACCGCTACACTCTCCAGAGATTCTCGCCAGCTATATTTGGTGCGCAAACCTTTCAGTTTTTTTTGTGAAGATAGACGAGCGTGAAATGCTGCGTATCTGCACATAGCTAACTGCTTGTAGAATGAACTGTACTGAACTGCGAGATAATCAAGAATCTTGCAATTGACCGGTTGAGGTTCCCTTGCACTTTCACAAAATCACTGAACCAATCCCTGATCAGAGAACACTCCAAATTATACTTCTCTTAAATTAATAACAAACCCAGAAGCTTTCATAAAACAATGAAATGAATAAAAAATATTTTCAGCAAACAGTATGCTAAACAACGACTTTTAAGTTTACATATCATGTCGTTATCCACTAAACTGCAATTAGTAGATGGTATTTCAGTCTGGACCTCTGTCTTACGAAGAGCGAAAGGCCTTCACAGTCATAGCGTCATTACCGAGTATTTAGTTGTGCCAAATCGTACCAAAAATGACGCCTTTTTAAAAATTTTCGGTTGCCGCTGCTATGAAACGGTATCATAGGATGGAAGATTTTTTATTATTCGACTTAGGTCTACTGTGGACTACGGGGAAAAAAATTGGTTTGCTGGTTGGTCCTGTTCTGTCCTCCCAAAATATCTTCATTCTTTCGCTGAGGTTCCTCCTCCTTCCCTTTTCCCACATGACCGTAGTCCTTGTGCGTTGCTTCTCCTGAACCTTCTGAAACGCCTTCCTCCGTCCGTCGTGGGTTATTTTGCTGCCTAGGTAGCATCATTCCATAACTTCATGTACGGCGTGACCATCAGTCGAAACAGCCATTTATGCTACAACCCTTTCAGACTGATTCCTCCTTGCTCACGTCCTTCCTCACCTCCTTAGCAAATTTTGTGGTCGCCTTTAGTTTGATGAAGTAGTGAAGATCTACTTTGTCACTCTGCATTCGCTCATTCGGAGGAGGTTCCCGTAAAACTCGAACCTTCTGTCGGGTATACTGTCAACGGGGCTGAAATTGAAGCGGGGCTCCTCACTGAATACCTACTTCAGGCAATGGCATTCCAAGCGGCAGATGTGCTGGAGACGCCCTGGACAGCGATGGTATATCAAGATGACTGCCGCCCGTCATAAGGCTCGACATCTAGGAGTGATAGTCTGGGGTGCCATTTCATTTCATAGTAGGACACTTTTGGTTGTACTTTTTTCTTTGAATCATCAGTCTTCTGACTGGTAGGAAGAGGCCCGCCACTGTTATTTGATGGGTGTATTCCAGTCTCTGTCTTCCTCTACGGTTCTTACCGTCTCCAGCTCCTTCTAGTACCCTGATGTCTTAACAGATGTCCTACTATCGTCGTGTCCTTTTTCCATATATTCCTTTCCCCTCTGATTCTGCGTAGAACCTCCTCATTCCTTCATTCCTTACCTTATCAGTCCACCTAATTTTCAACATTCGTCTGTAGCACCACATCTCAAATGCTTCGATTCTCTTCAATTCCGGTTTTCACACAATCCTTGTTTAATTACGATAAAATGCTGTGCTCCAAGTGAACACTGTCAGAAATTTATTTCTCAAACTACGGCCTATGTTTGACACTACTACACTTGTCTTGGTCACGAATGCAGCGTAGTTGCGCTCTTGATGTCCTCCTTGCTCCGTCCGTCGTGGTTTATTTTGCTGAATACGCAGCAAAATTCCGTAATTTCATCTACTTCATGACCATCAATTCTGATGTTAAGTTTCCGCTGTTTTCATTTCTGCTACTTCTCATTACTTTCATCTTTCTTCGATTTACTCTCAATCCATAAGCAGTACTCATTAGATTGTTCATTCCAGCCAGCATATTATGTAATTCTTCTTCACTTTCACTCTGGGATAGCAATGTCATCAGCGAACCCTTCTTTTATTCCCATCGTTGCTTCTTCGATGTATAGATTGAACAGTAGGGACAAAAAATTACATCCCTGTCTTACGCCCTTTTTAATCCGAAATTTCGTTCTTGGTCCTCCATTCTTATTATTCCCTCTTAGCTCTTGTACATGTTGTATATAAGCGTCTTTCCCTGTAGCTTACACCTATTTTTCTCATAATTCGTACATGTTGCTCCATTTGACATTGTCGAGCGCTTTTTCCACGTCGACAAATCCTATGAAAGTGTCTAGATTTTTTTTAGTCTTGCTTCTGTTATCAACCGCAGCGTCGGGACTGCCTTTTGTGGTGTCTTTACCTTTTCTAAAGCCAAACTGTTCATCATCTAACACATTCTCAATTTTCTTTTCCATTCTTCTTTATATTATTCTTTTCAGCAACTTGGATACATGAGCTGTTAAGCTGATTGTGCGATAACTCTCCCAATTGTCAGCTCTTGCAGGCTTTTATGGA
Organism: Schistocerca piceifrons; assembly: GCF_021461385.2. Lineage (NCBI taxonomy): Eukaryota > Metazoa > Arthropoda > Insecta > Orthoptera > Acrididae > Schistocerca > Schistocerca piceifrons. The sequence goes on along the minus strand of NC_060139.1, from coordinate 525,632,986 downwards.
CAACATTTTTCCGAAAGCCTGATAGTATTTCGCCAAACCCATACATTCTGCACACCAACGTGAATATACGTTTTGTTGCCCCGTCCCCCAATTATTTTAGAAATTTTGATGGAATATTATCTATCCCTATTGCCGTATTCGATCTTAAATCTTCCAAAGCTCTTCTGAGTTGTGATTCTCATACTAGAATCACTATATCCTCTAAATCGACTCCTGTTTCTTCATCTATCACGTCAGACAAATCTTCCCCGACGGACTCTTTCCGCCTATTCGCTCTCTCCTCTGAATTTAACAGCGGCATTCGCATTGCGCTTTTAATTCCACTGAAGGTTGTCTTGACTTTTCTATATGCTGAGAGTCAGCCTGTCCGAAAATCATTTCTTTTCGATTTTTCATATTTTTCATGCAGCCATTTGCCTCAACTTCTCTGCACTTCCTATTTACTTCGTCCCTAAGCGATTTGATTTCTGTATTCCTGAATTTCCCTGAACGTTTTTGTACTTCCTTCATTCATCGATCAGCTGCAATATTTCTTCTGTTACCCGTGGTTTCTTATCAGTCACCTTCTTTGTACCTATGTTTTCCTTTACAGTTTCTGTGATTACCTATTTTAGAGATACCCATTAATCATCAACTGAACTGCATACCGAGCTGTTCCTTATCGCGGTATCCATTGCCTTAGAGAAATTCAAGCAGATCTCTTCATTCCTCAGTATTTGCGTATCCCACTTCTTTACGCGCTGATTCTTCCTGACTAGTCTCTTAAACTTTAGCCTACTCTTCATCACCACTAAATTGTGATCTGAGTCTATAAATGCTCCTTGGTACCCCTTACAATCCAGTATCTGATTTCAGAATCTCTGCCTGACCGTGATGTAAACTAACTGAAAGCTTCCTATATTTCCCTGCCATTTCCAAGTATACCTCCTCTTCTTGCGATTCTTGAGCATAGTGTTTGCTATTACTAGCTGAAATTAATTTCAGAACTCAATTAGACTTTCTCATTTCTAGTACCAAGCCCATATTCTCCAGTAATCCTTTCTGGAACTCCTTCCCCTACAACTATATTCCAGTCCGTCATGACTATTAGATTTTCACCTACATTCTAAATTAACCGTTCAATATCCTCATATACTTTCTCTATCTCTTCAACTTCAGCTTTCGACATCGGCATGTATACTTGAACTACCGTTGTCAGTGCTGGTTTGATGTCGATTCTGATAACAACAATCCTATCACTGAACTATTGGCAGTACCACACGCTTTGCCCTTATTTTCTATTGATAACTAATCCTACTCCCGCTATACCATTTGCTGCTGTTGATATTACCCTATACTCACCTGACCAGAGTCACTGTCTTCTTTCCATTTCACTTCACTGCCTCCTGCTATATCCCGACTGTGCCTTTGGATTACCCCTTTCACATTTTGTAGCTTCCTAATCACGTTCATGCTTCTGACAGTCCACGCCCCGACTCGTAGAACTTTATCCTTTCTTTGGTTATTCGATCTTTTTCTCATTGTCATTCCCCCCCCCCCCCCCCCCTCTTGGCAGTCCGCTGCCCAAAATCCTAATGGAGGGCTATTCCGGAATTTTTTACCAATGGAGAGATCATCGTGACCTTTTATCAGTTACAGGCCACTTCCCCTGTGGATACATATTATATGTCTTTAATGCAGTGTTTTCACTGCTTTCTGCATCCTCATGCCGTTGATCATCGCTAATTCTTCCGTCTTTAGGGGCCGTACCCCACCCCTAGGGCAAGAGAGTACCCCGAACCTCTGTCAGGTCTTCCGCCCTCTTCGAAAATGCCGTTGGTAGATTGAAAGTGACGTCTTATGCCAGAAGATTTTGGCCGTCAAAGATAGCACAGCGATAGGTGGGCGATATACTACACCCCTTTGTATTACCCTTCATCGCAAGCCTTCCTGGACTTACATTTCAGTAAAATAATGATCTCCGGCACAGGGCGAGAGTTTCGATTACTTGTCAACATGCTTGCGCAATGCTACCTTCGCCATCAAAGTCGCCGGGTCTCTTCCCTGTTGAAAACGTTTGTATCATTACGGGCAGAGCCCTCCAACCATCTCGTGACACCATCTCGTTGTAGGGAATTTGGCACGATATCCCTTTGGTGAACATACAGCAACTCTATCGACCAATGTCAAGCCGAATAACTGCTTGCATAAGGGCCGGAGATGGACCAACGCGTTATTGACTTGCTCTTTTTGTGAAGCTCTTTCTCTTAATTAAATCATCCACAGTTTGTGAAATCGTAATCATTTGTTTGTCTGTACATGTAGTCATATCTGCCATATTCCGTCCCATACGAATAATTCCTTCATGGTGGGTCGTTTCTCTCTCTCTTTTAATACGAGGGTGAGTCAAATGAAAACCTCAAATACTTTTTTAAATATTATTTATTGTGCAGAAGTGGTACAAAGCTGTATCACTTTTCAACATAATCTCCCTCACGCTCAATGCAAGTCCTCCAGCGCTTACAAAGTGCATAAATTCCTTTAGAAAAAAATTCTTTTGGTAGTCCACGCAACCACTCATGCACCGCGTGGCGCACCTCCTCATCAGAACGGAACTTCTTTCCTCCCATTGCGTCTTTGAGTGGTCCAAACATATGGAAATCACCTGGGGCAAGGTCTGGTGAGTATGGTGGATGAGGAAGACATTCAAAATGCAGGTCTGTGATTGTTGTAACTGTTGTACGGGCAGTGTGAGGCCTTGCATTGTCATGTTGGAAAAGGACACCTGCTAACAGCAATCCATGTCGCTTTGATTTAATTGCAGGCCGCAGATGATTTCGTAGGAGATCTGTGTATGATGCACTGGTGACAGTGGTCCCTCTAGGCATGTAGTGCTCCAAAATGACGCCTTTTTCGTCCCAAAAGAGTCAGCATAATCTTCCCTGCTGATGGATCTGTTCGAAACTTCTTTGGTTTTGGTGATGAGGAATGCCGCCATTCCTTGCTCGCTCTCTTCGTTTCCAGTTGGTGGAAGTGAACCCAGGTTTCGTCCCCAGTAACGATTCTTGCAAGGAAGCCATCACATTTTCGTTCAAAGCGCCGAGGAAGGTCTTCACAAGCATCAACACGTCGTTCGCTAATTTCAGGAGTCAGCTGCCGTGGCACTCATCTTACAGACACTTTATGAAACTGGAGTACATCATGCACATTGTGGTATGCTGACCCATGACTAATCTGTAAAAATGCTGCAGTGTCATTCAGTGTCACTCGGGGGTTTTCCTTCACTATGGCTTACACTGCTGCAATGTTCTGGGGAGTCACAACTCGTTGTGCTCGACCTGGACGAGGAGCATCTTCCACTGAAGTCACATCATTTGCGAACTTCCTACTCCATTCGTAGACTTGCTGCTGTGACAAACATGCATTATCGTACTGAACTTTCATTCGTCGATGAATTTCAATAGGTTTCACACATTCACTATGCAAAAACCGAATAACAGAACGCTGTTCTTCCCTGGTGCAAGTCGCACCTTATACTGATACTGCGACGGTATGTGTGCATCTGCACTACGCTGCCACCTACAGGCCATTCTGCACGCTTACCAACTTACAGGATAACAGCGCGAAGTTTCAATTTGTTGTTAAAAATTTAAGGTTTTCATTTGACTCACCCTCGTACCTTAGGGTGTATATTCCTAGCACGAAAGTTGCAATAAAAAAGAAAATAGAGAAACACCAAAAACGGGCTTCAACTGCAAACGTCGTAGTTCAATATGGTGTTTGATTGCGACATATAAAGAGACTTCACAACTCAGTGGATTCTTTCCTCTCCATACCACCAAATAAATAAATAAATAAATCGATGCGTCTGATTGATGCAGAGGATCGCTCCGCTACGCGAAATTCCAGTTCTAACTGTTGTCTTCCTAGTTCTGCTTGTGGCGTAGAATGCAAACTGGCATCTTATTAGCCTCTTTGTTCCCCACGTCGTAAAAACCTGACGCGCTTGAAAACAGACTTTCACGCTTGGGAATGCTCCGCCACGTGAAATTCCGCATAGTGACGCAACAAAACTCGTTCACTTCTATGTACACGTTCTCTTTCACGTCCTGCGTGAGGACGGGTTCAGCGGCTGGGAAACGCTGCCCGGCGCTCCGCTGTTTGCGACATCCGCCTGGCCAGGATCCCGAGGGCGGTTCCGGCCGCGCGGCCGAGTTTGGTGTTTACGTTGCAGCGTCGGCCGTGGGCCAAGTTTAATCAGCGGCGGCAGCGACGTCCCGCCAAGGAGCGCTGCGGGCGCGGCCAGAGTTTGCCGGCTCAAAACTCATCGCCGGTATCGCCGTCCCAGCCCGGCGCTGGCGTATATTTGCCCAGTAGCCGGCCCGGCGCAGGGGGAGACCACCGGAGCACCCTGGAGACTGCGCGTTCCTCTCCGCTGTGTGCTCAGCGCCCGGAAACTAATTTACTGTTGTGGCGCCTCTCCGGAGAGACCACAATTAGCTGGCTGGCGAGGCGGCCCACCCGAAGAGCGCCTATCCATTATTCACACCTTCGGATGCTGCGCGGCGTCCCCTGGCGGTCCCCGCTGCCACCCCCGCTATGCGTGTGTAACAATCAAGTATACCAGCAAACTGCAGCCTGCGGAGGATCTTACCGTGCTATTCATTCCTATAATCTTCTAATGACTCTGGTAATCCGCACAACTACTCCACTCTGTCGCTCTACTCGGGTTTTCGGGAGGGGAGACGAGTGGAAAAACCTACGCCGTTTATACACTGAAAGTCATGGGCTAGCGAAAGACACATTTACAGCATCACTGTGATACTTCCTGTCTCAGAAATGTGAATGCGTTAAGTGCAGTGAAAGTCCTATGTGCAAAAACTCAACACGCACACTTGGAAGACGAAGGAGAATTCAGTAAACATCAACAAAAAACTGTGAGTAACGAAAAAATGAAAAGTATTTATTGTAACAACTAAAGCATGCGAACTGTTAATGATCATAAGAAACAAAATTGTACGAGAAAAAAAAATTATTGCAGTGACTACTGAAGATGTTTTAAAATAAAGCGAAACGCTGCTGGTCTTAATAAGACTGTTATTCCAGCTGCCAAAGACGGCAATTAACCATTGTAATTGTCTACTTTACCTTACGAGGGTTGGAACTTAAATTGTGGCAACTATTTATTCACAACCCATACAAAAGAGTTACATGTTTGCACCTGTTACTGTCTTTCAAAGTAGTCACCAGTGTTGTGTAAACGTGTTGCCAGCGATGTGGAGGGCGTAGTATACTGTTAGCGGAGCCTGTTCTGTTGATGGTGCGAATGGAGCGGTCTACTGCCTGTCGAATCTCTGGAACAGTTCTGAAGCGAATGCCACGTAGTGGTTCCTTCATCTTCGGAATCAAATCAGAGTCACAAGAATTTAAGTCCGGGGAGTATGGTGGATGGTACAGCTGGTCGCAGGTTATGCTCCAAAAACGAACAGTAATACAACTTAAGTGCCTGTCGTTGTTGTTAGATCGGTTACTGCTGCCACAATGGCGGGCTATCAAGACTTCAGTGAGTTTGCACGTGGTGTTATAGTCGGCGCACAAGCGATTGGACACAGCATCTCCGAGGTAGCGATGAAGTGGTGATTTTCCCGTACGCCCATTTCAAGAGAGTACCGTGAATATCAGAAATCCGGTAAACCATCAAATCTCCGACATCTCTGCGGCCGGAAAGACATCCTGCAAGAACGGGACCAACGACGACTGAAGAGAATAGTTCAACGTGACAAAAGTACAACCCTTCCACAAATTGCTGCATACGTTCATCTCCACCGTGCATTCCAATGGACGTGGGCAATTCCAGCAGGACAATGCGACAACCCACACGTCCAGAATTGCTACAGAGTGGCTCCAGGAAGATTCTTCTGAGTTTAAATACTTCCGCTGGCCGTCAAACTCACCAGATATGAACATTTTGAGCGTATGTGGGAAGCCTTGCGACGTGCTGTTCAGAAGAGATCTCCAATCCCCCGTACTCTTACGGATTTGTGGACAGCCCTGCAGGATTCATGGTGTCAGTTCCCTCCAGCACTACTTCTGACATTAGTCGAGTCCATGTCACGACGTGTTGCGGCAATTCTGCGTGCTCGCGGGGTCCCTACACGATATTAGGCAGGTGTACCAGCTCTTCAGTGTAAATGCTTCCTATCATTTAACACGGTCCTGACTCTGTTGTGCTCGTATACAATGTTCTACCCTACCTCATATTGCACCGCTAATCCTTTGCGGGAATTCTGTCCTCTAGATTCAGATAACTGCCGCAACTGTTGTGGTACGATTCACATGTTTACCTTTAAAGCAAGCCGTATGTTATTCGAACGTGTGCGGCGCCTGAATTCAAGGTACACGATTAGAATTCGATTCTCTCCTCGTCAGATCCTTCGTAACAGTATTATATGTTTGCCTACACCATGAGCAGCAACTGTTGTGCGTGACACGTCGCTGCGCAGTCTTTGAGAAGCTGAACTCTCAGTGCGAGTGCCGTGCAGTGCTTGTAACAGTACACCGGGTCGGAAACAAAGGATGGAACGGCGCTGCCCGCGGGGTGCGCCTGCCACATGTGAAGCGGTCGCGTGCGAGCCACAATAGGCAGTAACGACAGTTATGTTACCTGCGCTGACATTAATTACGACTGAGTCTCTTCATCTTGGCGCCAGTCTAAATACTCGCCATCGAAAAGCCTTCAACTCACTTAGTAATTCCGTTTTCCTTGCACTCTATATACACCTACACACACTAGAACGTTACTAAGAACTCAAATTGTTCAAACACTTGAAGAGTGTTGTCTCTGTTACCCAACGAGAAAAAATACGAAGGTGTTAACCGAAACTATCCGAGAGAAACACTAGAACTTTTTTCCATTCGTGGCTGATACGATGCGGCAGTCAGACCTGACAATTCGTAATCTGGAAGATTCAGTTTAAAAGTAAGAGTGTTTACTCTCCAGTGTTGTACGTAAATTTCTGCGGGTAAACGCTGATGTGGTTCCTCAGAAATGTAACGGTCGTTATTTTCGACATAGAGGGTGAATTCCTGGTTTCTAGTGACCATGTTCTCTGCCTGAAAAATTGTAAGAAATAAGAGTGGTATGTTTCAACAAAAGAGAGAAGAAATAAATTATTAGTATGTATTAACTGTTTCTACCTGTTTTCTATTTATGTACTCAGTTATGTACAGAGACATGAGGCAACAAAGGTGAAAATGATGTCCATGTACCTCATTTTTTTGTTCACTGTAATTGCACAAACAATGGAGTTATCATCATTAGCCACTCGACACATACGGCTGTGGCTCTACATGCATTACGGTTTTCGTCTATGCCTTCCATGTTTTTCCTGCTTGTTTTCTAACATCATCTAGTCGTTTTCCATTAGATCGTCTTCTTGGCCATTTCTTCATCTCCCGGAATCCAACCAAATACTTCCTTGGCCCAATGACCGTCCATTCGCAAAGCTATGTAGTCTACCACGGACATTTAATTGTCGTAAGAGTCGTAATAACGTCTTCCACTCTACTTCGTTGACTGAATCATTTGTTTTCATGTACTTTGTAGTAATTCCCAAAATGCATATCTTCCACTGCACGCTGAACAACCTTCAGTTTTGTAATGCGTTGCGCGCTAAAAGCTTAAGTGTTAAGTTTCACTGCCGTATGTCAAAACTGGTAACATGTTTTTTGTGAACTTTGTTTAGTTTATCAAAAGCTCCCCAGTCCTCTATTTTTCTCTCTTCTGTTTATTTATTTCCATATCCATACTATCAAATGGTTCAAATGGCTCTGAGCACTATGGGACTTAACGTCTGAGGTCATCAGTCCCCTAGAACTTAGAACCACTTAAACCTAACTAACCTAAGGACATCACACACATCCATTCCCCAGGCAGGATTCCAACCTGCGACCGTAGCGGTCACACGGTTCCAAACTGAAGCGCTTAGAACCGCACGGCCACACCGGCCGGCCAATACTATCATTGCTCAAATAAATACGAAGTCGTCAACTGTTTGAATGACTTCACTGTGAATTTGTACAATTTTCCTTTCGGCATGTCGATTATTTAGTATTTTAGTCTTGTTATAAATTATTTTAATAGCTATTTTAAACCTTGCCCCATTACGCTCTTCTAATAGCAATGGAATGTTACCCGCGAAACGTAAGTGGTTCGTGTGCATTCATCTTTTTCATGGTTTAGGGATACGGAAACGCTCTCTAGGGTAGTTGTGAGTTGTGTTGATGATATGGAATCTCCTAGCCTGACTTCTCTCTCAGTTCTCCTGACTTCTCTCTCAGTTATCGTGACTTCCCTCTCAGTTCTCAATTTCCCACTGACTATGATGAAATGTAACAGATTTTTCTGAAACAGGGTCAAAAAGCTTTCTCACTATCTGCCTGAATCGTACACACAGTGGTAATCCATACTCACTGATCCAATCTTTAATTTCAGTCGCGCCTTGCAGATCCCCTTACAGTACCGTGTCCTCATTTAAAGTCAACTTGTTCCTTTGCTTTATTAAAATCCGATATATTTATCTGCTTGATCGGTGAATATTTTAGAGAACATCTTATGTCTAACGGAGGGATGGGAAAGAGGTTTATAGTTCTTCATGCCTCGTCTTGCCTCGTTTGCTGTGAAGTATAGTAATCACAGTATTATTACAGCTTTGACGAACTTATCTCCCTTCACATATATTTTAGGAATGTTTAGTAAATTCCTTTTATATTGCTTTTCCTCCAGCTTAAATCATTTACATTGAAATACCATCAATTCCCGGCAATATTGCTTTCCTCATTACGTCTGGAATGCCATCCTTTTATTATTCCCTACATATGTATGTGGCTTATATCACGCTCCAAAAACACTTAAAGAAACCTTAGAACATTTATACGTTTTTCTCTCGTTATTCAATACAGCGTCATCTGCCATTTTAACTGGCAAGACACAGTGGCTAACCAACACGAATTTCTGATTTATTTTCGTTATAAGTATCTCAGGAATATTCCACTAAGAGTTAAATATTGTTGGTGAGGTTACGTACTGAGCCATATTGTCGACAGAGGATAGTAGTAAGTTACAAATATGTTTTGTCTATTGGTTCGCCGGTCGGAGTGGCCGAGCAGTTCTACGCGCTTCAGCCTGGAACCGCGCGACCGCTACGGTGGCAGGTGCGAATCCTGCCTCGGTCGTGGATGCGTTTGATGTCCTTAGTTTAGTTAGGTTTAAGCAGTTCTAAGTTCTAGGGGACTGATGACCTCAGAAGTTAAGTCTCATAGCGCTCAGAGCCATTTGAACCATCAATTGGTTCGCAACTGCACGAATTATGGCCTGCAATATATTGAAATAACTACGAGTTTCTGCGATGTAGTTTCACATCGCAATCAATTTCGTCAATTCATCAGCCATTTTGAGCGAGACGTGGGTGACGTTTAATTTTTCTGTTTACAGTGAGCACTTCTTAATAAAAAATTTGGGAATCAAGCAAATTAATCGTGAAGTACATGATAGATACATTCACTGTTCAGAATAAAAACAGATCTGTTATGCTTTTGTACAAAAGTCTCGGTGTTTTAACACTTCCATCCCTGTGCATATACTCCATCAAGCGATTTTCTTGTCAATAATTCATCCAGAAAATACTTCAATATTCATTCAGTGACCACAACAGGGAAAAACATTTTGCACTTCGATAAACACTTCCATAAGTATTGTACAACAATGTGTGCACGATTCAGCATGTTTCAGTTTTAATACGCCTCCAACAAAACCGAAAAAACTAAGTGATAAATCACACGAGTTCAAGGCCGCAGCTGGAGGTCTGGTGGCTAACGTTGCTGCCTCTGGATCACGGGGTCGCGGGTTCGATTGCCAGCCATGTTGGGGATTTTCTCTGCCTGGGAACTGGGTATTTGTGTTGTCCTCATCGTTTCATCATCATCATTCGTGACATTGGGTAGATTAGACTGCGTAAAAATTGGATTATGTAAAAATTGGGACTTTGTACGGGCGCTGATAACCGTGCAGTTGTGCGCCCCACAAACCACACATCATCACAAAACACGAGTTCAAAAGTATATTGAAAGGTTTCGTGTGGCACACTCCTGTTCTGTACAGGAGTTCGTCTCAGTAGTTGATAACTTTTCTCTGTAATATGATAATTGATATTTTTCCTCTCAGTTTTCTTCTTGTTTCATTAATTATTTAGTTTCTTCCGTTTTCGAATTTTGTAATCAGCGTACTGTGAACCTTTAGAGACTCGTTATGTAACCAAATAGTTTTGACTTACATGATAACACGGAAATCTGATAAATTAATGAAAAAAAGAAACATACTAGGAGCCGTAGTCTATATGCTGCAATTGGTTTGATGTTATTTATATTTCATAGTTCTTCACTATTTCTTTATGCAGTACCTAAGTCGTTGAAATATATCTGCAGGTTCTTCCCCGGAAATCCGTCCCTTGAGTTTTTCCAGTATACGTGGACTAAGTGCTTGTACGCTAACAGCTTTGATATGGTACTTTGCGAAGTAAACGTACATTCCAACCGTCTCGTAACTGCCGACAAACCAGTCAAAGAGCAACACCCCACGTTATAGCAATTGCAAAAACAGCTATCCCGAGCGAGTGGTCTGTCACTTGGAATCTGACAGCGACGAACACTTCAGGTACTAGCCTCTCCTCGGGATATGGCTTCAGTCTGCCCAACGGGAAAGCTTTATTCTGGTGCAATGCGCGCCTGCAATCACATCTATTCTTCCGCTGCGGCTTGCAACGGCCGCAACAGCTCTGCAGTGATTCGAGATGCATGAGAACCAGCACCCGGCAGAACCCACTCGGACATTCGATGACAAAGCGAGGTGACCACCGGTGGGTCGTGGATCGTTTGAGGGGGACTCGCCTCCCATCTCAGTGGTTCGTGCGCCGTCTGATGGACCGCAAGAGGGGTGTATCCTCACGCAAAAACGTACCGCCAGGTAGAAAGTAAATAGGCAGCCCCCCCCCCCCCCCTCTCTTACATTACAGCTAAGTTATGCTTCCGAGGACGTCTCAAACCCTCTGGGCGAAATTCTTTATAATGCTAGAATGGAAGAGACGCGAATGAAGACTATTCTAGGACCTCTGTTCTAGAACCTCTGAGGATATACTCATACAATATGACAGTAAAATGATAATGCCATTAGGACGCTTTACTCTGTGACTGCGACGTATGATCTGAAGATGTGCAACAATATCCGAAGGTGGCCACTTTGAAATAAACAGCGATCGACAGACAGGAAATTAATCTATTTTGTAGATTGAAAATATCTTCCATAACACCAAAGAAAAAGCAAATGATGAGCATTGGAAAGCTGTTGTGGAGTACAGACACTGGAGTGTCTAGTGTGTATACATCTACATCTACACTCCGCAAGCGTCTTACGGTGTGTGACGGAGTTAAATGTGTACCACTGTTACTTCCCCTCTTTCCTGTACCAATCGCGATTGGGTCGTAATATGAACTATTGTTGGTAAGCCACCGTGTGTGCTCGAATCTATCTAATTTTACCTTTATGGTCTTTTCGTGAGATATACGTAGAAAGAAGCAATATATTGGCTGATTCTTCTAGGAACCTAAGCTGTCGGAACTTTAGCAGTAAACCACACGCAGTGCTCTTCTTTGGATCTTCTCTATTTCCTCTGTCAGTCCTACCAGGTACAGATCCCAGAGCGACGAGCAGTACTCAAGTACTGGTCGAACGCGTACTATGTAAGCCAGCTCCATTGTCGGTGGAATGCAGTTTCTGAGGATTCTTCCAATGAATGTCAGCCTGGCATTTTCCTTAGCCGCGATTAGTTTCATGTGGTCGTTCCACTTTAAATGGCTGCGTACCCCATATTTAATGGAAGTGACTGCTTGCAGGGATTCTTCTGCAATCGTGTAGTTATACAATAATGGGTCCTTCTGCCTATTTATAGACTGTAATTAACATTTCTTTGTGTTGTGGGTCAACTGCCAACTGCATCTACAGGTGTCACTGCATTTCGCTACAATTTGCTAGCGTTGCGGCTTCCGTGTACATAACAGCGTCATCCGTGAAAAGCCACATGGAACTTCCGATCTTGTACATTAGGGCATTAACATACAGAGTGTCCCATGTGGAATGGTCAGTATTCAGCGTACGACAGGAACAATCATTCGAAGCAAAAAAGAGTCTAGTAAACATGAGTTATAAAATTTATACCTTAAGTGCTATGAGCACCTCTTCATCTTCGATGCTATGAAACGAATCTCTTCTGCTGCAAGCTCTCTTTGCATATTTTGAGAGGTGGTAATATAGACAAAAACAAGAGAAAATTGTCAAGTAAACATGGGCTCAAAAGTGCGTAGCTTAACAGCTATGAGCATCTGTCAGTTTTCACTACTGTGAAACACATCTCTTCTGTTGAACCGGTACTCTTAGCTGTTAAGGTACACATTTGCAGCCCATGTTTAAATGGTAATTTTCTCTTGTTTTCGTCGGTCCTAGCTCCTCCCAAAATATGGGAAGCAAAGAGTTGATGTAGAAGAGATTTGTTTGACAGTGTCGCAGATGAAGAAGTGGAGGATATTGGTGTTTAACGTCCCGTCGACAACTAGGTCATTAGAGACGGAGCACAAGCTCGGATTAGGGAAGGATGGGAAAGGAAGTCGGCCGTGCCCTTTCAAAGGAACCATCCCGGCATTTGCCTGGAGTGATTTAGGGAAGTCACAGTGAAGAAGTGCTCATAGCCCTTAAGGTATGCATTCCAGAGCCTATGTCTACTGGACTTTATTGTTTCGAATGATCGCTAGTGCCATATCCTCGAATACTGATCGATCCTCCTACGACACTCTGTGTATTGGGAAAGTAAATGTCTCCCTTGTGATACACCCGAAGTTAGTTTTACGCCTAAAAAATTATCTCCCTTGAGAATGTCAATTCTGTTTGGTAGACCGGCCGGTGTGGCCGAGCAGTTCTAGGCGCTTCAGTCTGGAACCGCGCGACCACTACGGTCGCAGGTTCGAATCCTGCCTCGGGCATGGATGTGTGTGATGTCCTTAGGTTAGTCAGGTTTAAGTAGTTCTAAGTCTAGGGGACTGATGATCTTAGATGTTAAGTCCCATAGTACTCAGAGCTCAGATGGCTCTGAGCACTTTGGGTCTTAACTTCTGAGGTCGTCAGTCGCCTAGAACTTAGATCTAATTAAACCTGACTAACCTAAGGACATCACACACATCCATGCCCGAGGCAGGATTCGAACCTGCGACCGTAGCGGTCACGCAGTTCCAGAATGAAGCGCCTAGAACCGCATGGCCACACAGGCCAGCTAGTGCTCAGAGACATTTGAACCATTTTTTCTGTTTGGTAAAAACTCTTCAGTCGAATCATACGATTAATGTCATTTGTGCACACTGATCCGTTTGAAATTTCCGAGCAAGTTAACCAAAGGAAGTGTTTGACGGTAGAGCTACGCAAGGAGATATGTAGCGGTAGGTGTTGGAGCGCCGTCTTGAACAGTAAGACCAGTCGGTCGGTTACCGTAACAACGGCTGACCGCGGATAAAAAGCATCCTTCGCCCATGCTGACCCAAGTCAACGACGTCAGCGTAACGTACACTTTTGCCTTTTTCTCAGAGGTGCTTAACGGTCAGTCGGGCGAAAGAAGTCCTCCAGCGACAGAGAAAGGAATCTCCGGCCTCGCCTTGAGAGGTGGCGTGCAACCGGACACTGGCCGGCGGCACTTCCTGCGCTGTCTGCCCCGGCGGAGCCCATTGTGATCCTCGTTAGGCGCCTATACAAGATTTATGGGGCGAGCCGGGAAGCAGCGGCCGGAAGAAGCCGTGGTCAGCGGCCCGCCAGAGCCCTCTCCGATTACAACCGGACAGCACCGGCCGCCGTGTTGGCCAACACTGTCTGCAGCCGCGATTGTTGGCGCTCCGCCGCGGCAGCAGCAGCCCCAGGTCAGGGGCGCCGGAGCTGCGGTCAACCGCGAGGTGCCAACGGCAGCGCGCTACGAGGCGCACAAAAAGCTTGAACGAATATTTAATATGGGCACACGTGCACGAACGTCCTTGCTGCATTGTAAATCGTGAGAGGTAGTGCAGTGATCGAGGCTAGGTACAAATTACACTACTGGCCACTAAAATTGCTACACCAAGAAGAAATGCAGTTGATAAACGGGTATTCAATGGACAAACATATCATACTAGAACTGACATGTCATTACATTTTCACGCAATTTGGGTGCATAGATCCTGAGAAATCAGTACCCATAACAACCACCTCCGTCCGTAATAACGGCCTTGATACGCCTGGGCATTGAGTCAAACAGAGCTTGGATGGCGTGTACAGGTACAGCTGCCCATGCAGCTTCAACACGATACCACAGTTCATCAAGAGTAGTGACTGGCGTATTGTGACGAGCCAGTTGCTCGGCCACCATTGACCAGACGTTTTCAATTAGTGAGGGATCTGGAGAATGTGCTGGCCAGGCCAGCAGTCGAACATTCTGTGTATCCAGAAAGGCCCGTACAGGACCTGCAACGTGCGGTCGTGCATTACCCTGCTGAAATGTAGGGTTTCGCAGGGATCGAATGAAGGGTAGAACTACGGGTCGTAACACATCTGAATTGTAACGTTCACTGTTCAAAGTGCCGTCAATGCGAACAAGAGGTGACCGAGAGGTGTAACCAGTGGCACCCCATACCATCACGCCGGGTGATACGCCAGTATGGCGATGACGAATACACGCTTCCAATGTGCGTACACCACGGTGTCGCCAAACACGGATGCGACCATAATGATGCTGTAAACAGAACCTGAATTTATCCGAAAAAATGACGTTCTGGCATTCGTGCACCCAGGTTCATTGTTGAGTACACCATCGCAGGTGCTCCTGTCTGTGATGCAGCGTCAAGGGTAACCACAGCCATGGTCTCCGAGTTGATAGTCCATGCTCCTGTAAACGTCGTCGAACTGTTCGTGCAGATGGTTGTTGTCTTGCAAACGTCCCCATTTGTTGACTCAGGGATCGAGACGTGACTGCACGATCTGTTACAACCATGCGGATAAGATGCCTGTCATCTCGACTGCTAGCGATACGAGGCCATTGGGATCCAGCACGGCGTTCCTTATTACCCTCCTGAACCCATCGATTCCATATTCTACTAACAGTCATTGGATCTCGACCAACGCGAGTAGCAATGTCGTAGTACGATAAACCTCAGTTTGACCTTTATCAAAGTTGGAAACATGATGGTACGCATTTCTCCTCCTTACCCGAGGCATCACAACAACGTTTCACCAGGCAACGCCAGTCAACTGCTGTTTGTGTATGAGAAATCGGTTGGAAGCTTTCCTCATGTTAACACGTTGTGGGTGTTGCCACCGGCGCCAACCTTGTGTGAATGCTCTGGAAAGCTAATCATTTGCATATCACAGCATGTTCTTCCTGTCGGTTAAATTTCGCGTCTGCAGCACGTCATCGTCGTGGTGTAGCGATTTTGATGGCCAGTAGTGTATAAGGAAACTGAGTGCTTTCCGTTAGTAGCTTCGGTTTACCCCGGAATCATTTCAATCCTTGCTATAAATTTCTTTTAGATTTGCGTGTTTGGCTTCTCTAAGTTCGGGAGCGACTTGTTACTATTCGAGGCAAACCGAGTGCTCAAAAGACACAAAAGACCCGTTTTAAAAGATGACATGTATGACGCTGGAATGTTGCGGTTGTTAATGTCAGTTTGCACAGTTCATATTTTACGGCAATTTGTCGTTTGCAGTTTTGTTACAGTCATCAATGTAGTTACAATACGTGACAGTATTGTAGCATGGTCTGGCAATATTGCTGATTGAACGGACTGTTGCAGATAGTTACCGACGTATTGCCGGGTTTGTCATGGAAGGGTGGAGAATATTTCGAATTACCGAGCCCTATCTGATCGTGCCCTTGTCTAAATGCTTTACTCTCAGTCTCAACCTTGCTCTCCCTCCTCCTCCCACCGACAGCACTGCCGTGCCGACACGAGAAACTGTGCTATTTCGCTTTCGTTCAAAAGCTGGCGCACATACGTAGAGGCGCTCGATTTGTTTGTTGTCTGCAGCTCTGGTTCCCAACGTATCTGAGACCATTACACATGAGGGGAATCAGCTACTAATACCTCACCCCCCCCCGCTCCCCCCCGGCCCCTTACTTGCGACCATCACCGCGGTCATAACTAAATTCTAGAATGAAAAAGAATTTTTTAATACTTCAATCTTAAAATGACGAAAGATAAATTGTTTTACTTTTTGCAAATATTTTATGGAACCACCAATTAATGAGCCAATAAGGCAATTCGTAATGCTTAGTTTTCACAACTTTACATTTTTTTTATTTACAGAATGATGAAGCATTTCTCAGTGCGTAGCGAGTGCTGCCTATCACTATTCCTCAGAATAGAAAGCCATCTGTCCCCATTGAGGACAGACAGTTGTTAAAAAACGTGCACTATTACTTTCTCAGTGGCAGTTACTTCAGCCACACGTCTGCCCTCCTATTTAAAATAAAACAAATTAAAATGTATGTCCTTACTGTTCATAGATAACTTGATTGTTGAACTCCTTACTTCTGAACTAGCAGAAATTGGAAGACTTCATGCTTCTAAGGCTTTGTCTTGTCTACTGGAACTAATAATAATTAATTCGTTTAGTTGTTCTGAAGTGAATATTGAAGCAGTTTCGGGCCCATGGCAGGAAAAAGCTTTTTCATTAGATATTCAATCATGTTTGATGTGTACGTCTCAATTCTACTGTTGTAGATGCATGGTACAAAGTGTCTGTGCAGTGGATGGATTTTGTGAGTTGTTCATATATTCGTTTCATAAGCTGTAACATTCACCACATTCTGTCACGGTTTAATGCTAGTATATGAAAAACAGAATGTAATTATTGCCGCGGTAACTTATGTAATCAGTATTAATCTCTACCAAAATAGCGATAATAGTAACGATCTTTTAGTAATAATTTAATTTCGTGAGCGAAACATAATGAAACTACTTTTTTTACCCTCATGAGGTAATTACCCTCAGATTGCGGACCAATAGTCTTCAGGAATGTAGAAGTGGGCAGACGAGACAATAATGAAGTACATAATTATGATACGTACATCTTTGACCAGAGTATATGAAACGCAGAAAATAATATACACAAATGACCGAAATCTGAAAAAGCCCGTTCTCGCTTCTACCGTCGTAATAAAGATCTGCAGTATTGAGCTATAATCTTATTCCACCTAGGTCCTTAAGACGTCTTAACTTTTTTGAATCTTCATTACGTGTATTTCATTGTCAGCAATTTGCAAACAGCTATTTTTTTGAGTGTGATTATATACATATCTTTTCAAGTCACTTAATTTTAGTCTTTGTGTATCACATCTATGAAATTAATAGTCATATCACTATAATGGTTCTCAAAAAATACTACACTGCTGGCCACCGTAAATGCAACACCAAGAAAGACAAGAGGTAGCACAACAAAATTTATTTTGTAGATAACATGTTGACCAAGTATCAAATGATTACGTTTACAGACGTCTGTGACATGTGGTTCCTGCCAGAATCAGTAGCCAGAGTAGCCGCCGTTGTTGGAGATCACCGCTGCCACACGTATCGGCATTGAGTCAAAGAGACGTTGGATGTGTTCCTGGGGTACAGCAGCCCAAGCACCTTCCACACGTTGCCAAAGATCATCTGGTGTGGCAGCTGGGGATGTAATCTGGGTCACTCGTTGAGCAACCATGGACCACATGTTTTCTATCGGCGAAAGATCCGGAGAGCGAGCCGGCCAGGGAAGCAATTCAATCTGGTTATTGACAAAGAACCTTTGGACAATGCGTGCCACGTGTGGTCGCGCATTATCCTGTTGAAATATGGCTGTGGCCGAGCCCTGAATGTAAGGAAGGACAACTGGCTCCAGCACCTCGGATACGTAGTGTCGGCTATTTAAAGTACCCGCAATGCGTACTAGAGGCGTGCGAGAGTAATATCCAATACCGCCCCATACCATAATACCCGGTGCAATACCAGTGTGGTGGTGCATAATGCAGCTGTCCAGCATCCTCTCTCCACGGTGTCTCCACACTCGAATCCGACCATCGTGGTGCTGCAGACAGAAGCGTGCCTCGTCAGTAAAGACAACGTCATTCCATTCTGCCGTCCACATCCGTCTGTCATCACACCATTGGCGACGGAGACGTTTGTGGTTCTGCGTCAGTGGTAGACGAAGCAATGGACGTCTTGCGGACAGACCACTCTGCTGTAAACGGCGTCGAATGGTACGCGCAGACACTGGATGATGCGTTACAGACGCAATGTGCTGTGCTATGGTTCGGGATGTCACTGAGCGATCCATCACTACCATGCGCACAATTTGCCTATCAGCACGTGCAGTGGTGCACCGAGGTGAATGCGATCGACCACGTCGGTCCGTCGTACCCTCCTGCATCCAACGGTCACATATCCGCATTACGGTTGTTTGGTTTCGTCCAACACGACTAGCGATTTCTCTGTATGATAATCCACAATCTCGGTAAGCCACTATCCTTCCTCTGTCGAACTCGGATACTTGATCAAACGATGTTCGCTGTTGTCTACGAGGCATAACTGATCGTCTTGTGAAACAACCACAAGGTAAACACACGTGCCGAACGTACACTCGTCGAAATCGCCAAGCGTTAAATGGCGCTATGAGGTGGCGCCACAGGCGCGCGTGATGTGCGTCTGCGCTGAAATTCTAACCAGTTGCATATCTCATCGCTGCAAACCTATGGTGTAAATTTCACTTGATTCGGATGCTTCCTTCAGGGTGTTGCATTTACGGTGGCCAGCAGTGTAAAATAAAATTCTGATTATTATTTCAAACTACTTTAATGAATTCCTTGAGTCCTTCCACCAAAGCGTTGTAAACATCTGGTGCCAAGACGCAAATCGATGAGAAGTAGGCCTGGACTTTGAAAAGATACATCAAGGCACTGTACGAATCACCAGTAGTCAAAAACTGAAGTGTGATAGCCAATCTCGTTCCAGCTGGTATACAGTCATTCATATTGACACTGGCCTTACCAATTCTCGAAAGAATTATGTTTAAACGATCCAGTCAAAATCACGTTTCAATGTTCAAATGGCTCTGAGCACTATGAGACTTAACTTCTGATGTCATTAGCCCCCTAGAACTTAGAACTACTTAAACCTAACTAACCTAAAGACATCACACACATCCATGCCCTTGGAATGATACGAACCTGCGACCGTAGCGGTCGCGCGGTCCCACGCAGTCGCGCCTAGAACCGCTCGGCCACTCCGGCCGGTTTCAATTTTCAAGTATGTATCCAATATCATAGCAGGACTAATTCGCTTGCTTAAAGGGGAACACATCCAGGAAGCCTGATTTCTCGTTTTCATGCTGTTTTCTTTTTGTAATAGGAAAGCAGGTGAGCTACATCTACTACCAGTTGATCGATCTCGTGTACTTCGTGGCCATAGTATGGCCCGTGTAAACGCTCCTGGTCAGGAGGCGTATTGCCACAAACCTTGTTGCGCAACAGTGGTTGCAAATGTTGCCGTACACGTGGCTTCATTTCGTGTGACCGCGGGGTTTCCCGGATTACATTGTCGAGCTATCTTGTCAGCAATATGCAAATTTTATGGCCCATGTAAATGTAACTTTACAGTCACGTCAGCAGTGGAGAAGAGACCACATCGTGACTTAAGTGACTTTCAGTGTGGGGTGGTAATCACTGAAAGATGCACAGATCATAACATATGGAAGATCACACAAGAATTCAGGTTTCCGAAGTCAGGAGTGTGTGGGGTGGATCTCCATTAGCACAGAGACAAAGTTTTATACGCCACCTAGGACGACCACAACTGTCTGACAAACAGACATCATGTCGCCTCTGCAGAACCGTATTGGACTATCGATGGTCGACTGCAGGGGTAGCCAAAAATGCGCCACGCGAATAGAGCTCTCACACCTGTCACCTGGCTGCACACTTCCCCCACTGCCATGCCACACTCTTTGAGCGAGAGGAGGGGGAAGAGGGGGAAACTGTGAACGCGCCACATTTGGGTGGCAATTCAGTCACATTGCATACGACTTCGCTTCGTATTTCGTACCGTATTTCGCAAACAACATAGATCATAAATTAAAAAAAAAACACAGATGACAAACAATAATTTTCAGTATTATTTGTTTTTCGCCCGCTGAAGCTGTAATATAATTTTTATCTTATACGAACTGTCGGCATAGGAAAGGACGCAGACAGTTTCAAAGATTTTTACGCTCAGGTTCCGATACAATCATGACTTAGTTTCGTAACCGAAAAAACCTTTCATACACCACATGCCTATCGAAATATTTTATCACGTTTGCAATTTCATTGTGGAAACATGGAAGACTATGAGGAAAAGGAATTCAAACCTCTTGGACAGTTCTAGCATAAAAGAGTTTGTCTTCTAAATGGGAGTTACATTACAGAACAATCAATTCCGTCTGCACATCCTCAGGGGCACTTTCAACTGAAATGACTTACAGTTTCGAAAAATTGTCAGTGTTTAGAAAACTACCCTTGTAATTCTTTCAAGGTCACAATGAACTCTTCAGAACGCGCATTTTCATTAATGTCAATGGCCTTAGGGCAATGAACGGTGTTCTTTTCAGAATTTGTCCGTTCCACAAAGCGATTTTCTTTTTAAATGTACGCCCTGTTAAGTCAGAAGGAAGTTGTTTCTCACCTTGCAGCGGGCGGTCGAATCCACGTAAGATGCGAGGTCTACAATCCATATTGGATGTTCTAATTTCCGTTCCTGCATTCCTTTTTCCTTCATAAATTCTGCAATAGCTGGTTTTGAATCGAAAAATGGTTCCACGCCTGCCCCTTGACTAAACCAACGTACTTTTTAGCAATGTATCGAGTCTCTTTGTTCTTCGTTCAGTTCCACTGAAGACAGTTGCAGCTGACAGGATAGTAATGCATGTGGCTTCAGGAAACTTGCTATTCGTACCACCAATTTCGTCACGTTTTCCATGCCTCAAAATGTAGCGAAGTGCTTTTTTGATGTACAAAACATTTAAATTTTTTCTGCATAAAAAAATAAAAAACATTACGCTACTGGATAACAGATACTGAGAAATCTCATCCTTCTCTTCTGTCACTTCCACTCATTTTTAATTGTTTGTGAAGATAGATCACTAGACTGCCTCTTGTTTTGTACAAATGCCTAGAGTAGGTGAAAGTGGTCCCAGAAAAAGAGTTTACAAATATAATATTATTTTAAAGTACTGATGGCACTTTTCTGAATTAAAAGCTAAATCACCTGGAATACTAATACCCTGCATTTTTCAATCGCACAGGTGACGATAACCACAACTCTACCAAAATTTGATGCTAGGGTCGTAATGGAAGTTCCAGAGCATCTTCGTACCGTGTTCAACACCCACTGTCCAAGATCCGCGTTGATATCTCTGTCCCTGTTGACACTCGGCCACTGATTTTGTGCGCGGGTCCGAGCCATTACCTGCGGGCGAACAGTGGACAGGCGCTGCCCCTCCGGGCATTGTCGGAAGCCAGGTGGCAGCTTCACGGCGCGCCGCGCCACGCTGGACAATGTCTTTATTAGGATGCCCCTCGGCGGACCGCTTGCCTTTGTCCCCGCGGAGGAAGCCATTGGCGAGTCCCATAGCCGCAGCCTGTGAGCTGCGCGCAGTTTCACTTTAAAGCGTCGATACATCGTCGCTCAAGAGCCGCCTGCCACCCTCGCCAGGGCTAGCGCAACAGATGTTCTTGTGAGGGTCAGGTGGACGGCGCTGGCACGAGCACTTCCACTCCACCTCCAGTCACCGTAACACGCACATACGAACTACACCGAAACGTAACTAGCCATTCTCAATGCACTATCGTTTTTGATAAATTGCATGTAATGCCTGTTGGTCGGGTTTCATCCACAGTTCACTGAATTCAATGAACTGAACTGTGGATGAAGCCCGACCAACAGGCATTACAAGCATTGATCAAAAATTATAGTGCATTGAGAATGGCTAGTTTCTAGCTGAAAACTAGATCTGCCAATATAATTTAAGAAGAACGACTAATAGCTGAAATCTATTGTTTACAAGTCAATATAACAGTCACTGCGTGCAACAGCCTTCTGAATGGAAGGTAACCTGATGTACTTTACCCTGTTGTATTGGAATTTCTAGTTTATTATTATATTTTGTGTGCATCCGCGTGTGATGTCATTTTAGTTTGGAAAGAAATGAAGAAGAGATCAAAACTTAAGTACAGTAGCGCATATAAGCTGTAGCTTTAGTTGTTGTGAAGAGATGAAGAGGATTGCACGTGGTAGAGTCTCATGGAGAAAAGAAAGAAAGAACGAAGGTTAGGTTTTAAAAAAATGGTTCAAATGGCTCTGAGCACTATGGGACTTATTAGCTGTGGTCATCAGTCCCCTAGAACTTAGAACTACTTAAACCTAACTAACCTAAGGACATCACACACATCCATGCCCGAGGCAGGATTCGAACCTGCGACCGTAGCAGTCGCACGGTTCCGGACTGCGCGCCTAGAACCGCGAGACCACCGCGACCGGCTTAGGTTTTAACGTCGCCTCGATATCGACGTCCTTAGAGATAGAACGCATGCTTGGACTGTTTCAGCGAAGCGAAAGGAAATTGGCCGCAGCCTTTCAAATGAACCACCCCAGCGTTTGTCTGAAGCGATTAAGAGAAATCACAGAAAACCGGAATCTGTATGCTCAGTTCAACCGTCTCCTCGTGAGTGCGAGTCCAGTGTGCTAAGCACTCTGTCGCCTCGCTCAGTTAGCATGGATAGCTGCATCAAACACGTTCTGAATACAACTACAAAGCAAAACATTATAACTTTTACAATTATTGGAGTAACTGAAATTATTATTGCAGTAGGCACAATGTAATACCACATTTAAAACGAATTATCGCTGCAGAAAGACATGCGGTATTAGAGCAGGTGCTGGTAGCTGACTCTACGTGTAAGTACATGTAAAGCACTGTGCATAAAAAGGCGAAGAAATCCGTTACTGTTCTGTGAGTCACATATATCTCGCGTAATGATCACGACTAGATAATCAGACACATTAGAGTGCATACGGCGGTTTTATCGACAGGCGTTCTTACCGACAACCATTTGACAACTATTTTCGAAAGGAACAGAGAAGATGAAAAATATAGTGGTACCAGTAGTACCTTCGGCCACACACCGTCAGTTGGCTTACAGATTTTTAGAAATATATGTACATGTAGACACTCACGCTCGAAGTTGTTACTGGTAGTCAAGTAAAAACAAGATAGATTTTTTTTTAAATATGTAAGCTGTTCATTATTTCAAAAGTAATCGCCATAACTGTTAATACATTTATTATTCAAAAAATGGTTCAAATGGGTCCGAGCGCTATGGGACTTAACATCTGAGGTCATCAGTCCAATAGAACTTAGAACTACTTAAACCTAAATAACCTAAAGACATCACACACATCCATGCCCGAGGCAGGATTCGAACCTGCGACCGTAGCAGTGGCGCGGTTCCGGACTGAAGCGCCTAGAACCGTTCGGCCATCGCGGCCAGCATTTATTATTCCACTGCGGCACATGACGGTCCGTGCCCTAAACGGGAAAATAACTGTTGTTGCCCATGGAACATATTTGTACCCAAGCGTGCACTTCTTCGTCCGGTGCTAACCGACGACCGCGACTCACTTTCTTCAGGGATCCAAAATTATGGAAATCGTAAGGGGAGGGATTCAGACTGTGTGGAGTATGTGTTAGGGTCCCCCAGTGAAACTTCTGCAGCATAGTCCAAATGGCATCATCCTGCTGCAGGTTATTGCCCGCTGACATGTTGCCAAGGTTGTTTCCATTGCGCCGCAGAAGTTTCCCCAGGAAGTCTTCACAAATCGTTCCGAGTCCCGATCTCTCCTCATGAGATTTCCATATCTTAAGAGTCCTGACTAAAAATATTTGTGGTCGTTGATTTGATTCGGAGGAATAAGAGAAGTGATCGCCTGGATACAATCATGGTTCCATATGCAGCCGCAAACATTTTTTCACGAAGACATTGACCGCCTTGATTCACAGTGAGATAAATGTATTAACAGTTATGTCGATTATTTTTGAAATAATGAACTGTTTACTTTCTTTTTTCAAGTTGTCTCGTTCTCATTTGACTGCCACTTTCAGATTCGGGCCAGGGACCTCCTCTTAACGTGGCAGTAAATCTATCCCCAGATCACAGAAAACTCGTCGAAACACGGATCTAATGAATTTTTTCACATCTCCCTCGTCATTTCTGCTTCTAATTCGCATATATGTAGTAGAATACTATTATCAGCTGCAAAAAAGGCACTCGTTGATGGTAAGATATCAGTAACTAAGACTACTTTTCAATGTATTTTGTCACTTTATAATTCCCAACTAAGTTTTTAATTCCCAGGGTTAATATTTACATTCCCCTTTTCTTTTGACCGAGCAAGATGAGAAACTACTTATCACTTCCGTTCTCGGAGAACTCTATTTCAATCGCCATCAAGCCGTTCTCATTTACGGTTTCCACTTTCCCCTCTATCACTGCAGGTGAAACACGAACTGTGCATTATACAAACCACTGCCGAGTTCCTATGCACAACTTTATCCAGTTTCAGCCGTAATGATAGGACATCAAATATTAACCGTCTAGCCTTTTTTGTCACATAGTTCCCAAGTGACAGCAACAAAAAATGTTATGCAGTATTACATCTGAATCATCTTCCGTGAATACACTTTGAAATCACATCTCCTGATACAATTCTTCAATTGCTCTATAGCACTGTCGCTGTTAATAACAGCCAGAGCTGCTAGAAGCTCAGTGTAGGCTTTCATACTGGTTCAGATATTAGCTTCATTTTTTAGTCTGCAGCGAAGTGTAACTGTAACATTGCTTTGCCCACGCAATACTTCTCCCATCTGAGCCGTCCAGTCATCCTTTTGAGAGCGACACGGAGCTTACATCTGTCATTACCTGTCTCGGACTTTCCAAACCCGAAAGAAGCCATGTGGCACGTCTTGGATGACTTCATAGTTTGTTGCCAATTGTTTGTGGCAATAAACTGTATTGAGGAGCCTAGGACGTCAAACGGGCAGACTTGGAGCAGAAAGGTACCATAGGACATTTTAATTTCCATTGTCTATACTTTTACAAATAAAATCGTAAAACGTTGTTAGCTTGACCAGGAAGGATTCAGGATTCACCCTCGTAGCAGTGGATGATCCAAAAAATAACAAAATAAATTTTTTTACATGTGAAATTTCATCATTTTTTTTACTTACTATTAGCTGCATTTGTTGCCTATAGATACACTTTTCTTCATAAGTAAGCGGGATTCTTCGATGAATTTTGCACAGCATACAAACCATGTTTACAGGTGTATGAAACTCTAGAATTTTCCAAATCAATTACAAACTGTGGTAAAAAATTGAGATAATTAACTATAAAATTTCAGTTTTTTTCTAAACTTGAAGTTTAAAATATAACAGATCATTTATTTTTTCAAAAATTAAATAAATTCTAGAGTTTCGTAGACCTGTAAGTATGGTTTGTATGTTGTGCAACATTCATCGAAGCATCTCTCTTACTTATGAAGAAAAGTGTACCTATAACAATAAATGCAGCCAATCGTAAGTGAAAAAATGAAAAAATTTCACTTGTAAAAAAAATTGTATTGTTATGTTTTTGAACTTCCACTTCTATGAGTGCGAATCCTGAATCCTTCCTGGTCACGCTGACAAAGTTTTATGAATTTATTTGTAAAAGCATAAACAATGGAAATTAAAATGTCCTGTGGTGCCTCTCCCGTTTGATATCCTAGCCCCCCCCCCCCAAAAAAAAGAAAAATATTGAAGGAATAGAGCTGTGACGTTTGCAGACAACACTATAAACACAACACATAGGCCATAGCTAAGCAGTTCTCCGCTACTACTCTTTCTCACCAGGATTCTAATAAATTCAGATGTTCAGTAGAGAGTGGAAATGTGAAAAGTTGCTGAAAATCAAGAATGGACGTTGTCACATAATTTTAAGGTGGCGACAACGGGATTAACGACAGGAAGGTGTGATCTCTGTCGGCAAGTTGTGTAATAGTTCAGCAGCATCTTGTATTTTCATTTCCTCGTCCTATAAGTGGTCCCACTTCCCAACCGGCTCCGATTTGCGGCTAGTTTGCGTAACACCTAGTTTGGATTGTATGGGATAGACTGGCCAAATACCTAGACACCCCTTCTTCTGCTTCTCAGCACCGAATAGGCTAGTGGCGGCTGGCAGGGTTCGCTCCATAAAAACGTGTGAGCAACTGTGCAAGGCACGTGGAAGAAGCATAGTCGTCGGCAGCGCCTTCCGCTGTGACTTCTGTGAACAATTAAGCGCGGAAGCTGGGGAACAGGGATACTTACTGGGCGCTACTTCCGCTGCCTGTGGCCAGATAACAGCAGGGAGGGGGCAGGGGTGCGGAAGCTAAGTTGGCCCCGCCCTTCGAGCCCAGAGGAATCGTCGCGTGGCAGCTAGACCTCAGTGGTCGCCGCGCGGCTGGACAAGAGATGGGCGTCACGGCGCTTCTGTGGCCCCCCAAGAAGCGCGCCCGCGTCAACGGCTTCTGTGGTGAGTCTCTGCGTACGCACCACCAGCTGTTATTCACAGTATCCGTAACACTGTATCCTTCTGGGGCTACTGCCTCTCTAAACGAAATCTTCTGAATGGTGTGCGACTGTGTGATGTTGTTTCTCCAACATGTAACGCGTGATGGAGGCTTTACATTTGAGGTGCCTGGTTATGAAAATACAAAGTTTCAGTTCATGCCTGCTGTATGATTAATCAGTATTCTACGACATGTTTGAGATTTGATGCTTCGTTTTCAAGTGTATGTCGGCTACAAGATCTGAGACGGTGTTCGTCTGTGCAATTTTGGTGTGGAGTTTTGTCAGTATCCACTGCCAAAGGACCATATTTCTAATCGGAATGTACCTAAAAAGATTTACTCTACTAGCTACCTCACGACGTATGACCTAAGGCAAATTGTGTACCACTAACGTATTGATCTGCGAATTGTATCGTGTAAGAACAATAGTTCAAATGGCTCTGAGCACTATGGGACTTAACATCTGAGGTCATCAGTCCGCTAGACTTAGAACTACTTAAACCTAACTAACCTAAGGACATCAGACACATCCATGCCCGAGGCAGGATTCGAACCTGCGATCGTAGGGGGCGCGCGGTTCCGGAATGAAGCACCTAGAACCTCTTGGCCACAGCGGCAGGCCAACAATAGTTCCCAAAGACTTGCATGACCGTCCTGCTCAAAGGAGATACGGTAATTAGGCTTGAAAGAACAGTAGTTTCTAATGACATGCTTAAGCTCCAGTTTCTTTGATTCTCCTGTTCCGAAGGAGGTAAGGTGTTCACTCTTGAAACATGAGATAAAATATTGATAAATCAAATTGTGTCTGCGGTAATTGTTATCTTTATTGTATTGTCGTTCTGGTGTAATTTATTGCCTATACGTCATACGCGAATGCCGAACAAGGTGTAGCAGTTTTAACACCCTGTACTCGTATTCGGGAGGACAATGTTCCAAATTCCCTTCCGGCCATCCAGCTTCAGATTTCTCATGGTTTCCCTAACTCGATTTAGGCATATAAGGGGATGATTCCTGTGAAAAGAAAGCTGCCGATTTCCTAATCCATCACTCCCCAGTCCGATCTGAGTTGGGTCACTAGTTACGTCGTCGTTGTGGGACGTTCAGCACTAATATTCACAAATCTTCACAAAAATGACCTACTGGCAGCTTCAAGTATTAGGCATCCCCAGTTTGTCTTCATCGAAATTGTTATTGACATTCGTTTACAATTTATAAATAAAACTTTTTTTTAACTCGTTCGTCAGGTTTGGTTTGAGCTGTGTGTAGCTTTCTCACAGAGTGCAGGTGGTGTCGTCCTTACATCGTTGCCATGGAACAGACCTCGTCGCAGATGGCCGTGAACGATATCATGTCAAATAAGCGTGCAGGTGTTTGCAGGACAGAGTTGGCAAAAAATTCCTCCCTCGTTGTTACTGCCTGTTGCCTACCAGTGTCTTTTGTCAGTTGGTGGCTGATGTGCAGTCCTGACATTCGCCAGTTCCTTGGTTTTCATTAGAAAGTTATTGACTCTTGTCATACTTGGGTTACGTGTAATCGGCTTGACAACTACGAAAACGACATCGTAGCAATAGTACGCTACAGTACTACACACTGATAGAGCCTAGCTCGTCCCCTACACGTAGTCGTGGCATTTTCTGGAGACTCTGTTGTGTGCTCTGTGACTAACAAAACTCGTGTTTCACCAGCTATTCGTTGCTCAGCACGATGGACACACCCCATGATTATTGTCTTAAGGTGTGAAGAATACTTGGTGATACCCTCAGAATGGTGAGTCGTAAACAGTGCAGTAATATTTTCTTTTCTTTTCGATAGATGCAAAAGGAAATGTGACCGTGATTTAAGTTACGTTGTTCCTTTCATATCATCGGAAGACATCCCACCACTTGTTTCTGACAGGTCTAGTGCAATATTAGAATAACATTAGTCAATAATAAGCTAATATAAAGGACAATTTTTAGGTGCACATCTTGATATTTCTGCGACAACTCATATCTACAATAGATGATACTAGCTGCGTATATGCATAGATTTCAAAGAGTGCTAAGTAACTTCCAATTACAAGCAAGATTGAGAGCCCATGTCAACAAGATAAGCCAGCCTTGACTGATGTGGGGATTAAGGTGTACAAGATGAGACTGGCTGCTTAAATTCTTTTCTTTTTTTGTCAAAAAGTAGCTGATGTGCTTTAAGGCCGTTTCCCACACACATCTAAGCAAATAGCGATGAAAATCCCATCCTCACATGAAATACAAATAGATACAACGCGTCAACATACGGAACAAATTTTCATGATTCGCAGAAACTTGCATGGATGACTCACTCATCTTCTACATCTATACTTGATGAATTAACATAGCTTGGACGAAAAAGAGTGAGTTCTATTTGCAACACGTGTGTGATTACGGTCATTCCTTTTGTACGTCGTACTTGAACATGCTGAAATTTTATATCGCGAGCTGTTATTATTTTCATATATTTGTTTATTTTTATTTTTGAGTGATGTGCAAATGGCCGTAGAACATTTATAAACACCACTGAGTATTGTTTGTTTTTATCGAATAACATTTCCTCATACAAAAGGAAGTGATCAGTGAGAAAATTTATACCAGAAGCCTAAAATATAACGGCCCTTGATTACAAAATTAGTGAGATGAAATTCGAGTCAGTCATGTCATACAGATTCCTTCGGAAATAACTTATGTGGATTTAATGTGTGTAATAAACCAGAGCTCTTACTGCGTTGCTCCTTATTAACCAATCTGAAAGAGATTGAACTTATTAATTAGGATGACAAATTTACTTATAATTATTCAGTTATATGAAATTCATCATTGTCATCGTTACTAGTCACGTGACATCTTCGCTTTAGCCATTTGTTACCATCTTCTGGTATGTGTATTCATGTGGCTCCTGTACGTTTCCTGGCGTCGTCTGTTCGTCTTCAGCTATACCTTCCATTTCCAGGTAAGAGCTTCTTTGTTAATCTGCTAACCGTTCGACTGGATATATGTCTCTGCTACAACCATCTTATTTTCACAACCCTCATGATTAAGTCTTATAATCCAATGCGTTCCCTGCTCAACTTGTTTGTTCTGCTTTCTCTCCTACCAAGTCACGAACTGTGAATCTCCATTGCTCACTGAGAAACTATATATATTTCTGAATGGTTTGCTCTTTAATATGCTATGGCACACTGACAAAAGTCTTCAACTGCCGTAAGTTCAGAACCTCAACAACTTATCATGCTCGTATGCTACAAATGTAAACGTGGTCTGCTGTTTATTTGTGCATTCAGCTAATTTCGACTCTGCGTCATTTACAATCAGCTTAATCACGTCACATTTTTCATTGTGCTAACATTTGTAAAATATTTAGAGGATGTGTACCCACACAGAAACAAAATTTTAACTCCTTGTATGACATCAGTGTTAGTTTCTACCGTTTTCTTAAACTCTGTTGCTTCTTCAGTACATTTGTACAAGCGTTTTTGCTTACGGAAGCAAAAGGCCGATACTCCACATTGTGAAAAATATAGAATAACAATTAATACAGAAAATCAAAAAGATATTACAAAATTAAAAAAATAGTACAGTGTGGCTGAGAAAAGTTGTGACGGATTAGGGTCAATTAGCAACCGAGGATTTATTTTAAGTTTGCAGTGGAGATAGAGGTTTCAGTCCACTGCACTTAAGCGCATTAACTTATTCTTAAGACAAGGCTTAGTACGTGCAGTTCACGGTTTCTCATAGAGTCCAACAATCTTTGCAAATAGTCTGTTGAAACCGTTAAACACAGGAAGTAGACAATATTCAGTTTTAAGTACTTGAACTGAAAATCCCTCCATGGAATTAAACAATTGCTTCAATACAGCTATATTTACAGTACACATGGTTAGGCTACAGGTGATTCTAAAACAAAAAAAAGAGTTTCTTCAAATGGCTCTAAGCACTATGGGACTTAACACCTGAGGTCATCAGTCCCCTAGAACTTAAAACTACTCAAACCTAACTAACCTAAGGACATCACTCACATCCATGCCCGAGGCAGGATTCGAACCTGCGACCGTAGCGGTCGCGCGGTTCCAGACTGTAGCGAGTAGAACCGCTCGGCCACAACAGCCGGCAAGAGTTTATTCTACGTATTTCTATTCAGTTATATGATACAGAATCGATCCATGACAAAACTCACTTTAAAAACAATTTTTCAGGATACAGAAGCGTAGTATGGGGTTTATAGATCTAGAACGTTTTACAGGGTATCTTCAAACAAATTGTTTAGCTAGTGGCTTCTCAGCACAGTTATTCATTAATGCATGTTTTCTTTAAAAAATTTGTGCATTCTAGGAAGATAATACTGGCACAAGACGGTCTCTAAAAATACATCAAGGATTATGCGTTAGTATAGAGAAGAGTAAGAAACTCGAGTACAAATGAATTCAACAACCTACCAGTAAATATTAAATATCATCTGATTGATTTCGTGGAATTTGAAGCGAAACTAGATAAAGAAGTGTCAGCTGAGCAACTCCTCTCAGTCCAATAATATCAGCGCTGTAATACAAGAATATTTCACAAAGTTGAGGCATTAAATATTATTCCTGTATAACAGTATGAAGATCGTTCACTTTTCTCGGCATCACTGGCTCCTCTCCACGAGATCTATAGAATATTAGACATGTAATGTAATATGTGTTGGCTCATGATTCAAACACCCTCTACTTCACTGGAAATCTATTCACCAATTATCCATAGCGGTAGGCAGTGCAAGTGCTTACTGCACTGGGAGCACTACGTCCCAGTTTCACGGTGGATGTGGGAAAGTAACTAAGCTGCGTTGCTGTTCATCCACAGCGTCCGTTAAGCTTATATGAAACTGCTATTTCAAAACAAAGCGCGTAAGATACGAAATAACGTTTTTGTAAGTTATGTCATTTGTGCAGACTATATTCTGTCATCGTTTGAGTGTGTTGCCTCACGTCTAAATAAGTTCTGCTGCTGTAAGTAGATCATGTATGATCTTGAAGTAAATGATTTGGGTTACTGAGCGAAGTGAAACACGTAGAGTTAACGCACTAGACTCGTATTCAGGAGGACAACGATTCAAATTCCCTTCTGACCCCCCAGAAGTAGACCTTTTAAGTGATTTCGCTAAAACGCCAACGCCGCGGTGGCTCCTTTGAAGAGGCATGTCCGAATTTCTTTCCTGTCCTCCAGTCTACACCTCCATCTACACTTACATGCATATTCCGGAAGCCACCTTAGGGTGTATGGCGGAGGATATCCTGTAACGCTACTACTATTCTTTCGTGTTCTACTCGCAGACAGAACGAAGGAAAAACGACTACCCATATTCCTCCGTATAAGCCCTGATTTCTCGTATCTTATCTCCGTGTTCCTTACACGGAGTGTATGTTGGCAACAATAGGATCGTTCTGTAGTCACCTTCAAATGCCGGTTTTATAAATTTTCTCAGTAGTGTTCCTCGAAAAGAAAGTCGCCTTCTCTGCAGGGATTCCCCATTCGAGTTCCCGAATCGTCTCCGTAACACTTGCGTGTTGTTCGAACCTAACGGTAACAAATGTAGCAGTCCGGCTCTGAGTTGTGTCGATGTCTTCCTTTAATTCGACCTGGTAAGGATTCCATACACTGAAGCAGTGTTCAAGAATAGGTCGCAGGACGTTCTATATGCGGTCTCCTTTACAGTTGAACCAAACTTTCCTGAAGTTCTCCCAATAAACCGAAGTCGACCATTCGCCTTCTTATCACAATCCCGAGTATGCTCGTTCCATTTCATATCGCATATCAACTCTATGCCCAAATATTTAAACGAGATGACTGTGCAAAGCGCTACACTACTAAGGCTGTATACGAACATGAGTCGTGCTTGGGTAGCTCTGATAATAGAGCACTTGCTGGCGAAAGGCCAAAGTTCCGAGTTCGAGTCTCGGTCCGGCACACAGTTTTAATCTGCCAGGAAGTTTTATTAAGGGTTTATTTTTCCTCGTTTTGCTCCGTCTGTTAATGACCTCGTCGTCGACGGCGCCTTAAACCCTAATCTTCCTTATAATTTTGTGACAGAGAGAGATCGACGGGTAAAAAGTGTTTGGTTGGCAGTCAACGCGAGATCAAGAAGCAGGAAGGAATTTTAGTGCTAAGTCCGCTGACCTAGAGCACGGTTTGAGTTGTAGCCAGTGCACGTTATACAAAACTGATGATATCTCAAACATAGTACCCAGAAAGAAATAGGGTATACTGGCTGGATGAGGCGTGGGGAACGAGTGTGAAACAATATAACAGATGGATTGGCTGGAAGGCGTCCCAGACTAGGGCCGTCCGCGGCCACTTCCCGCTGTCTTTGTCGTCGTTCCCTCCAGCGATGTGGTGTGCTGGTAATCAGAGCACAAAAGGACGAGCCGCTCATCCCTTTAGCAGCCTTTGAGCTGCCGCCACCGCGCGGTAGTGGCTTACAAAGCCAGGTGTGTCGCACGTATTGTGCGCTCGCTGTTTTCCCTGCCTTCTCGATGCACTGGCTCAAGGTCCCCAGTGAAAGTCCTCGCGTTGCCAGTGGAGCGTTTATTTGCCCCTCGATTTTTGGCTCTACAGCGAAATGAAGACCAGAGAATGGGATGTGGGACTATGATCGGAGGCACACGGGATTAGCCGAGCGGTCTCAGACGCTGCAGTCATGGACTGTGCGGCTGGTCGCGGCGGAGGTTCGATTCCTCCCTCGGGCATGTGTGTGTGTGTGTTTCTCTTTATGATAAAATTTGGTTAAGTAGTGTGTAATCTTAGGAACTGATGACCCTAGCAGTTAAGTCCCATAAGATTTCACACACATTTGAACATTTTTTGACTATTGTCGGAAGAGCACAAGTGCTTATTTATCCGCGGTGTCCCTGATACACCGTTATCGTAAGGTCGTTGTGCCACTCAGTTAAAGATTACTTAATATCTGAACCGATGCAATGACGACGGAATTCATTATCACTGGTGAGAAAGGAAAAACCTCAGAATTTAGTCTTTACTCGCATCCTGTAAGGCGTAGGGAAATCCAACGCCGTTTAAATATTTTTGACTTGAGGAAACTGAGATAATACTGACTTAAGTACTTCAGAAGCCACCTTAAACTTTTAATCAGCATCTGTTCCATCTTCTCACGACTTACGAGCGCCTAAGCTGTGATGGGCTGTTGTCATATGTTAATACTTTGCATCATGTATAAACCAGTGAAATCCTCTAACCACAATTTTGCGATTAAAACTACAGCCGAGATATCTATTTGCTTTCATCTATATTCTCGAATATTCCTTGAATTAATATTATCTGATGCAGGGGACTCGAGGCCCGAAAGTAACTGTAACCATTAATCCACTAAATGAATTGAAATGTTTCCCAGGGAATTCCAGTGGTTATATGACGAACGAACATTATGTTCTCAGTGTTGATTGAACGGCCTATCACTTGAAGAAGACCTGTATTTCTTTCTTATATACGAGGGCTATTAGGAAAGTAACATCCGATAGGTGAAAATCCGATGAAGCTTTGCGCAGATGTGTTGGGTGGTTTCTATAGTATGCCTGTCGATCGCGTTACGTCGCTCTTTTTAGTTCTGAGCACACAGTGAGCACGTCAAGATGCTAGAACAGTAGTGTCTCCCGCCAAGTACGGGTGCCCACTGCTAGGTTTCCCCAGATTTCATGCATCTGCACATAACGTACCTGTCATACATTTCCTTCTTCATGACAATTCTCGTGTAGCAAACAGTTGCAAATAAAACATTTTTGATTTTCACTGTTGTTTTCATTTCGCGACCGATCTGATATTACTTTCGGAATATCCCTCGTATTCGATTATGCCCAGTTAATGTGTTCAGTTGTCGTTAATAGAATATGATATAGTTTTGTTTTATTGCCGTTTTTATCTCCACATAGTTAAAACTCTCTTTCTATGTTGCACGATGCACTGTACAGCTCTTGTTATTCCCTTGTATAAGTGAAACTGGTCATTTGTAAGTTCTCAGTTAATTAGGAAATCACGAACACTTGAGACAAATAGGCCGGCCGAAGTGGCCGAGTGGTTCTAGGCGCTACAGTCTGGAACAGCGCGACCAGTACGGTCGCAGGTTCGAATCCTGCCTCTGGCATGGATGTGTGTGATGTTCTTAGGTTAGTTAGGTTTAAGTAGTTCTAAGTTCTAGGGGACTGATGACCTCAGCTGGTAAGTCCCATAGTGCTCAGAGCCATTTGAACCATTTGAGACAAATAGAAATAAAAATAATAACTAAAAAAAAAACTTGATGTGTTTCACTTAACACAGTTAGTCAAGTAATAGAATAAATCAGATTTTCACGTTACTTATGAATTACTGGCATATTTGTATAGCTGAACGTTCACTGTGTTGGAGTCCGACGTGTAGAACCTAGGATTCATAAAATGGTTCAAATGCCTCTGAGCACTATGGGACTTAAAATCTGAGGTCATCAGTCCCCTAGAACTTAGAACTACGTAAACCTAACTAACCTAAGGACATCACACACATCCATGCCCGAGGCAGGATTCGAACCTGCGACCGTAGCGGTCGCGCGGTTCCAGACTGTAGCGCCTAGAACCGCTCGGTCACTCCGGCCGGCTAGGATTCATACTTGGCACTGAATACTTGTCGGGAAGAATGAAGTGGGATTCAGTCCATCTGGCGAGTATAAATGAGGGACGACATGGGTATATGAAGGCAACATATATAAAAAACGAAGTGCAATGAGATTAAAACTGTGATTATTTGAGGTTACAGCGTATTATTGAGGAACTATGCGAAGAGAAATAAGTGTTTCGATTTCGAAAGCCAGCACCACTGGCCGAGAGACAGAAAGCTTCGCATTGACCTTTTCCCGCTTCAGACCTGTACTCCAAGGGCTAGGATGAAGCACTGATCGCTCTACAGGCTAACTTCCCAGAGGGACCACAGTGTAGATGACCTTAGTATTTATTTGGTTTGACACTTATGATATGACTGGTAGCTCTGTAATTACGGTGTGTGGTGCATTGCAGTCCTAAAATTTTCCATGTCGCTAATATATCTTTCTCCATTGGCAGTGTTTTACGAATGGAAAATTTCCAAGTTGCTTCATGGTTTGAGTTTCTTGCCAAACTGTAGGAGCGCCTGGATGCCCTTGGTCATAAGTCGAAAAAAAGGCAGCGTTGCAACATTTCCATTATCATCATAGACGAACAATAATTCCTATGACAAAGAAGAAGAATCACACAATAATCGGTTACGAGGTCAGCGGCTAACATCTTGATTACACAAAACCTTATAATTATTTAAGGACAGTATTAAGAAACAGCATAAAAGGACATGAACACTACAATCATTTTAATACTGTCACTTTAAAATCGTTATTTCTGAGGAAACTATGATGTAAAAAAGGTACTGCATATGTGGAACACTGGTCCGATGTAAGAGATGGGCTGATGGCCTTAATCAGATCAGGTGAAATAGATAAATAAACAAAATAAGAAATTAATCAGTATTAACTAAGGCTAATGGAAGATTTACATTTATTTGGAGGCTTCTGGGAGTGCAGCATTTTCGTAAAGGAAATTCTAGACTATTACTTGAGCGTTTGAAGTCTTTGTAAAGTATACATGGCAACAGACTTCGAACAAATTTAGAGACGTACTGCTGGCATCCGGCAGGTTAATGCATTCCATAGGAAAATTTAACAGAGGTGCTCAGGGTACTTAAATGGGAATGTTTACAAGAAAGATGGCTTAATTCATATGGAAATCTAGTGAGCAAATTTAGACAACCTGTCGTCGAAGAAGAGTGCCCGACAATTCTGCTGTCAGCCTCGTACGTCTTATGTAGGGGTCACAAAATAAGAGAGAGCAGAGCGTGAAGAAAATCCTGTGGTCGGTCTCTTTTCACTCGCTTAACATGAAAACCGAATAGGACAGAATGTCGGTAATATTTATATAAAGTACAGCTTGTGTATGGATTCACTGAAAGCGACGAAAGAGCAGTACAAGACGCTATGTTGAACTGTTCCCGGTAATCACATTTCACAATACTTTCGCATCTGTACATATGCGTCCACGGAAAATCGGACATTTCCGCATTTGAATGATTGCATTTTACAGACTTTTTCATTCTTGCCAAGGTATTTTCACATAAACAAAGACAGTTTGGGGTAACAAACGGAATAAACTATGATTACATCATTACGATCCAATGGAGACCATAGTTCCCTTTCACCAGAATACCTAGAAATATACCTGGACTATCTCCGAAGTTTTGTTGTTGCAGTGCAGTATACGTTATTTGTTCAGCAAACGTTCTTTGCACTTCCGAAGAAAAGTAAGGAACTGGTCGTTACGTCGCTTCGAAACATATGACTTGCCTGATTTCCCGCGAAGAGGTCCTCAGCTCACTTCAGCGACAAAGTCCGTTATCAGACTTATAAGGGGTAGTCAGATGAAAACGAGAAAGATGACAGATGGAAAAGGGGTAATAATACTGTTGATGGAAAAGAGGTAAGTATACTATTTATTATTTGGAAAGTGATCACCATACCTTTTAACATGTAACCCATTGTGAGACAGTATAATGAATTCTACTCTGCTTTTGTAAATGATGAAAGTCTATGTGAATGCAGCTTGCCGCTAACTTGGTGTAATGTTTTGTCTGTACAGAAGTGTATCTGTCGCCTTTATCGCTCTTTCCCTCTCACACATAAATCGGTACAATAAAGTCAGGGCTTCGTGTTTTCTAGTTAGGCTGATCCGTGAAAAGACAGAGAAACAATTATGCTAATGGAGGATTCTCTCACTCTCTCTCTCTCTCTCTCTCTCTCTGTCCTTTATCTGTGTACAGTTTAAATATATTATTTACGTGAAATCAGCCTAGTAGAATCTCTGGTGGACCCCTTCGCCTTAATATTCAGCGGCTGGCTTGCTAGAAAAGATCTTTACATTTGTTATTATTATTAAGCGCTGCATTCAGTTGGGAAAATCGATCGTTTGAACAATTCGTTCAGTTTACGACAGATCTAAAATTTCAGATGTGGACGAAGCCTTTTTGGACGATTTCAAAAAACTCAGAGATTGCAGGCTCTCTTCGTCACAGCTGAAACTTCCCAATTACTTACAGGGCCCAGACAATCATCAATGGTTCAGACAGAGAACTCATTCGTCATTCACTCTAGAATAAAATGGTCACAAACCTTATTTCTGAGGAAAATTGTATATTGAATCCATTTGCGTACATGTTCCGTTTTCTGTTGGTTCCAAGTCTCATGTAATTTTCTTTTACAGGTTTTTCTTTCTCTTTATCTATCACGCTAGCGGCACAAACTTTCCTAGCTCGCTTTAGCGCGAAGAAGAGTAAATAAATCTCCTTTAGCAATCCGACAATCTTCCAACCGATACTTCCGAAGCTGTTCCTCTCTCTCTCTCTATAATAACCATGGAGCATACATTTCTGTACCTCTGTTGTTCCAAAGAATAAACGGACTAGAAAAATACCTTGGCGTCGACGAGCTGTCGGCGCATATATTACTAGAAAATCTGATCAGATACTTTTCAAACGTAAATACATGTGGATGATTTGGTTGACCATTATTAATTATTGCGTGGTAGAGGGTAATTTTCCGTGGGGAGATTACAACAGGACGGTCAATGCTTTCATGGAAAGATGTTTGAGGTTACCTACGGAACCATGATTGAACCTAGGCGTGCATCTCTTCGTCCGAAGCAAATCGACGGCCACGAATATCTTTCTTCATGCCTCCAAAAATATGGAAATTGCACGGGGAGTGATACGGACTGTTTGGAGGATGAGTAAGGGCTTCCCACCGAATTTTTTGCACCTTGTTTGAAAGAACCTCGCAACACGTGGGCGGGCATTATCCTGCAACATAATGATGCCATCCATCAACATTCTAGGGCGTTTGGACTTGACGGCGCATTTCGCTTTTTACAGGGTGCCCACGTACCGCTCTGGGTTAATTGTAGCGCCGAGCTCCATAAAGTCAATGAGTAGCGGGCCCTTGTAGTGAAAGATAAACGTCATCATGACTTTCCCGTATCTGGCCTGTATATTGTTTCGACTGCGCTGCAGAAGCTTCGCCCTTCCTCCATACACTCCCGATCCCTCTCCATGCGAATTCCATACTTTTGGAGCCCTGAAGAAAGACAACTGTCGATTTGCTTTGGACGATGAGATGCGTGCCTGGGTACAATCATGGTTGAGTAGGTAGCCGCAGATATTTTTCTATGAAGGAACTGACCCGCCTATCCCAAGGTGCGATAGATGTATTAAAAGTTATGGTGATTCCTTTTCAAACAGTGAAGAGTTGTAAAACATTCTCGGTATTCTTGCCGCGTCAGTTCTGGATAAAATCTCGAGCTTTCGACGATTACCTCCAACGTCATCGTCAGGAGCAACTGACTGTCTTCACTGCTGCTGTGGTAGCCTTTTTTAAAGCCCGTGGACGGCTTCTGATCGGTCGGCTTATGATTGGTCGGCGATTACGTACTGCTGTCGCAGACGGCGTCACTGTGTGCGCCGGTGGCGCCACCGCTTCCGTTGGAACGTAAACCTTGGAAGGAACGTCTCTGATGCTTCTCTGCATCAAGCTCTCGTTTCCATGCACAGCTCAGATGGTATCCGCTATCGCGGTTAAGGTTCTTTTGGCTCATTCTTATTACAACAGCCTCCATAATAACAGAATCCCAGTACGTGGATGGATGGGACAGAATTTTTGTTTCATCGAACAATATTTTATGCTTGTTCGTGAAGCGGTGCTCCGCAATTGCCGATTTCTCCAGTTCTCCATTTTTAATATGACATTGGTGTTCTGCACAGCGGTCGGAAACGGTACGAATCAACTGACCTGTATAATTGCTTCCACACTCACAGGGGATATTATAAACTCCAGGGACCCTGAGGCCGAGATTTTCCCTAACAGGGCGCATCATCTCCTTAATTTTCTCAGGAGGACGAAAAATCTACCACAGCAGCAGTGAAGACAGTCAGTTGCTCCTGACGATGGCGATGGAGGTAATCGTCAAAAGCTCTAGATTTTATCCACAACTGACGTGGCAAGAATATCGAGAATGTTTTACATATAAGTGCCGTCGCGAAAAACTTCGTTCCCAATGAGGAGTTTACTTGCTGTCTTCCATCTGTATCTTTATATTCGTAAACGTAGATGTTTTATAAATCACCGTGCTGTGCAAACCAAGTTAAGTTTTACGTCACTGCCTTCATTTGTAGTGTCGTTCACAGCGGTTGCAAGCCGCTCGAGGGGTAGCAGAGACGCGTAGAGACGTACTGATAGCTCGACAAGATCGCTACCGGTACTGCTTGGCGTGTCACGCAATTAAGACTTTTAATTGCTTCTCCAAACGCCCCGCTTTACGATCGTATTTGAACGCGGCGCACACGTGCGAAGCGCGGCGGGCCTCGCCTCCATTAAGGGGCCTTAACAGCCCACTCGCTTCCCCCGCCGCTCTGGGTGGCGCTGGCTAAATGAATAAACATCTCTCGCGGCTCTGCAGATAAGCGTGAAGTATGCGTCCGGGGGCGCACGGCCACGGGGCCGAGCTGCTGTCTGACGGGAACAATTAGTAGGCCAGACGCGAGCGAGGCCGTCGGAGAGTTCCTGGAGCGCTGCTTGTCCTCGCTGTCTCTCTACACAGGATGAGCGCGCAGCCCCCCGTTTCGCGGTGTGTTTAGGTGGCCGGTCGGCCGCGGCGAGTTTAAAATGTGCTCCCTCCCTGGCCGGCCCCGCTGACGGCGCCCTCGGCACAATGGGAAGTCAATCCGCAATTCTTTATCCCAATGTCCGTCCCTATTTCATCCAATCTCCTTTTATTTTCCTCTGGAAGCCGGGGGCATTCAGCGCGCCGCCCTCTTCCGCCACCGGCCAGCCCCGTTCCAGATGCGCCGCTACTCTTCGTGGGCCTCGGCTCGCCTCGCCTCACCTCTCCTCCGCAACTCCCCCGAGTCGTTGCTCTTAACGCCGCCGCCCCCGCAGTGCGCCTGGCCGAGGCTATCAGCCGGCTTCGGGCCTCCACTCGTGTGTCTCCCTTTTTTAAACTCGGCCGGCTATCTGTGCCGGCCATTGTGCGCGGCGCGCCGGCGACAATAGCCCTCGCCGGGGCCGCCGGGGGGGTGGAGGTTCCCTCTGGGGACTCCACTTCCCAGAGGCACTGCAAGCCGTCGGGATTTCCTGCAGGTAGCGGCAGCAGCACTACTTGTTTCGAAGTGCCGCCGCTCCCATTACACTTTAATGGTACAGTCTGCCTCCATGAGTCCCTTGACATGAAACAGGAACATTTACTCGTAGGAAATACTAAACGGTGTGAGCATTACGCAGCGAAGTCTCAACCAGAATCCCTGGTGATTTTTTTCCGTCCTGCCTCTACTCTTCCCCATTGTATTCTCTTATTATTAAAAATTTTTCCATTAGTCTTCCAGTTTTAAATTTCTCTCGATCATTGCTGTTCATCAGTATTCCGAATCAGTGTCTGCCTGCTCCGGTTTACTTCATTACTTGAACTCTTCTTAACTTCTTGAGCCATCTACTTTCTTTGAAACATTCCCTCGTTTCCTACTCGGAGCCTTTCACTCGCAGCCCTGGCCAGAATCCCAGTGCTCTCGACACTCCACAAAAATTACGCAACGTACTGCTTCGAATATTAATTCGGAAGCGTCTTTCAGTAGACATGGATTATTTCTAAACACTGATATACTTCCGAAAATCGCCTTGAACAGCGGCGTCAACTTCGCTTTGATACACAAATCACGGTTCAGCTTCCTACTATTATCTCCCTTACGGACATTTGTATGCAGAAGCGGAACAGAGAATCAGGTGCTGCCCTTTTTAAATTAAACCTTGGACTTCATTTCCGAATATTTTTATTTTGTTTTTATGTTATGACTGTTACGCACTTTTTAAATGCGTGTGTATGAATCACACCACAACTGGGTGGTCAGCGTGCCGGCCCCCGGTAGCTGAGTGGTCAGCGTGAAAGAATGTCAATCTTAAGGGCCCGGGTTCGATTCCCGGCTGGGTCGGAGATTTTCTGCGCTCAGGGACTGGGTGTTGTGTTGTCATAATCATCATCATTTCATCTCCATCGACGCACAAGTCGCCGAAGTGGCGTCAAATAGAAAGGCTTGCACCCGGTAAACGGTCTACCCGACGGGAGACCCTAGTCACACGACATGTATTTGTTTAGTGGTCAGCGTGGCTGACTGGTATGTGGTGGAGTGGGCTTTCATTGCCGACACTGCCAGGGCTTTTCTCTGGTGGAAGGACTGAAACGGGGAGCATTCAGCCTCGTGTTGCCAACCGAGGAGCTACTTGACTGAGTGGCTGGGTCCAGGTCACGAAAACTGACAACGGCCGGGGAAGCAGCGAGCTGACCCGACGGTCCTCCGTACCGCACCCAGTGACGCCTTTGGCAGAGGATGACAAGGTGTTCGGTCGGTACTAACGGTTCCCTAGGGCCTGTGGACAGTGTTTACGCTTACGCATGTAAAGGGTTGAACGTCGATAGCCAGATGATGAGAACTTGATACCCGAAACGCGTTCTCTGGGCTGTTCTCCATACATTTGCGTGTTGTATGCTAAATAACGATGCTGATATCACTAACTTGCTTGAAAATTCGTACCAAGACGAGGATTCGAACACAGGTTTCCAGCTCACTAAGAAGATGCGCTAAACAGTACGCCGCACTGTCACAGTCGCTCTGCACAACTGCATGGACTACCCTAGCATACGTCGTAGATGGTCGAGGCTTGAAAAGGTCTCTGGAACCGTACCGTTTTATTTGATTAAAGCATTTAGAAAGACTCCGAAATGCGACCACTGGATTGGGAAACTCACTCTACGAACACTAAGCTGACTGCTCCAACTGTTACCTAGCAAATTTGTTTTTATTTGCCTATGAATAGAACCTTGTACATTACCCGTCAACCTGCT
Organism: Schistocerca piceifrons; assembly: GCF_021461385.2. Taxonomy (NCBI): domain Eukaryota; kingdom Metazoa; phylum Arthropoda; class Insecta; order Orthoptera; family Acrididae; genus Schistocerca; species Schistocerca piceifrons. Next base: position 525,590,247 of record NC_060139.1, on the reverse strand, counting down.
GGAAGAACTGCTGCTTCATATAAGATTCTGCTTCCCTTTTATCCCCACGGCACATCTGCCATTGAAGCAGTAACACAATTTTCCCGCGTTAATAGACTGCAAGCCAAAACTATTTTTCTCGATGGAATTGATTTTTGCTTGGAACGTGTGTGCCGATGATTACAGACATTCGTTCAGAATAGTTTGTTTTCTTGGAGAGTTATTTCATCACTACTTTTGTATAACAGTAGGGTTTCACTTAAATTAAATACTGAGATACATTTTTACCGTAGTTCCATGGTAAAATATTATTTTTTGCCTCAACACCCAAATTTTTCCTTCTCTAGACTCTGACAATTGTTGACACAAGTATAGTGCGATTTTCGGGATGCACTGCATCACGTCGACAGATGTCTTCGGCATTCCTGTGGTCACCAGTAGGAAATGATCGGTGTGGTGACATTCACTCTGGATAACTTAATTAGAATATTTCTGTATATGGAACATCCATTTTAGCAAGAAATTTGATAAGCGATAGTGGTGACACAACATACACACTAGCACACTAAAGCGAGTTTACAGTAACTTACGGAGGCTTTTTGATCCAGCTGTTTTCCAAGATGTGTTCCGTTTGCAGGTCCTCTCTATTCGTTTCTTTTGCTTGCGTCGAATTCGTGTACCGAGAACTGGTACAACAGAGCCGCCACCATCGCTCTCCATTATTGAATGCTGGCTGAGATTTTGAGACAACCTGAGAGTCAGTGTCATGGAAGAATGTTCAGGATCCTTCTGACTCAATGCAATCCGAGGTAGAGACACTAACTGTCGGATGCAGGCTTTATCCAAGCTTAACATTCGGGAGTAACTCTTGTGTGATCGTTCCTGTTTCTGTTAACTCAGATTGCTGCAGTTTTCTTGTAGACCATTGTTTTTATTGCACTGTTTCGACACATAACGATCATTCCATCTCATTGTCAGTTTATCACGTCATACACAGAGAGCAAGATTTTGCAGCCGTCAGAACACTTCACGAATGTTGCATACCAGCAGCCTTCTAAACTCTTTCCGGACCGTTCGGTTTAGATTTACCACGATTCCCTTAAACAGATTTACACAGTTGTCAGGATGGCTGCCTCGAAAGTGTTATGACCTATTTTCATTTATTTCAGCAAAAATACTTGTACTCCGCGTCTAACGACTTCGACGTCGACAGGACGTTAATAATAGAGCAGAAAGACTTACTTCTGAAACGACGTTTCGGAGGAATTTTGTACAAAAGCCGTCGTTCTTCCAACAGTGGAAAGCCGAGTAAATGTAACATCTCTGTGATCATAAAGCTTGGAACTCAAAACTGTTTTGTTATACATACGCTTTTATCTGTAAGGTAGAAGACCTAGCTGCGATGAGGTCACTCGAAGTCCTACTAGCGACGTATATCCCGCATGACAAATTACGCCGCCTATCACCCCGCAGCTTTATGTGGAAACATTTATGGATGGACTCGCATTAATTTTCTGCATTGTAACACTACAGAAGTAAAGATTGTCTCGCTTTGACCCGCGGAAAAAGGTGAAAGTTTTCGCATCTAGCTTTTTAACTCCGCTTCATATCTAGCTTTTTAACATTGTTGAGGAAGTTACCGAGACGCGACCACAGGGATGGTAAACGTACAGCACTAATAGTTCACCCACAGCTTCCAGCTGTATCCTCGCAACTTCACCGAAAATATCCACAGAGATAAAAGAAAAGCATAACAATCAAAGAAGGGGGGGGGGGGGGGTATACACAAAAACAAGACACCCACATTTCCAAGAAGGGCACTTCCAAATTTTGATCTTCTGTTAAACCACGCGAAGTGCACATCGTAAGCTGAACACCATTTGGCTCTTTGACTAGGTATACGAGTAAGGCCACTGCCTAACTATCTCGTGTGCTCTCACGTGTAGAAGTCGAAAATGACTCAGTCTAATCCAAAAATAGCTTGGTTGATCGCCAACTCCCGACTTCCGGAAGACAACCAACTAACCCCCTGTCTTACAGGGAGTACTACTTGCCTCTTAACCTGACGAGGGCTACCATCCCACTCCTAGATTCCGCCCTTTCAGCCAGTCGGCCTCAGGAACAGAACTGAAGCATTACCAACTGACCATTTCCTGTACCCGCAAATAGCGGCCTTCCGCAAAACGTTGTTTCCTGCCAGGAATTTCAAAAAATTATTTCCGGCCGGTACTTGAAGACATCAGCCATCCTGGGAAAATAACTCGCCCTTTAGCCAACATAATAGGTCTAGACCACATCCCGTTTAGGAGGACTGTTGAAAAGCATCTCATCATCTCCTGACTGGACAAAATCCCCCGTGCCCCTGATACCGTAAACCTGCCCTGTTGATTACAATAGTGAACAGGACGCGCACAGAGTTGCGGCCGGAAAATATACAATACAATGCGAATATAGTAACGTATAGCTGTTGCTGTACTTACTGGGTTTTGTAGGATTCTCTGCGAACATTTCGTAGGCCAGTCGACTTCCAGGAACGGCACATTTCCTCTTGCAGCTGACGGCTTGACATGTGTAGCGTACGCGGCGACAGCAGCAGAACTTGGGTTTCCTCTGGTCTCCGGCCCGACTGCAGCACACGACACTTGTCAGCAGCGCAGGTATCGAGCGCGTCGCGTCACGGGCACCTGCTGCCTGTCGCCGCCGCCTGCCGCGGGGGTTCCCCTGCAGAGGCGCCGCCGGCTGACTTTTATCGCGGCATCGCTGGAGGGTCGTACCTTATCCTCGCACCCACATACTGCTGTCCACATCCTGCCATCCGGTAGTCAGGTGTCAGCACAGAACTGTGTACATTGTGACGATATTCCTGTGTTCTCTGCAACAGTCAGTTAATGCACGGTTACGTTCTAATCTGTTTGTGACATCAAAAGACGTTGTCTTCGGCGCCAGTATAGCTTGATCACCAACAGCCTTGCCTTGTTGAATACACCGGTTCTCGTTAGATCACCGACTACAAGCAACGTCGGGCGTGATCAGTACTTGGATGGGTAACTGCCAGTATGCTGTTGGCCACATGCTGCTGGCTATGCTGTTGGCCACATGCTGCTGGCTGCTCTCTTTGCCTTTCCGGCAAATGTGAGGATGGGTGGTGACCCAAAGTTCCTGATCAACTCTCCACAGTGTCTCATGAAGTGAGGGTATGTGGAACTATAGATGGTGATTCCTTCGTCAGATTGGAAAGGCAATCTCGGCGGCCCTCTTGGTGCTATTCGAAAAACGTAGCCTATGTACCGACACCTGGTTTCACTCTCTCCCTTCTCTCATAACCATCATAATCATCCAACACAAATAAGTCACCACACTATATACATACCAATTATGGCCACTTACTCTTATCAGTGTAATTAAACTCCCACATCTCACCCATTGTAAGCGAAAAATTCGGCGGATAAACCTACCCAGTAGTTATCATAATGTTGCCCTCACTAACTGCGTGGGAAGGACCTTTGAGCGAATAATCAACCGCCACCTTGTCTGGATTTTGGAATCCAGGCAACTCCTTAGTCGCTTTCAGTGTGGGTTCAGAAGACATCGCTCCACCTTTGATAGTCTGGCCCTACTGGAGGAGGCTGAACAGCAGGCTTTTATGCGCCGGCATCACCTTCTAAGTATATTTTTTGACATCGAGGCATCTTATCTTCGAGCAGCTTCATGAATGGGGTTTTCGTGGATGCTTTCCCATTTTTATTCGGTCCTCCCTCTCGTCACGGTATTTTCGTTACCGAGTCGGCGACATCCTGTCTGATCGCTTTGAGCAGGAGAACGGTGTCCCTCAAGCTGGTGTTTTAAGTGTGATTGTTTTTGCCATAACTATTAATAGAATTGCGACAGTAGTGAAAAGTTCTGTCCAGTGTTCTTTGTTCGTGGATGACTTCTCTGTGTTCTACTCTCCGCTGCTAACATTTGCAGCTACACATGGTGTCTCACCTAAACCTCACCGAAACGAAATTAACTGTGCCGCACGGGATTAGCCGAGCGGTGTAAGGCGCTGCTGTCATGGACTGTGCGGCTGATCCCGGCGGAGGTTCGAGTCCTCCCTCGGGCATGGGTGTGCGTGTTTGTCCTTAGGATAATTTAGGTTAAGTAGTGT